>NC_134287.1:11898500-12217000 GCF_949628215.1 Phalacrocorax aristotelis | reverse complement strand
CCGCACGGGGAACCAGCCCCGCGCTGCCTCAGGCCGCAGCCCCCGAGGCCGCACGCCCCGCTGGTGTCACCGCTGCCGCGGCGCAGGGAAGCTGCTGGCAGGATTCCCCCGAGTGAGGAGGGGAGCCCACAGCGCCGGCCCCGCTGGCTGCCGCCTGCCGAAGTACCACAAGAAGTAGGAAGTGTTTTCCCACCAGTCCCGCGCTCTGTAACTGGGGAATTTCCCGCCCGGGACAGACAGGGTCAGAAATGGTAACGCAATGAGCTCGCATGAAGCAGGTGCTCTCAGTGCTGCCCGTGCACCACAGCTACCCCGCTCTCGCTGCGGGTCACCTTTAGCTACAGACATTGCAGAGCACTACGACGTTCCCATACTACCATTTTCTACAAAATTGGGACCACCCTCAGCTGGCACCTGCTATAACCTCACAACACGATGTGCTGACTACTCTTTCTGCAGGAGATACCACAAATTGAGCACGACCAAGCTGCCCTTGCAAGGCATGCGTTGGGAGCAGCAAGAAATGGTGGTAGCCGTTCGGAAGGTGGCAACCGTACCTCTGTGGAGACAAATACACTCAAGTGTGACAGAGCATCTGCAACCAGCTGTCATTTGATTTCGGATGAGATTTAAAAGAAAGTTCTCTTTTGGCTTGTTGTAAGAGATATTTTGGTATTTTGCTGAGAAAGGTTTAGCTTCTTTTTAATGCTAAATTCTCAGGTGGTTGCAATCAGTTCCCCTTTCAAGCCTAGATGGATTCTGCACTGCAGTCATAGCTCAACTTTCTAATTTCTAAAATACATTAAAGCTAGTGGGATCCTACTATTTGATCTCAGTACTCGCAGATCTGGACTGGTCCCACTGGCTCACATTCAAAATGAAGAGCAGCCACCCCAGCAGAATCACAACCATGAGTAAATCTGGGAGCTGTTTCCTGCATCAGATAGTCAGATCTAAGTATCTGCTACTTCCATCATTTTTTTACAACTTTCGGCAACCATGGAGGCTAGTTTCAGTGAAACAAGGCTACTCATATTCGATTATCTGGATTCTGCCCATTTCCTTTGTGTGATTTGGCAAATCAGACAGTTCAATGTGGTTACATGCTTCTTTTGCTAACAAATTCTGGACAGCGTTAAAAGCAGAATTAGCTTTTCAGCATAATAGGTCACAGGGCAGAAAACAGGTGAAACTTCCTAGTGACAATATTTCTTACAATGACTGGATGTTTATTTTTTGTTATTACTCAGTAAAAGGTTCAGCACAGGCAGTGCACGGATCCCCTACAAGACATAAGACATGGAAATACAAACTTCGCCCTGAAAAGCTTGGAGTCTGAAATAATTTTTTTCTTGTGTAGCTTATTTGAACATACAGAGATGTCTACGTAGAACTACACCTTCTGTATTAAAGACCATAGCATGTATTCACCATACATAGGGAGGATCTGAATGTTTTGCTGACTGTGTGCTGCTCCTTTACCTTTCTCAGGCTCTTACTGTGCAAAGTGCCACTGCCCAGTTGCTCTAGCATTGAAGTATGTACAAAGGATATGTGGTTCTGTTAGAGATTTTACTTCTGTTTCTACTTGCTTTGCTTTCAAAAATATGATTTGAAATCTAAAAAAAAGTTACTTGATACTCAAAAAAACTCATTTACTCTTTTCATGATGAAACATAAAACTGAAAAGCTGATACAAAGCATAACAGGACAATTGCCACTAGACGACGAATCAGCTAAGAAATTTATCCTGATAACTCCACCATTCTGCTGCAATTCCTTAAATATGTCCTATGAGATTAGACCAATACTACACTAATACTTGTGCTCCCAATCAGAACAGATATTTTTTCAAAGACAGAATTCATATGCGCAAGATGTGTTTTTAATCTGCGCAAATGGAGTAGTTAATTTTATAGCCTCCTACTGGATGCTGGAGAGCTCTGCGCCAACATGCTCCCAGCCTTCACCAGCACTTTGTCCCTAAATCTTCATCAACAGAGATACGGTCCAATGTAGAAGGTGAGTATGAGAGTCGCAGTCCTTAGCAGTACTAGTTAAGGGACTGACAAGCCCATATTTTGAACCTTGTGGTACTGCAACTGAGTACCTCTCCTTAAGATAGATCCACAGCCAGTAAGTCAGCGGTTCCTCAGTCTCCCTTGCCCCAGAAAACCCACAGAACTGTGCAAAGATCTTGAACTACTGCCATTCGCACTGAAGTGAACAGCAGGGGAAGTATAATTAATGAGCATTTCATAACCTACATGTGTGCAGGTTCTGAACTAAGGTTTCATTGGCAATTTTATTTGGACATTGCCTAACATCTAAATGCTTGGCTTTGCAACCTTCATAATGTTCCTGTCACACCTGTAGCATTTCCTGTGTTCCTGAAGAGGAGAACTGTGGGTGCAGGATCATGCAGCATCACAGCACCTCCCTGGTTATTCAGTTGTGCTGGTACCTTTATATGCCCCACACAGACCTCTCCCCCTTTCACTCAGAGAAACAGCAACAGCAGACTGCTATCCTCCCTCTAGACCAGCAGCAGAGGGGGATGAGTGTTGGAATTTGGATTATTCAGTGGATTCGTAAGACCATTCCCAAGGCTATTTAGTATTTACACAGTTGTTTCAAGCATGTTTCCACAAAGCAATGTGATTTATTAGGAGCCAGCTCTTACACAACAAAGCAATTAATTAGTTACGCTTCCTTAAGCTGACCACTAGATCACTCCAGCAACTTCAGAATCATCTTTGACTGAATTCAGATACATCTGATATAAAAGCCCCACTTGCCTTTTCTTAATTTAGTGGCTGCCAGACTAATTAATTGACCCTTTCTCTCTTGGTCATGTGGCCTTTTCACTACCTCCTCCCAACTGTAAAATTTTTGTCATCTAGCTATAAGAAAGCCCACTCTCCTCCCCCAGGCAGGCAGCCGCTGCTGCCTCATCCAACGACACTCAATTCAAGTCGTTTCTGCACTGTGGACTGGGGCACACAGCACAAGAGGCAAATTCTTTGCTGGCTGGGATAATGTCAAGGCCAGCCTCGGGAAAGCTCTGTTCCACATCCAGCTCTGGAAGTCAGGATGTCCCAGCAAGCACAGCCCTTTGGGCCCCTTCCCACCGGTGTGGCCCCCTCCTCTGCCCCAGTGGGGCTGCCTCCCGCAGCCTTCCCCTCCACCTGTGCCTGACCTCCGCTTTCAGATGTCAATCACCTGTTCCTTCCCCAGCCTGTCTCTCCTTTCTCAACCTCCAACAGGGCCTCCAACTTTGGTTCCCCATGCCAGGTCCTGGTTCAGTCTCTTGTCTGGTTCTTCATCTCATCGCCTATTCCCCTGATACTCCTGTCTCTTCCTTCTCATCTCCTTGTACTGGCAAACTCAGTTCTGCTGTGTCTTCTGTCCCTCCCCTGCTGCCAGTTCCTTACCAGCCATTCTCAGCACAAATCTCCTCTAATTCACAGTTTCACTTTGTGAATCAAAATCTCCCTCTATCACGTCTCAAACCTCCAAATTTCCTGTCCTAGGTTTTATCTTCATCTCATCTACACCTCAATCTACCCAGACCTTCCTGCCCTGTCCTATTCCTTTCCTTTCTCTTGAATCATCAGTCTACTGGAAGTTTGGCTTCAGTCTCGTAGCCAAAGCTTGCAGCGTGTTCAGTTTTTCTGGGGGAAAAGAAGCATGTTTTGAAGGCTGAAGGCATGATGAAGCCCATTTCATTTTGTAAGCATCATACAGATCACAAAAATAGTATATGCGTTCCTCGCTGCTTTTCTATCTTTCCCTTGAATATAATCTTGGCTCTGCTGCCTTCATCACGGGGTTACAAAAACTGGGAAGGATGGAAGAGTTGGCACAACCTGGAGAGGGAGGAAGGGTGCTAGGCTCAGAAGCCATAGCTGAGGGATGCACATAGACATTCAGAGCCCTTGTCAATGTCTAGAGGCTAATACTGCAACGCAGCAGCTGACAAGATCCATCACGTTGAAATCAGAGGCTGCCCCATCAGACCGAAAGCTGCCTGGTGCTGTTGCAATACAGAGAAGGATACAAAGAAGGGGAACCTCAAAATGTGGTTCGCTGTTGAAGGATACACTACAGTAAGATGTTGCTGTTTTTACTGCCTGTTCCTTTTATGTGTTCAGAGTTAGGTGTGCTTACTTGAGTGACAAGAAATTATTTTTGCCTTTTCCTCCAGTTGGTTCTACAAAGCAAATGTAGGATAAGAGGTCAGAGTTTGATTAAGGTACCTTTGTTCTCAAAAACAAGTAGTATGGTTTAGGGTTGTAAAACTATCATGTGAAAAACAATTCTGGTCCTGCCAGCTTCAACTTTCTATTCATTAGCCGCCTATCTGTCAGGCTGTTAGCAATTTTTTGAACGGACTTCCTAGGCCTTACAGGAGCTCTTCCAGGTGGAAAGACGGGGCATATCAATGCTGAAACAGCAGATCCAGAATGCATGAAATTATTTTCTCTTATTTACTTGTTTGCACACAAACATCTTCAGGTATGTGCTGTGTTATAACTGCCCCAGGGCCAGCAGTTCTTCAGTTTATTTAGTGCAAGGGAAAACTGCAAATCCAGCAGGCTATCAAGCAAGCTCATCTTCAGTTATACAAATGGAGAGTCAAGCAGTTCAAACAATTTCTCTTTCAAAGTTAACATTACAAACAACAGAAACAAGGAAGAGCTTTTTCATTCACAACAGACAATAAATTGTATTTTTTTAGTGTAGATATTCTAGACGGGATAGTGTCAGCTGTTAGAAACTCCTACTTTTCTCCACAGTGAAAGACAGGGCATATTTAAGGCTTCAGTTGTCTGTACTTTGAAAGGAGAGGAAGGTTGGAATGAAAAACTCAGCTAAACTGAAACAGATGATGATCATTCCAGCTCCAGTCAGGCCATCCTTAAAGAAACCAACCTTTCTTGGCTTCATTGCATTCTTCTGGTACTTGCAAATCCATCTCTGACATCCCAGGGTAGCTCAAAAGGACAAAGCAGGATCCAACAGGACACTCTGTGTGCTGGTGGACAAGTTCCTTTTAGCTTGGGTCTGCAGCACCTGAATTTCGGTAGGTAGTGTGCCCACCAAGGACTAACCATGTCCAGGACTAACCGTGGCCAGGACTAACATAACTCCCAAAACTAAGGGGAAAGAAGGGATGGGTATTCACAAAAGCTAGTTTAAATCTACAGAGGTTAAGCTTCCCCTGTAGTCAATAAGATAAAGCTGTACTTAGGCACTCTGAATCACATTCTGAAGAAATCACTTTTTCCATTGACCTCATGCAGACCCTGGGGAGTTGAGCTTTCCAAGGGAAAAGCCACTTCCTCCCCAGGAAAGTGCATTCAAGCCTAAGTGGCTGTGGGTTCACCAGCTTTTTACATGCCGCACGCTGCCGTTGGACTCCCGTGCTGTGTAGGTCTGCATGCCTGCAGGTGGTACAAGACTTCTGCCACCATTGTACCTGTTTCACTTGGCTCTTGTGTCAGCCTTCTAAAGCTGGCTGGCACCAATAATCTGGTATGGTGTGGCTTAGATTTCATTTA
The DNA here is from genome assembly GCF_949628215.1 of Phalacrocorax aristotelis. NCBI lineage: Eukaryota > Metazoa > Chordata > Aves > Suliformes > Phalacrocoracidae > Phalacrocorax > Phalacrocorax aristotelis. The sequence goes on along the minus strand of NC_134287.1, from coordinate 12,211,436 downwards.
CATTGCATGTCGTTTCATGCCTTCAAAGGTCTGTGAAGATTAGTACAAGGCTGACTGGTATGGCATGGTATGTAGGAATGCAAGTGTGAAAGCAGCCCAGGTTTTTCTCTGCTGAACTTCATAAAAGGGCATATCCCGCCTCTGTCCTGCATAAAACAGGGAGCAGGCTTCCACTTCCCTGTTGTCCTCCTGATCCTCCAGTCCTCAATAGCCACAGCAGGGTAGCAGCATAGCCTGTCCTTCAAAGGGAGAGTCTGAAGACAACCAGTTCTGTACTTTTATCATGCTTAGCTGACAAAGGTGTGAAGCCGAAGGAAGGAGGCTCCCGCAGTAGCCAGGAAAGGGGAAAGGTCTCTGGGAGTGGTGGCCCCAGGAAGGCAGAACAATTTTATTACAAGTTTTTTTAGGATTACTGTAAACAACTAAACTGTGTCCTAAAAGTTACTGGGAGTGGCAGCACGTCCATGCTGAGCTGTGTAAAAAAGCCAGCTGCCCCATGCCCAGGCAAGTATCATTGCCAGCAGGTTAACCAAGGCCATAGGCAGAAGCAGGTTTACTCGGGATTACGTTTTGTCACTGCTGCAAGCTCCACTGTCTGAAATGTGGAAGAAAACAAAGATCAGCTGAACAGGAGAATCCTCAGGAAAACAACCAACCAACCCTCATTCACATTCTCACAAAGAGAAAAAATTATTTAAAAGTAATTTGAGAAGGGAAAATTGAGTTGGAATAAAGTATTTTCCTGTTGGTCTTAGTAGCTGCAGCTCTGCTATTTTCTCTCCCTCTTCCAGACTGTCAGCAGGGATTGAGTGTTCTCCTGGAGCCAAGGATGGATTTCCTGAATGGTGACAAATAGCAGTAAAGCCTGAAGTCAATTCCACAGTGAAATAATTATGTAAATTGCTCTTTCCTGCAGGAAAGAGACGGATGAAAAATAAAACAAATCAGAAAGTAGTATGAAATGAGTAATCTTACAGTTCAGTTATGGGAAGCGAAAAGAACAACCCCAACAATCCCCTCAGTCAGGGAGCCAGGCATTATAGGGAGTATGCCTGTAAAGGAAAATTTCAGTTGAAGATTTCTGAAAAAGAACCTGAAAACCAGATCGTTCAGGTGCAGAATGATCTTCCAAAAGGACATCATGAAAATCCTTCTGCCCAGAGCCAGGAAAACTAGAGCAGAGTGAGTGTGAGCAACCCTAATGCTTATTATTGTAGTACTGCATAGGAGCCTTGATCTTGATCTTGTGTGTGGGGTGCTATACAAAAGGAGTGTTCTGATTCAGAGACTGAAAGCTAAATGTGAGATCAGGAAAATGACATGCATTTGTCACAGTCGCAGGGAGCATGAGGAAAGAAAAGCAGTCAGCGTGCTGCCAAGTTTTTTTATAGGCCATATGGACAAGGACAGTGTTGGAGAGAGCTCTGAAAGATGATTATTTTCAACACACATTAATAAAGGGTTGGTTTCAATGCTGGGAGGAAGCGTAGAGATGTTTGAAATGGTAACAAGTAGGCAGTGGAACTGGTCATCACAAGCTGATCTCAGGAAAGAGCTGACACCCTGGTAATACTCTGAAACAGATGAACAGGGATGGGCTAGGGAAGGATGGGTCTTGAAGAGGCAGGCGCTTGACACAGAAGAAAGGAGAGGGCTAGTAGACAGAAAGAAAGAAGTGACACAGACAGAGCAATGGGCTAAGAACAGTCCTGCATTGTGAGGACAAGGGCTTGGTTATTCAAGAGTTTTCTTTCCGCCTCTTGTTTCTCAGGGCAAGGAGGGGTGTTTCAAGGGATAATAATACAATCATTTGACTGTGTTAAGAGATCTTTAGCCCGACTTTACCATGTGTTAAAATATTGATTCTCTTTCTAACATATGCTTTAGATATTGACATTATTTTTCCTGTATAGGAGACTGACTTCTGTGTACAAAAGCTGGGACTTCATAGTAGGATCCAGCAATGCTGGGTAAATACAAAGTGACGTAAGCAAAGCACAAGTCTCGCATTTTTTCCACTCAATTAAATAAAGATAGCAGGAGAGACACTGAGCAGTGCGTGGCGGTGAGAAGCTGGAATAATTAAACAATAATACGACAGACAGTGCATTTACAGGCAATTACAGCATGCCTCTGCTGGCACTTTAAGGCACAAGGCCAACCACTTAAGCGATTCAAACCACACAAGTAGAGCAGTAACCTCCTAGAAATGCCAGTTTAGAGCATCTGGCTCGGGAACCCAGAATGGGACTTACACGTAGCAATAAAAGAGGCAGCCAGGTCCCTGCATTTACCAGACGTTACTGCTAGAGATAGAGTAGGAAGAGCTGCCTGTCACAAAGCTGTTTCTGTGTCCCTTGGATAATACATTTCCAGGCACTTTTATATATGGAGCAGTGAAAGACAAGTCTTCACACTGAAGAAGGAAGTCTCCTTCTTTCCTTGTGCGTTCAGCTTGAGGATACCACCGCATCAAATGACAGATTTAAAATAAGTATATGCAGAAAGCTCAACTTAAAGAAATCACTCATCTGTCAACTCCCTTCCAAAAACAAGAACTAGGTTAAACATCAAGCTTCAGGCTCCGAAGGCATTTGTGAGTCCCTCAGGGAGTCACACAGGTGTTCTGTTCCCCACCCTACCGCACCCAGTAAACCCTCCTGTCTCTGAAGAGATGGGCTCTGTATTCCATGGCACCACTCAGCAGCTTATGGGGACAACCGAATGAAATCTGCACGTTTAGTTTTGAAGCATTGGTCTGCATTATTCACCACCCGTCACAGTCATGCTGGTACACTGCATCTCTGACCTTGTCAGCACATATACAGGTGAAACAAGCTCTAGATTTTTAGAAAAGAAGAAGAAAAGAAAGAGAGACCTGCCTGGAAAGCAAACACAGATCAGGTGTTGTTAAAAGCTTCTTAAACTGTCAACGAAGTATTTACTTAAACTCAGACAGAAAATCATCTTCAAAATGCGTAATTCTTATGAAAGGGGCTTTATTTTTCAACACCCCATGTCTGGAGCTACGTGATTATATGGGACTCTCAACCGGATTTTTGTTCTTAAAGTAAGGACTCGATTCCAGACTTTCTTGTCCTATGGAAAAAATGGAAAACATGAACTTGAAAGGCTCAAAAAGCAGAATGAAAAAAAAAAGCATTTAAAATATATAAAGCCAAAACCAAGCCTCATAAACAGATGGGACTGACAACATTGCTTCACCTTAATGCTTTTTTCTTCTACTTAGTAGGAGAAGTTTCTCAAGACTTAAAATAAGTGTTGTTTTGTATCTGCAGGGCTTTCAGCAAGCGGCTGCCACATTTAGAAACTCTCTGGATTCCAGCAAGGCACATCTCTGCTGTCTGCTGTGCTTGGAGTATCTGGGAAGAGGAGGAGGGAAACAAGCTTATCATTTATAAAATTATTGCTGGTTTTGTGGTTGTGAGACTTTCTGCAATACCCAAGAATAATTTGTTTGTGACGTCAGAAAAATAAGGATTGCAACCCAGAGTGCACCATCCTCTCCGTGGATAGCCCCTCATGCTTTGTTAAATAATGTCAGGTTTAATCTGAAGGTCGAGTGTCAGGACTTTAGGAAGCTGCATGCCATGGGGGCACAACTCGAGACCTGGGCATCACTATAGCACGCGTGAGGACAGCCTTGTCATGACCTCTCCAGCCACAGGGGGTGGCACCAAGACAACGCACTGACTCAGCACGGTGCTGCTGCAAGTGCGTGGTGCTTTTCGCAGATTAAAGGGTTTTAGGCAAAGTATTTCATCTTTTTAGCTATTTCTGGCAACTGGAAAGGCCCGTGAGAAAAATGAGTCTATGTTAGAGCACATGTGAACCCCAGAGGCAGAAAATGGCAAAAAAAAAGGGGAATAACTGTGCTTTCTTTAGCAGAAGATTGGATCCCTCACCTGTAACTGGAAAAGTCACATCTTCTCTTGTTGTTCCTCTTCCAACAAAACAAGGGGAATTAGGTGCTCTGTGCCACTTTCCCCTCCTCTCAGCTATGGCTAACATCACTCTAGTGAATAAACCCCAGCTTTATTCAAGGCTAAACCCATTCCTGTTTTTAAGCCACTTTGAAAAGTATGATATTAAGCTGCAGACAATGCCCATGCCTCTCCTCTCTCACCCAGTCCTTCCAGTCCTGAAAGTGGTAACCGTGTTTTTTTCCCAATGGAAGGAGGTGTCTGAAAAGCAGGCTTACTAGAGACTGTTGAAAACAATCCCCACAATCACACCTGTCCCAGTGCTATCAGCTTTCTACCTAGGCTGCCAAGCTGGCATTTGACTAGCTAAGAAAATGGATTTAGCACATGATGCCAGATTCCACTTCTCAATCACTAAAATGCTCAAATAACAAACTGAGTTGACCATTGTTTCTTATCACCAAGAAAACAAACCCCGTTGGCAGGAAAACCGCGTTCAGAAAGTGATTCCCTACATGACTGAGATGGGCTCTGGTTGCTATAAATGCCAGTCGTCACATAATGCTGGGCTCCGGGTGGTCATTGGCACTGTGAAGGACCCTGTCAAAAAACCTAGCCTGCGATTTGATTTCAATGTCTTGCTTTCAGTTCATGTTCTGTTGCTCTGCAGGCCGTATTTGTTACCACACGAATAACTGTTGGTTTCACAGTGCAAGATTTTCAGTCATAACTGGCTGTCTTTAATATTCAATTTTAGCCATAGCTAAGACACTAACTGGATCTGTTTTGCTGTGTTTTTTTAAACAAACAAACAAACAAACAACTACCAAATTACTGATCTGTAAATTGCATGTACTGTTTAAAATGCCCTGGCCTACAAACATCCACAGTCTTCATAAATCAGTCCCTAATCCTCTTCCCTTCCAATCAGTACGAAATACTAATTGGCACATGGACCAGCACACCAGACAACGAGGCAGCTTTTCCCACTGAAATCAGTGGGAACGCTTCTGTGCACTTCGAAGGGTAGGGAAGGATGTCCCAGGCAAGCATGTCCATTTTATAGCCTCATCAATGCCAGTCTTCTGACCTGAAAGTGGAATATGTGAATCACAACAGAAACGGGCCCACTTCTGTGCTGCCCCGGACCAAACCAGAAGTGTTGTCTTTGGCTGGCTCCACAAAAGGCAGGAAGCAGCAGACCCGCTCGCACCTCCGCAGGTTCTCTGCCAGCCTCCAACCTAACGAGCAGGCGAGACTTCAAGTGCAGTGGAAGCCGGCTACCTGAGGGACTGTCGGTTTCCTACTGTAGGTTGCCGTAGAGGAAAAAGGAAATAGTTTTGGAACAATGCAGGCAGAGGCTTTAAATAACTATCAGGTGCTGCTTACTGGAAGTTAAAAGTTTTATCACAGGTCGCCGAGCAGACCTAAGCCTTGGATCCCATAGCTGACAGGCCCACAGCGTGGTGCTTGAGCTAGCAGAGGGGAGCATGCAGCCAGCTGCACCACAGCAGAATGGGAAAGAATGTTAGCAAAAATCATTTTCTCCCTCATTTTCTTCATCCACGGCCAGTCCCCGAGTGCCAGTAAGACGCAAGCTCTCAATCTCAGAGCAATTAAAGGAATTGTCACCGCCTGCTGAGGCTGGGTTAGCAGGGCTACGAGCCTTAACCATCAATGCCCACGCAAAGGCCAAGGCCGAGGCAGACGATGTGTGCGGGGCGCACAGGCAAAACCCAAAATGACAGCACACCCCGGAATCGCCAGCGCTGGGGCGTCGCACAGCCCCGGGGGCAGCAGGTGAATCTTTCTTCACCCACGCCGGGTCAGAGCACGGCTTCGCACGGGTTGTCCGAGGGGAGCTGCTGTGAGCAGCAGAGGATCCTCCATAGCATGAAGCTGCTGGTGGGGGTGGGTCTCGGCTGCGCTGGCTGATCAGGTTGCGCGACATTTAAGCCCTCAGCGTTTAGAAAGACACTGGCTTTTACTACTGTTTACATTTTAAACAGCAGCACGATTCACATCATGAAAGTTGGACTGCGTGCGCCCTGGCCAGGCCCGTCTGTTGGACGGTGTCCGCTGCGGCGGGGGGTATTTAAAAAAAACCAAAAAATGAACACTAGAAAAGCACCGCAAAGCCCGGGTTTGGCGGCGCGGCGGAGCTCGGCCGAGCCCGGCCTGGCGGGGCTGTCCCAACAGGGCCACCGCAGCTCCCGCCCGTGCCGCGGCCGGCAGCGCCGCCCCCGCGGGACTACATGTCCCAGCATGCACCGGGGCCCGCCGCTGCCGGGCGGGCTGGCGGCGCCGCGCAGTGCCAGCAGGGAGCTGTAGTTCCCCTCCGCAGCACCGCGCATGCCCCGCGGGCCGCGCCGGGACCCCGCGCCGGCACACCGCGCCGTGCTGAGCCGCCATGCCCGAGGGACAGGCCGCCTTCCGGGAGGTGCTGCCCAAGCAAGGTACCGGCGGCGGGCGCGGCCCGGCCCTGAGGCGCGGCCCGGCCCGGTCCGGTCCTGAGGCGCGGCCCTTCTCTCCCCCCGCAGGGCAGCTGTCGGTGGAGGACGCGGCCGCCATGGTGCTGTGCAAGCCCAAGGTGCTGCCCCTCAAGTCGGTGTCGCTGGAGAAGCTGGAGAAGCTGCAGCGGGCGGCGCTGGAGGCGGCGCGGCCGCCCGAAGGGACCCCGCCGGCCCGGCCCTAGCGCCGCGCCCCGGAGGTACCCGCGCGGTAACGGGCTGGCGGGCTGACGGCCGGCCGAGAGCGGCGCGGGGGCCGCTGGGCTGGGGAGGGGCGGCGGGGGGCTCCTTGTCTGGCGTTTTCCTCTAAGAGGTCCGCTGGTCGCTTTCAAGGCGACGCTTTCAATACGTCTTTAGGCTTGCCCCGTCCGACAGGTGGCAAACGCCGGTAGGCGCGGCTCTGGGCTTGGCCCAGCGGACAAGGGGAGGAGGAGGCGGGTTGCGCAGCCCCGCCGGCGGCAGCGCTTGTCCCCGGCAGCGCAGCCCCTGCCCGGCCCTTCCCAAGGCCGGGGATCTCGAGACACACCTGTAAACCTTACGGGAGCAGGAGGGGCGCCGCTGCGCTGCTGTAAGGGAGCCTGCCCGAGATCCATCTCACTCTGGAGGAGGGGCACTGTCCAGACACGTTCAGACTGTCCCGGCCCCAGCCTGGACCCTCCTACACAACCATGAGTTCATCTCATATTGTAAAAGGGCGGTGTTAGATGGTATGGCTTAATCGCACACGCTTCAGATTTGAGCACAGTTAAACGGAACAAACTTTTTTTAAAAAGGCAGAAAGGAAGGCTTCACAAAAAATATTTTTAATATGTTTAACCAGAACTTTTCACTTTTCCAGTTACATAGAAAAACAAAAGGACAAGTTTGGTACATGGGGGCTAAAACCAACCAGCGTTCTCCCCTGGAACAGATGAATTAATCTTATGACCCAACTCCATTTTCTGATGCTCTTTAAAACAAAGAAACAGCTATTTTTCCCTCCCAAAGCACAGTATTTCTTCAGCAGCAATGGAAATGGGATCACAGCAGCTTAACTTGACCCTTCTATAAAGCTTTGTATAAACCAGTGATTTTATGATGCCAACACTGTCCTTGAAAGAAAGAGCGGCAGTCAGACATCGATGCAAACATGGAATGATTAGGTCATAAACATATGGCACATAAAAAGATAGCTTATTTGAAGGCACCACCACAGCAGAGTGGCCAATTGTCCTAGCATATGCCCAAAGAAAATAGTTTCCTTTCTGAGATTTATAAAACTATTTTAAAAAAAAACAAAACGCTTTGTACCCAAAACATGTGCTTTTAAAAAAATATGAACTGTGCTAAGCAACTCTTAAAATTTTGGTATATTATATATGTGTTTACATATATACATACACACACCAAAAAAGCATGCGTGTTTGTATATATATAGATATCTATTTTCCCTTTAAAATTTAAGGCTTCAGGAGCTGGTTCTCACATTCAGTAGCTTTCCAGCTTCAGGCGACCTCCATCTCCTTCACTCACAAAACGCTTTCTGCCCCTGTAAGAAAGTAGAAAGTATCTTTTCAGTAATTCAAAGTGGCATCACTTGTTTTTTCTTATCAATCACTGAAAAGAATCTCCTCTTGGCCTCAGGAGTCAAACATAAGGTGCGCAAGTTCAGCAAGATCAGCTGACATTCCTGATGACTAACAAATTGCTTAAAATCCACCTGACATCTAGGTTCATATGCAAAAAGCTTTTCAAAATTTGCATTGTCAAGTGCTTTCTACTTTGATCATCTTTTAACGTTCACACTTGCAAAAGATCCTAGTTTGAAGGTCTAGGAATGGTGGTTTTCTACCCAAAAAATGAAGTACATAAGCCAAAAATGCTTTTCCATGTATTAATGGTAACCAAAATATAATCAAGCTTTTACTGCAGTGGTGACTTTCAACCCTCCCCAACACCCCAAACCTGCAAAACATTTAATACCAAGATGCACACAAAGTCAATTTTAAGTCTGAAGTCCACAAATGGAGGCTGGTTTTGATAATGACACCAGCATTTCAAAATCCAAATTTATCACAAGCTGTCAAGATGGTTTACGAAGCCCAACAAAACACCCAGACCGGAAAAGATCCGGTAGATAGTATTCCTGATGCATACAATTGCAAATAGTGTTAACATCGTATTTAAAAGTTACATCTATTCCCCACAGGAAATGGAACGTATTAATTGTGTTGTGACCACTAAAGAGACCAGAACACTGATTAGCTACAGTTCAAACAGCAGTATTTATGCTATGAATAAGAAAACAATAACAAACCAAAAGCACTACATGAACCGCTGACACACAGACACAAAGGCATCAGGTGTGTAGAGCTTACTCCACCTAAGTGTCCTGTTCCTTTTGACATAAGCATTTAGAACCAGTTGTCTCCTCTTAGAACCCTCTTCGTGCCGTCTGGTTTGTTTAAACCATTTTTTAAGCATTTTTTTCCAGGGTTTTTTTTTTTCCTCCACTGTAGCTGACAGTTTTCCACTGTCACCTACAGGGATCATTGTAACACCTGAACCCTTCGTCTTGGTACGGCATGGATCTCTCCCAAGCAAATCAGCAAAGAGAGGAGAGGCAGGCCTTCCTCCTCTGGAGAGCACGCAAGCAAGCTGCCTGGGACTCACCAGAGGCTTACTTTCCTCAAGTATTTATCCCAGCCTTGACGTAACAGGTTTCACATAGTGCAGCTTCTGAATAAACTTTCTACTAGTCTAACTGTTTCTCCATGTATGTTGTTTCCAGTTCCAATCTGTAATACTTTGGTCATAAGATCGTGCTTTCTGTTACCTACACTGGGGACAAAAAGCAGTCCTTTACCTAGCTATAAAATAAGTACCTTGAAGGACAGAGGTCTCGCAGTGGTTTGGAGATTATTCCAGCCTGAAAGCATTCCTCTACAAACCGCTCAAGCACAGAATAGGAGTGTGGCACATCCAGGTTAATATCTGGGATTTCACAGTAAACTCGTTCATAGCCCTGCAATGTTAGAATTCAAATAACAATCTGGTTATTCTATGATTTTACAACAATTTTTTTAAATGCCCTTTTGCACTTGGAGGATTTATTATTCCATATAGTTCTGTGTATACTGTGGACAGTTTCAACAAACCTAAAGCAGGGCAGCTGCAAGTCAGTGGAAAAGCACAGTATAATACCAGCCGATACCGTGGTATACACAATACCTATCTACATAAAAACACCAGCTGAATTTTAAACTTCTTTAGAAGCCAGAAATCCAGACAGTACAGAGTGCATACGTTAGCCTGGCTGCTGTCGCATGGGTAGTAACACAGAGGAGAAAAGTTATTCTTCCATGTAAACGCACAGAACATGGCCCAAAATCTCCACCACAACAGTTTCTGCAGTAAGGGAAACACCAGTAACAACCAGAGATGACTCCATCACCTCCTGCCAGCGGTACAGTTGGGTGTACTTTGACACAAGTCTGTGCGTGGTACCTGGTTTCCACTGGGACAGAACGGCTATCCTGTATTCATACCCAGAAGCAAAGCCATGGATGATTCCAACTGTGTAAAATACTGGCTTCTGTATGCTCTTCTAACTGACATTTTAATTGAGTGGGTTCTTACTGTTCTTCAGTTATGAAGAACTACCAGATAAAAAGAAAAATATTTAAGAAAAAATGAAACTATATTGCAGCATTTTAAATTATCATATATATATATTTTTTTTAACCATTTAATTGGATAAAAGCAGTTGGAAATCTTTTAAGATTCAAATATTCTGTACCTCACAGTTCTACAGAGACCTAGCTCAGAATTCATTTGTACTTTTTCCAGTATGTGACAAGCATTGTACATACATCAGTGAATTATTTACATGGGATACAGAACCACCACGGAGAATTTGAAAGAGTAGCAGTCAGCAATAGACTAGAGATAGTACTTAAGGTAAGAACTACACAAATTTTGGAAGACCTTACCCAAAATTCTCTAAATGCCCCACTTACTCTTTTCATTTGGTCCATAGTAATGACAGAAGACCTCCAGAGAGATTTCAGCAAATCCAGTATCATTTTAAAGGTCTTTTCTCCAGTTGACTCCAAAACCATCACAACAGCCTAAAACAAATCATGCAAGTGGTTCAAGTATTTGTTGTGTAAGTATGAGAGATGTGAAAAGAAGTGCGTTATTGTGCATTTCCTGGGGAGACAAGTCCACTTGTTACATGCACTCACAATGTCAGTATATTACTATTATTTGAAAAGAAACACTGATGAAAATTTACTTGGATAAAGATAAACAATATGATAAAACAGAAAGGACTAGACAGGAGTGAAAAGCATTGCCTTTCTGGCTGTGGTTTGAGATACATGACTATGTCCATACAGTCACTGCAGTACTGATGGCCATTAATTAATTGCCATGAAATTAATTTTGTATCTGTGGTGTTGGTTTTTTTTTTGTATCTGTGATTTTAGAAGAACTTTGAAGTTTAAAATCTACAATCTCCAAAACCCCCATCAACTAAAAGGATTCTGTTTTTCTATCATGAAGGAATTTTCTAAAAGGAGTCAATTTACTGAAGAGAGAATTTTGTAGGTGGTGGGTGTTCAGCTTTACTGGTAAACAACCATTTCCCATTTTGGCAGATAGGGGTACAAATGGGAACTGTCTCCGAGATGCAGCAGAGATGATCTTTCTCTCATGTAGTCTGATTCTGAAAGATCTCAGAGCCTTTACAAATGCATTAGATGAAACAATTCCACCCTGAAAAGGAAGCTCTATAACTTCAGAAAAACAGGTAACACCCATTAAAATACCCAGGTATCTGAAGCTAAAAGGAAATAAACACCAAAGCAAAGCGAGGTGGGTTTTTTCGCTACTATTCCTCAGCAGAAAATAAATTGAGCTCTTCTGAATTAAGCTATTTACCCAACAAAAATTAATTCTGGACCTTCACAGAGTTAGCAGCTTGCTTGTTGCACACAAGCCATTAACTTTACATGAAACAATTTAGTTGTTCAAATAACAGCAGAACTTGCAACCTGAGCTTCAGATTCCAGTTACATTATTTGCATGCCCACATCAAAGGAAAACCAAACTTGTTGGTGTTACTAACAATTATTAAAGGGACTCTGATTTCTCCTTACTTCATATACAAGTTCATGGTGAAAATGGGGTACTTCCAGTTCCTGAAGGCAACGTTCAGCTTCCAGTACATCTCCAGAAAGCAAATACTCTTTCAGCAACATATCGATCTATTGAATTTTAAAACAAACAAAAAATCCATCACTAATTAGATATAGAATTCAAAAGCTGTCAACCGTTTCGACAATCTGCAATCAACCGAGCAGCAAGTCAGTTCCTGAAACTTGCTGCTAGTGTTTTTATAAACGTAATTAAGTTGAGACGTTATCAGCAACCTGAAACACAAGCGTAAGCCAAATGCCTATCCATAGTGTTAACGCAGACACACAAGCACCAAAAACATTGCTTTATAAGAGGCGCATCACCATAAATGGTTAATATGGGTACGATTAAGTTTATCTTCTCCCCTAAACTCCTCCTCCTATCCTCTGTTACACTCACAACTTAGAAATTGTAACGTGACCTTTTCCTTTAGACCTGCCTACTTCATAGCACAGATCTCTAAACATTCTTGTTGCTTCCTGTTGGGTTTTTTTTCCCAGTTATTACCGTGCTTTTAATCAGTGATGCCAAAAAATAATTTTATCTAGTTTAGCCAGTTTCATCTTGGCTCATCTAATTACTTCACCATTTTATATTGTATATTCCTCTTAGAAAGCTAAGTGCTTAAAAGTTTTGCTTAAAGCAAAAATAAATGTATACTTGCAATACAGAATATTGTACTAGCACGTTCCCACCACTGACAAATACTACAAAATCAACAAAATTATCAGTTTTTAAAAGCTACTTTGTATAAATTATAAAAAAACCCCAACCCAACACTCAAGACATTATTTTTGCTACAGGATATATGTATCTTTTCACTCCATCCCAAACTAGATAAGCTTAGACGAATAGTAAACTCTTCTCTCTAGAGTTCTATAGAAGTCAGTTACCTCTTTAACAAGGTGGTTCACAGACTGCCGGCCACCTCCTGACCCCCACACATTGTCTATGCGCTTCCCACCCTTTGTCATACTCAGCAACACAGTAGCTCGATCCAGCGCAGCTCTAGAAAGCAAAGTTATTATGGAACTTCATTAAAAGGCATCTGTAACTTTCCCCACTGCCATTTCTCTTTGGGCAAAAAGCAACCAGATTCCTGGGAAGGGGTCAGGGTTAGCAGCTCCACAGAGACATCTGAATCAAGAAGCCAGCAAGCTAGCTTCCTACATTCTCTCTCTGCCACCTTTACATTTTTGGTTATACCATGCTTAGGACAGGTAACAATTCTTTGATGGCAGCAGATCTGAATCATCAATGCAGAACCTGAAACAACCTCACAAGAAATAACTTAGTATTTTCTTATGCAGAGATGGATTGTATTCGGGCTCCTCCAACAATGCAGCTTGGCTTGAGTTTCTTCTACACTGTAGAACAGCTTTTCTACTGAAATATTATTTTCCTGTTTACATCTAAAGAATTGTGAAACCTTGAGAATTTAAGCCAAAACAGCACTTCAGAAGGCAAATATGTAGTTTAAAAAAAAAAAAAAAAGGCATGAGCTAGAGAAGCTTGGGAGTTCATTTAGAGAATGAAAAAGGAAGTAAGGTGAAAAAAAGAAATCTCAGATCCAGTTAAGCACCATCCAGCTAAAGAAGGAACAGTTATCCCAATCCTCATGCTGGGGGGCTAGCCAATAACTACCTATTCATCAAAGACTTAACAAGCAGAGAAGACTGGCCAAGAAATAGCAGAGGCAGCAAAGCACCCCAGAAGTACAGTACGCAGGTTACAATCCTTCAAATCACAGGAGACATTTGCATAACTGACAGATGATTTTCACAATTTGAGCCTTCAAGTCAGGCAGCAAAGCATTTGCCTTCCTTCTAGAAGTACCCCACTATAATAATTACAAATGAAGCTTTTAGAAGCTACCAGAGTTCAGCGCCTCTGTACCAAGCCTGAAACCTACAGTTACAGGGGAAAAAAAATAAAACATGACTAGTTATTAAAATGTCCCTCTTTGTCAGAGATCACTCCTTCAAACTTCTCACACTGACATGGAAAACAATTACACTGCTGGATGAATAAAGCATTACAGAGAATGTCTGAGAAAACACTGCACAAGCTTTGAATCTTTATAAGGCAAAACAGTTAATCCCTTGTGTATTTCACAACATATTTACAGCAGCTGTCCTGGTGCTATATTTACTCATTAATCACATTAAAGCTTTTTCTGAAGACAAAACCTTCTGTAATCACTTCTTGTTTCAGCTCATTTTTTTTCACCTTCAAACATAAGTTGGACAACAAACCTGACAAACTGAACTCAATTAATACATATTTCAGGCACTTTCAGTATTTCTCCCCTGACTTGAGTCATTCTGGATTTTGTTGTTGTCATTCATTGCAGACTTTGTGGGTTATAGAGAACCACATGATTTATCCTGAAGTCCTAAGTTCCTGATCTTCATCTCTGGCATTCAGAATAGAAAGCTCTAGCTATTTAGAAAGCAAGAACGTTACCGAGCTTGGACGCAATCCACAGTGCCTTTGTAGCCATCTATGTACGTACTGCTTAGAATCCCATCTCCAACAGCTCGAGCAATAAACTGGCCCACCAACTGCAAAAAAAACAGAAACCTTTTTAATTAAATGTTGAATTTCAAAGTCGTTCCAAGTAGACAATTACAGCGTGCTTGGTTTTCAGATTTTATTTAAATGAGCTATCTCAAAGTAAAAGCACAGCCTGGGAAATTGGTAGGGGATTACAGACAGTAACACAATCCATCGATATCTATTTAAGTACAGAGTCTATTTCAGTTTACTTAATCAATTTTAGGCACAATTTAAAAGATAAAGCTTTTGACTACTAGCGTAAAACTTTACAAATATACCTGTGGTGCCCTAGGAGAATCCAACACCAATTCAGGTAGCTCTTTAAGCAGTCTATCAAATGATTTTTCCACGTCAGTTTTGCTTACTACTGTCCCACAAAGATCGGAGATAAGCTTAGATGTCATTTCCCTGTGACTAGCCTTCCCCTCTAATGCCAAGGAAACAGCCAGTACTGGCACACTGTATTTCATTTCACCAAGGTTTAAATCCTTCAGCATCTCCTAAACAAGATTTGAAAAACAACACAGATTAAGATTTCATAATTCTTATTATATAAATATATATTATATAGATATATTTAATATATAAATATTTATATGCTTCTATTTATATATTTACATATGTGCTTCTGCCCACCTAATGAATATAACTGCTTAGGTATTCTTATGGCACATTTCTTGCCAACATCTCTATACACTCATTTATAGCTAGCAGTTGGAATCCCTTGTATACTACAGGTTTGCCCCCTAAAAGAAAGAATTTAAAAGGCATGTGACATACCGAAACTTCGTTAGTATCTCCATGTTCAAAATATTCCTGTATGATTGGTGTTAAAGTTTTTTCAAACGCTCGTTCATCCAGAGGTAAAACTACTGTTTCATAGATGCAGTTCTCCTATTTCAAAAGACAGCAAAAGCATACACCTTTTGTAAGCAGTACTGTCTCTTCTTATACCTTGTACAGTGCTAACAGCATCAAAATATATCTTCTAAATCCTTAACATCAGGATACTGCCAGAAAACACCAGATTATGTCTCTACTGCTGAAGTGTGGACAATGCTGGCTGTCATGCTTCTTATATTTTGAATTTACTGTTACATTTTGAATTCAACTGAAAGGCTGAATTTACTGTTAAAATGCTGGTAAACACTCCAAACTCTGTTCCTAGGATTCTGCTGACACCACATGAACACAGAGATCAAGTGCCTATGCACTGAAGGGAGAGCAACAGAACCTCCTGTCCCAGCCCAGCAGAGTTAGCTGTGCCACAGCACAAGATTTAACTTTCAGCATCTTTCCCTGCAAGTGGCTCCAGTCCCTGACAGCAAGCCTGCCTGTTTTCCCTCTTCCTTAGCGACTGCATGACCGGACAGGTGATAGCATGTACAAATCCAAGAAAAGGCATTTTCAGAATACTTGCGAGTGAACACATTCCCTAAGGGGGAAAAAAAAAGAATCCCACAGCAGCTGTCTCCTCTATAACCTGGTCCTGCAGAGTTCCAGCACAATCAGACCTCCCCGCCATAACTGAGCTCCCTACTACTCACAGACTACAAAAGTAACATTCAGAGCAATGCTACAGATCACAGAAATCTGAACAAAGTAGTTTTCCAACTCATGCTTATCGGAAAGCAGCTCTCCATGATCAAGAGGTATAGCAGAAGTCCAAAAGCCTAGCCTTCTATCACATCAGTTTTCAACCTTAGAAAAGCTAAGCATACAGAAATTCCACAGAATATTCATTCCTCATTAAACTTGCTTTTATGCACTTGACAGCTTCATCTTTAACAGCTATCTCTGCCAATGTGAAGTGTTGAATTGCAGGAAAAAATTGATACTGGAAGAAGGTTTTGATAGTCCCACATACCATCCTCTCAGCAGCTACGGCTACAACAAACAGCCTCTGCTCAAAGGATGCCACCATTGCTCTGCTTATGTGATACAGAATTTACTTTCATAATACACAATTGTATTCATCTCAGAGACTTTAGTAATCTGTATTTGTAACCAGTGCTTCCTTTCCTCGGTGTTTTAATGTTATAAAGCACCCTTTGCCCACCGAGCTTTACTTTTTTCTTCCCCCGGTAATATTGCTGTAAGGTGCCATCTTCCACAATTCCTAAATACGTGCCAACAAAATATCCAGACTATCAACTTTGCACTAGCTTGAAGCGTTTATACCAAGTAAATGCATGTCATTGGGGACGATTGGGAATACAAGGAAAAGTCCCTAAAGGATACTGTGCCAGACTCCCTACTTGAGAAAGTCTGTTGCATTTTTAACACAGTGCCTGTTTGCAATATAGAGCAGCATTGCAACATTTGCCTCCATGAGGGTGCTGCCTAGTCAGGCACAGAAAGAGAGCTCATGGGGTAAGATTTGAGCGTTACACTGTGACACTTCTGTACCAGTTGTCTTTAACTACCCAATAACCCATTCTTGAACATAAAAATGAACATTTAGTCAGCCAGGCTGACGTTCACGTAACTCACAAGATCAAACTTTCATTAATGTAAGCACCACAGCAATTGAAATAAATTAAGGAAATAAAAAACAACACTGCAAAGAAATTGTCTGCCTACCTGGTCATCATCATAATTAGGATCCTTAATATCTACTTCTTCCACATCATACACTTGACCTGGTGTTCCCCAAACTCCTTTACCACCTGCTCCGCCTGGCAAAATATGGGACATTAAGCAAGGACCACCAGTTTACAGAGAATACTTCTGAGTTCAACCTGATATTCTTTCACTTAAGAGCGATGTATCACTGCTTGTGCCCACCTCCTGACTAACAGTATATGCTGAAAAGGGTGTGTTTGTATGACATGTTCCCACTTTAGCAACCAGCCTTTTCATTGCTTTCCAGTAAGATACTAGAAGCAATATGAAACTGCACAAGAATTGCTGAAGGTTGAAACTGTACTTTCAAATATAACCACGCTTTAAGTTGGCATTAATAACAGTCCTGTGAAGCACCAACAGTTTATATTTGTGTATTAAATTTGCTAAAATTTAACTTAAAGACAGAAGTTAACTGATGACATACATATAACATTTTCTAGTAAGAATGCCACCTACTATTGGCTCCTATTGCCACCTACTAACATAAAGAACCAAATGCCTGCACAGAGACTGTGGCTTATGGGAATGACTTCCAGTGGAAAAAACAATTACAGTGTTTTGGACAGAATCCTTATCAGGCTACTCTCTTCACTAAGCTGGACCAACCTTTCTTTGGCAGACCCCTTCCCTTTCCAGACCGGGATCTCCTGTCCAGGAGTTTCCCCTTTGGGCTCGTTGGTACAACAACTCCAGTCTTCAGTGTCTCTCCGTTGTCACTGACAGAGTCTCCCCTCCCAGAATCTCTAGAAGAATTTTTCCTCAGCCGTCTCTTTGCTTTAGCATTTATTTTGGCTTCAGTAATTGAAGTTGCAGGAATCCAATTTCCATTGATTTCAGTCTTTCGTTCCTCAGACCCACCATTTTCTTCATCGCCGGAAAATGGAGCATCACTTAGATTCCCAAGTTCTTAAAAAGGAGACAGAACAAAAAAAAATCTGTTATAGTTTTAAACGGTTTTATATTAAAATACAAAAACACATTGTGTTTAAAAAGGATTACAACATTAAATAGAACTCTCACTTCCAACAGTGTTAAGGCAAATGATGCTGGCTTTAGAATATGTCTATATGTCACAGTAAGGAGTTGTTCCTTATTCTCCTGAACAAACTATCCACAGTCTAAACAGCATATGTCAAGAGCTGTAAAGCAAATGAATAAACCATTTTTGAACAGGTAAACCACAGAAAACCCCACCCTTGCTAAACAAAAACTATCATAACTCTTCACTGCATAAAATTTAAGTGCCTAGTTCTCACTCCACCTGCTCATCTCTTGATTTAGAAACAAACAAAACTGCCAATACGGTAAATTCTTTAAGCACTCACTAATGTTAACAGACTAGTCAAAGTGAGATTAATTTCCTAAATCATCAACCAACATTCCCATCATTCAAGGAGTTTCAAACAGCTCACCAGCTGGAAAAACAATGATTTAGACTTACAAGAATACAAAAACATCATCACCCTTATTTTTTGTTTTTAAAGTTATGGAGAAAAAAAAAAAGCTGTTTAGTACAAAGCCTAGGGAGTTTAGTAACGAAGACTCATAGAATAGAGTCTTCTGAAACAGTGTGATCTGTCTTCTCTGTGGATTGTCCCTCACTGTGGCTTCTGTCAAGACTGTTTCTGAAATGGCCATGTTTTATTATTCCGCACAACTGTATATAATAGGTACCTAGATTTGTTTCATACCCAGCAAAAAGCCTCTCACAACATAAGGATCTGTAAATGTCTGAGCACTGAGAAGTGTAATCATTTCGCTCTTTTGGGAAGTTAATGCACATTTAAAATTTGGACCTAAGTCTTTTATTTCACAGTCAGGATGTCCCCCACCTGAGCTGTGTGGTTCAGCAGAATGTCATATTGAGAGCATTAGGAGCAAAAGCCTTTGTCATTTCTTCTTCCCCTTTTTTACCCATCAGAATAAAAAAAAAAAGCCTGTGAGGACCTATTTTACATTCCAGTTAGTACCCTGGGAATCCTTGCAAATTGGAAAAAACACACAAAGGGAAGATCCTTGGCTCTCTGTTACACAGCCCCTTTCCTTGAGGATTCAGTGCAGTCTCAAAGATACAACCTATAGCCCGAACCCCAGCAAGTGTACTGATGAGACACACAGAAGCAGCTGCTTTTCCAGCTGTGCCAAGCCTGCCTCACGGAAAAGTTTGCTGCCATAAATGCAGAATATGAAGAGTATTTTAAGTTTGTATTTGAACTTTGCTGAATGTATTCCTTCACCATTCCAATACATTCTAATTAGCAACGTTCATTCAGCAATACTTCTCAGAACCACAGTTTTTCAATTCAAAACAGGTTCATGAAAACATGTTTTGAAAGCTAAGTGCGCTAATAAAACATTTCCAACCTCAAAGTATTTACCCATATCAAAGAGAATACTACACTACAAAATTAAGAAAGTTTGATGCAACTGCCTCCTTCATGATCAAAGAAATAACATTTAGGTACTAGTGTTTACAGATGTGAATGCTATAGCTAAAAAATAATGCAGCCACTCCAGTCTAAGCTTCATCTTTCCACTCATTACTCCCACAAAAACAATCTTTTTATGCTTGCAGCAAGCTAAAAGCATGCATCACATCCAGAAGATTCCCACAACAAGCTTTCTCAGTTTGTCTAGTAGTTTAATAAAACAATGAGTAATTTGCATACAGCTAGCAGAGGGAGGGAAAAAAACCAAACAGAGCAGGTTTCCTTCCTCTCATTCCCCAGGGAGACCCCATCAGCACAACCAGCTTATCTCAGACAACTGAATTTAAATTCTTCTTCATGCCCACTCTCCCATGAATTTCTCCAGGTCAGACCTGCTATCCAGCTGCCCAGGAACTACACTCTTCCAGGCCACTTCTTTCTTGGTTTCCAAAGAAAATGGCCAACAGGCTACAGCCCAGCCTCCTTACAAAATCCTCATCTCAGGTTCAAGACTAAAGGAAATCCTCCACAGGAAACATCCAACGTGTGAGAATCAGTATTTCTCACTGCATTACTAAACTATTTTTTAATATAACACTATCGCTTCCAGCTGCAACATCTTTCTCCATAACACCATGACCAACTGGCCCTTCACTGTTAGTCATCTGGTTAGGCTGAAAAAATACATTAAACAGCTATACTAGTTTTCAATAATTTCCTAAAATAAAATAGTTTTATAAAAAGTACATATAAAATGATGCAGACCTTCCTTTCAACTTCTCATTTTTACATCATCTAACATATACATACACATATTTAAGCAATAACAGTGTTCTATAAACTTTAAGACTTTGCTTACTATGTATTAAAAAGTTATCCAAATTGATCTTATTACTCTGCTATTAAGCCTGGCAGGCTCACTTAAAATCAGTGCTTTTATGGCGCTACCTTATTTAACACAGCATTCAGAAAGTACTTAGTGACATACAAACTTCATTTGACCAAATTAGGTCAATTTAGATACTGAGTAGTTTCCCATCTATTATCAAAATATAATTCTAAAATGCTGAGAAGCAATCTATCTTCTACAGTAAACTAATTCTAGTTTAAAGTAAGAGGTCACAGGGAGCATGTTTCCACTTCAACTGCATTACATACCATCTTAATGTATATATGCTTTCGGTTTTCAGAAAAAAACATTTAAAACCTACAAAAACTCTGTGGTATATAAAAAGGACTGCAGATCATCACAAACCTTCGGAAGACACAGAAAACATGATACTGGATTAACTTGACTAAACATCATAAAGTATGGCTGTGATACTGACAAAACAGTCAATTTCAGGACAGTCTCTAACCCATATTCAGTGAAGTTTTCCCATGCCAGCCCACTTCCAGTCAAGCCTTTCATCATTTGTTTCCTCTAATTTTAAGATAAACAACTCCATAAAACCAGAATTTGTACCTCTCACATGCATCTACACCTCTTACTTCTGAACTTATTTTCTTCACACAAGCACTACTAGAAGTCAGATTATAAGAAGTCCAGAGTCACTATTTCTTAGTAAGTTAAAGAAATGTTAACTTTATGATTTTAACAAATGTCAGAACAAATGTAATCAAGCAGGGTACTATGATATATACTTGAAATAACTATTCGGTATATTTTTTATGAAAGATTTGTGTTTTAAACCAGTACTATTAAAAAATGAACAGGTGATACAATTTTTCTACAGAGAACACTTCAGGTCAGCTAAGCAGTTTTAAGTTAAAAAAGAACCAAAACTTAATACATTACTTACCTGTTGGGTTAACATAAACGTGCTCCTTTTCTATTTCCATAGCTGCTTAACAGAACTGACTGTGAAATGTGAAATCTTAAACGTCTTCCCTCCAAGACCTAAACAGAAATGGAGAAGCTTTGGGGAATAAAAGCACTAGACCAAATCTTAAAGAAGAAAAAAACTGCAAAGGTTTCAGTCACAAAATACAACACAAAAATAGGGTTTAAGTTATAATTAACTATCAGTAACCACTGAAAAGGTCCTGGGAAGGTAAACAGTGTAACATGAGACAGCACCACCCTCAAACACATCTATCTAAGCCTTGATGTTTGAGCAGTTGTCAGTTCTGTTGCTTATAAGGAGGCACCAGGACAAAAGCCGTTACTTTAAGGGTACAAGCCCTCTGTATGCAGCTTTTTTTAGTTGATAAAAGACAGCTCTATCAACTTAGACTGTCCTACTCTGCAAAGTGGTTATCTATATAAGCGTACAGTGTCAATGTTATTACTGCATCCACAAGAGAAATGTTCTTCAGGTGAACTATACTGATAAAATGGTACCAATTTATCGAGTTCAGACCAGCCCTTAGAAGACAAACTATTTTTTGTTCCACCCCTCATGGGCATAGTCTTTAGTTTTACTGTATGTGTACATACAGCTGTCAAGCTTTTACATCTGCACCCTTCAAACACTCCTTACAACCACTATTCAATCCACAAGGGATAAAGCTGAACACTTCTCTTTTGCCGAATAGCAGCTGCTATTCTACAAACCACCCCGTGTTACTGCGAAAGAGTTGGCATCATCCATCTTTCCTTTATCTACACATAAAGTTAAACAGCTCCAAATTCGCCATATACTTTTTCACCTGTAAGTTTTTCCACAAATCATTTGTAGTCCTGTGGATATTACCGTTATTTGTGTCTGCCCCATAAGCATTAAGTGGCTCTTTTTTCCCCTTTCTCATCCCGTGCTGCCCTAAAAACAGCTTACCGTTGAGTGGCAAGATTGTGACACCAAACGGCAGCACTCCCTTCCCCTTTCCTTGTTTTCCCCTCTTATGCCCACTTGCCTACCACAGACCTGTTAACTGCAAATGATTCATCACAGACCGTTGGCAATAAAGAAACTCTGGTTTAGGGCACAGTATCAAGCTGTCATGATCTTGCGTTTCCTTATGTCAACCCAAACAGTTAATAGCTTTGTGCAATAAGAAGTCATCCCTGCCCCACACCATTATTTTTTTTTAGATAAATGTTTTTTCTGAGTTACCTCAACCAGTCATTCAGGAGTTCTCAAGTGTTCCCAGTCACTGTTGGTTGAGAGATTTTTTTGTATGGATCTCAGTCTTATCTGAGCAAACTACCTCCTACTGGAATCTTCCATCAGTTGTCCACCTCTCTGAAAAAGACGACAAAAGTCAAAACCTGTATTAAGTAATAATTGTGCCTTTCATAATTTGTAATCAAGTCCTAGATTTCAAGTGGAGAAATACTTTTTCCATATAGGACCCTGGTTAAATATCTCCACCTGTGGCAACGTAATAAATAATGAAAAACAACACAAATTTCATATGCTGTCTTTTTGAGCTTCAGCACTATGCTTTGTTTGTAATGAGGATGGAATAACTGAGCTTCACAGTTCACGTCATCATACTGATCAGGAGGCATACTCTCAATTTAGCAACGCACCCTTTCATTAACTCAAGCCAACAGGTCTGCTAGAGCTTCAGGATGCTGGTATTTATCACTGCACCATTAAAACAAAAAAAAAAAAATCACTTTATATTTTGCAGAGTTATACCACACAGTATTACCAGTCAACTACAGAACACGATTTGAAAAGCTGCATTAAAAGCATCAGAATAAATAAGCACAAAATTTTATGTTAGAAAAGATAATATGGGACCAAAAAGGACAGAAGTAAATTTAAGCATCTGCAAAACAAGACTGCTGCGGGAGACATTAAAATTGATCAGCGATACAAGTAGTACTTTTGAAGCAGTTCAGCAGCCAAGGGTATTTCCCAAGTCACCGAAAACCACAAGTAAAACGTGCTCAGCTCTCTGTACTCACCACCACTGCCTGTACTTCATCTAACAGTCAGCTCTACCCCAGCAGGTAAATAGCGGCAAATTAACGTTTAGGAACGACACCCACTGCAGGAGAAAGCTTCCAAAACTTCTCCAGACCTCACGCCTATGCAAAAACATCCCCGAGGAACGTCCACACAGCTGACACGATTTTCCTCCTCTCCCTAACTTTAAGCAAACACTCCCCATCACCAGGGCTTTGCAGACCTGCAAACACCAGCTGTTGTTCTGCAGCCACATGCACGAATAACCAGGTAAGATGTCGCTTCCCCCGCAGAACGCGTGCCGCGGTAAGGCATCAACGGCGGAGCCACTCCGGCCCTCTCGGCGAGGCGTGACGGCGGGACGCAGGGAGCGCGGCTGCCGCCGAGCCCTGCCGCCACGGGCTCGCACGGCGGCACCGGCCTGGAGGCTGCGGAGCCCCCACGCCTCACGGGGAGCGGCCTCGGCGACGCGGGACTCTCCACGCGAGAGCCCGGGGGGTGCCGAGGGTCTGTCGGGGTAGCAGCTCCTAGCACCGCACCGCACCGCACCGCACCGCACCGCTGCCTCCCCTCACACGCCGCCCCCGGGACCGTTACCGACGGCCCGCGTGCTCCCCCTCGGCCTCGGCCCCGCCCCCTCGGCCCCGCGCGCACCCCGGCCCAGCTTGTTTTTGTTTTCTTCCCCTCAGCGACACGGCCGCCAGCGCCGCCGCCGATTGGCTGGCTCCCACCCGCCGTCACAGCCAATCGGCAGGCGGGAAAGCCGGTGGGCGGGGACGGGCGGGTGCCATACCCTCAGGAGAGCAGGAGGAGAAACCATCTGGGGGCGTCGGCGGGGAGGGGGCAGGAAGACGCCATTCGCGCCGGCGGCGGGCAGGCGGGCCCACGGCTGCCCCGGCGCGGGAGGAGACCCGCTGTGCCCGGGGCTGGTGCCGCGTCCGCGGGGAGGGTGGCGGAGGAAACGCCTCCGTGGGCGAGGGAGGCAGAGAGGCTCCCCGGGCCGCGCTGGGCGCTCCCGCCGCCGGCAGCGGGGCTCCCTCCTGCAGGCCTGCCCTCGGGCCCCCGGGCGCGGCCCGGCCCCGCGGAGCGTAGAACAGAGCCGGTCCTTGCCGGAGGTGTCGGGGCACGGAGAGACCTTGCGGGGCTGTCACACACACCCGGCCGGCAGCTCCCGCTCCCCTGTCCAGCCGGCCGGCTCCCAGGAGCCCTCCGCGCCGCCATCTCCCGCCCGCTCGGCCTTGGGGGGCTGGTTAGCGCCCGCCAGCAGTACCTCCGACGGGCTTAGGCTAGCTCTGGCACGGGAAGGCCCGGGACGCGGGGGAAGCGTCGCACCCGCAGACCCTGCCGGGGAACGGAGGGTTGTTGGCAGGCCCGGTCACAGAGCCTGACGGGGAAGGCGAGAAGCCGGCATGCCTGAGCAGCACCCGCAGCCCTGGGAGCCTCGACAGCTGGGCCGGGCTCCTCTTCAACATCGTGTCCTCCTCCTACCATTAGAATTATTTTTTTTTTCTGAAGCAAAACCACCAGGAAAATAACGTATTACCTCTTATGTGTGCCGCTCTCGGCTAATCGGGATTTCAGACCTTTTGCTCCCTCTTCACACCAGACCCCTCTACCTCCTCCTCAGCACTGGGTGTTACTGGACAGGAGTTCAGAGGTTCTGGTGGGAGGACTGGGAAACACCACAACTGCCCCAGAGCTGGCAGGCAGGATTCCTCCTGTTCAGGCAATCCGATGGGTAAAAGCTGCTGCAGCCACCTCCTCCACTGCTTACCACTGTGCACGTCTAGGACTGACAGCACACCCATCCACAACCTTCCAAACTTTCTACCTTATTTTAGTTTACATTTTCCTTGTTTATTCTATAGGCACTGCCCGAGGCCAGGCACCTAATTAGACATGTTAGTCTTTCATTGTCATGTATTCTGCCTCCATTCAGTGTCTTTCCTAAAAACACAGCTAACCCTTTGTTTTCTCTCTGTAATTTGTCCCTCCGGACAGCGCAGGCAAATAGCAGTCCAGGGCTATGAGGGAAGAAAATACAGATCCCTTCTGCTTTAGTGCTTTTGCACTGCAGGATTTTTCAGCTGCCAGCAAGAGTCCTCCTCAGTTAATAGATTATGACTTGACTTTTGCAGTATTTTTACATATTTTTCCGGTATAATTCTACTCCGAATCAGTGTATATTTGACTGAAGTAAGAGCCAAATTCTCCTTGTATAAGAGCCTCTGAATTAATTTGCTGCCCCAGCTCTGCATGAATCATCAAAACTAAGTTTAAGAATTAAAACTACAGTGATCTGTTAAAAGACTGTGCAGCACGATTGCTGTATTTTTAATACTTTCCCCATCAGACAAATGACAGAAAGAAAATCTTTGTTGTTCATGAAGACACTGAGTGGCAGATATTTTCAAGTCAGGACAGTTCAGCATGCTCACACAAGACTTTTTTCACATGCAACCTAGAGGCAGCCTCAGATGTTGTTTCCCCATCAATCAAAAAATAATTCCTAGCTTGCTCTTTGCACCTCCACTGACTAGCACGTACCAGGCAAATCACTACAGTGTCATCACTGAGATTTGGAAAATAAATCCTAGCTCTTAGCATCGATCATGGAATTCAGCTTCCCCTGCAAGATGGGCTTTAAAGAGATTTGGCAGTGAGGAGGAAAGAGGTGGCAAAGAAACTGAAACTGTGACCAGAACCTGCAGAAGAGAAGATGCCACAAAACACCACAACGGTGCATCATGCCAATTGCATATTTCAAAGCACCATGGAAAAATGTTAGAGGATTTTCTGGTAAAATTTAGGACTGGATCACTTCCAAGAGGCCCAAAAGATGGGTCAGTGATCAAAAGAAGATGAAAATCCCTGAACCATCCAGCACACCTCCAGGCAAGAAAATGGTGTGTTTTTTCTTTCTTTAGCTGAATGTCTCTATTAGCAGCTGGGTTATCAATCACTGAAAATCTCCTCTAGATTTGACCGCACATACTTTCTGATTTCTAAAATGCTGTGACCTGAAGAAGAGCTGATGTGCGTGAAAGATTATTTGTATTTTTCCACTGTATCAACCAGTCTGCTAAAAGGTATCGCCTCTTCCTGCCTTTCTAACCTCAAAACTGCCTGCAATATTTAAAAGACAGCTGATCCCATTCTAATCTCTGAGCTATCGAGATCCTGGCCTCCCTCTCCCAGCCGTATTAACAGCAAACGTACCACCAAAATCCCCATCAAAACAACAGAGCAGAATTCCTCCCCCTGCAGAAAAAAAAAAAAAAACACCACCACCTCTTTTGACCGTTTCTGGCCAGTCTGCAGCTCCAGGCAACCTCTGCGGGCTGCGCAGCTCAGCGCCCGCTCCCCGAGGCCTGCGTCGCGGGGTTACCTGCGCCCAGGCCCTCCGTCCCGCCAGCCCTCGCCGGGCGCGGAGCCGCCGGCAGTGCCAGGCCCCGCCTGCGCTTCCACCCCTCACGCCGCTGAGCACCTGGAGCGAAACGCTTGCTCGGAGGCGAGCAGGCCACTCTCTAGCTGCCTTCCTTCCTTTAGAGCCTGCTGGGTTGTTTTCAAACTCTCCCCTCCCTTTCTCACATGCTGGCCAAGCCCTCCCGTAACACCCAGGGGAGGAATCCATTGGCTGAAGTTCCCTAAAACGCGTGGAGCAGCCCTTCCCCCGTCCGATGTGTGGTGCACAATAGACACGGCTGCCTCCCGGCCGCCCCGGCCAGCCTGCTGCCGGCCTTCGCTTGCATCAAGGTTTATCTGAGCCGTCGCTGGCGTGACTGACATATCTCGTCTGACCTCCGGCGCCAGAGCGCAGTGAAAAGCAGAGAGAAGTTGTGTAGGGTTAGAAACACCGCAGAGCATTTTTGTTGCACTCCCCATGTGGATTTTTCAAAGTTTTACTTTCTGTTTTAAATATTTTTGAAAGGCAGCATCTGCGCTCCTGACACCTCAGCAGTTCTGTTTGATTACAATCGAGTCTGTTACTGTGTCACTTGGAATATAAATTTTCACAGATAATGCAGACAGCAAAAATGTATCGTATCTGTTAAATCAATCTGCTATGCTGAGTTGCCTGGCTCTTGCCCTTCTGCTTTCTTTTCCTTCAGCCTACTTCTATTTTTCCATCTTCTGCAACGGTGCCTTCATAAAACGCACTGCAAGCACAGCAATCCCGTTCCTCATCAGGCAGCGACAGCTCCAGGTTGAAAGGGTACTAAAACACGCCTTTGCTTTCTTTAATGCTTAGTAATTAGAGTTGCTTTTGAACATCCTCCTGCAGCTCCCTCTGTGAGCTGGGAACGGGCTGTGCTGCAGACCTGCGGGTGCAGCACCTGTCGACGGTGGGCACCCTTGGGAGGTGGAGGGGGATCGGCTCGTGCTGAGCACGGAAACTGAAGTGTCACCCACTGCGGTGGCTGTGGATAATCACTGGCCCGAACCACAGCTCGCCTGTCTCTAGCACGGCTTTCCAGGACATGCCCCTCGCATTGACGAAAAGCCTTCCCTCTTCACATTTCTGAGTACGCCCTCCTGGCAGAAGCATTAGAGTTGGGTTTGCTTTGTAAAATTGTTCCAGGCATGTCTCCTCTGTGCTGCAGATGTCATCTGTTCATTCTTGCCTTAACAAAAGGCAATCACGCATCTGAAAAGACGTTTTACTGGAAAGGGCTGAACTTGTGAAATGTGCAGAAATACGGGAGTACTTGATTTAAGACTTCAGACGGTGAGTTCACTTAGAAGCTGACAACCAGAAACATGAAATACCACCTTTACCTTCAAATAATTGTCCTTTTTTACTGGTTTACTGTGGGAGAAAATCTTAGGGAGCCATTTGTTAAAACAAGGCGTGTTATTGCCTTGTAATTATTATTTGACAAGCTAAGGGCCTGTGATTAATAAATCATGTGCCTTCTTTTTGTGTGTGTGTAATCACATGCTCCACATTTATATTGACAGAGGGTTACAGAATATTTACCTTTGTGCATAGGACTGGCAGGACCTTCTGTGCTACCACATCTCCTGTCACAGGCACCGTGTGATATAATCCTTTTCACAAACTTTGCAAGTTCCGTCCTCAAAGCGATTAATATTTTGCATGCATGACTGCAATGGGGAGGCTGTTCCAGAATCACCGTGTCAAACGGTTAGTAATGATCTTCTAACTAAAATGTCTGATGCCTCTCTTTGATCATTTATTCTGTACCAGCACTGGCCCTTAGCACCATCAGCAATTCCCTCACCCTTCCTGGGAGTATTTATGCAGAGAAGTCCTCCCGCTCTCAGTATTCACTTTGCAAAATGAAGCAAGATAGCCTCTCCTTGAGCATACCCCAGCCTTCGCTGCCTGGGCTGCATCTTTCCTGCTGCCTTCCAGGACTGCATTTCTTGCTTCATGTTTCCACTGCGTTGGCAAGTCAGTTATTCGGTGATCAAAGCGTGAGCTGCCAGCTAGCTTGGAGGAAAGGGTTTGGTCATTTGTGCCTATGACTGCCACTTTCTGCTGCTGACTACGATTTTCTGTGTAATATCTCAAGCTTCCTTTGTCCTGAGGTTGCTTCATATTTTCTGTCATCAGCAATTTCACCAGTTCTCCGCTCACATTAGTGCCAAGCTCATTTACAAAAGCCCTTTGCCAGATCTCCAGGACTGATGTTTAACACTCCCCTGGTAACTGCCCTCCAGCCTGACAGCCGCGCGCTGCTCACACAGCAGGTCTTTATAGGGTTTATGCCTTGTGATAAATCGCTTCTCCCTTTTCCTAAGAACTTTCCACATGGCACCATATGAAATGTACAATTTAAGTCCATGTAGGTGAGATCCACCCCATTTCCTTCACTAAGCAAATGGCTTGCAGCTTACCTTACCCAAGAAAGATAAATGGGTTTGATAAACCTATTTAATCTCATGCCATTTACCTCCTTCTCTTTTGCTAGCCTTTCCTTCACCGTTTGTTCTGAAGCTTTCTGTACACTATTAAGCTGAAACCTTCATGCCTGTTCTTGTCCAGATCAGTTCACTTCTTCTGTACAGGCTCACTGTGCTCCTGTCCCTGACTGAGGGACCTGTTAAAGACATCAGGCCAGTTCTTCCAGAGTGCTGGCATGCGGATTAGCCCGTTCCTCTGCCTTTGGTGCAGGAAGGAGCCCTGAGATTTGCTTCTGTGCTGGCCATGAACATTTCCATACCCCCATCCCATTAGCCTTCTCATCTGCAGCCACATGATTAACATCCTCATCCTCAGTGAAAGTTAAGGCAAAGTATGAGTTTGGGTTTTGTGCATACCTACTATACATTAACCTCTATACTATGTAATGTCTCTTTCTCCTCCTGTTTTCTTCAGCCGTATGCAACTGGGAAAAATATTTTCCCATTTTTATAAATATTCTGAAAAAGACAGAACTCCACCTCGCTTTTGAGGCATAGCTTTTATAACCAGTCAGTTATTTTGCTTTTTAAAATGATTCCTTGTAATGACTGCTTATTCTCAGTACCACTTCTGAGGTTGAAATTCATTCAACTGCAGCCTCTGCCTTCAAGGTTTTCCCCTTTCCTGGGTTTTATCCCCACTGAAGTTATGCTTATTAACTAGAGTTTTGTCCCCAGTCCTGGAGTCTCATCCCAGTAAAGTTTAGACATGTAAATCCCCAAGCTCCTGAGGAAAGCTGACTGTATGGATTAGTTCCTGTTGTTTATTTAAATACGCCCCTTGGAAGCCTGAAGCTGTATCAGTCATACCTGCCTTGATCATGGGGACATAGTATCTTAAGTGGGGTACTGTTTGTCATTAAAAAACCTGAAGTATCTCAAGTCTCCCAGAAAAGACTTGACCAAAGTTGATTTTCCTGATATTTCTATGGTAAAAATAAGCAATACAGTGGAAGCGCAGAGGTAGATTTGTTGCTCTTTTTAGAAATATTTTTTTTTACTCTAAAAAATATAACTGTGCAAGTCATCTTTTGTGGTAAATACCAAAAAGGTGTTTTACCTCAGTAGGGCCAGGAGATTCAGCCAAGGCCTTCTGCTGGCCAGTGAGGTCTAGAGGTCTACCTGCCTCTCTTCACCCTGTTTCACATATGCTTTTTTCTCTGTCACTCTCCTCTCACTCTTCCTCTTCAGTTCCTCCTTCTGGCTTCCCCCCCTGCTGACACACTGTCCCGAACTCCCAGCACCAGACTGCAGTCAGAGATGTGTCGGTGTACAAGGGCTTGACGTTTTCAGCTTTCTTGCTGCAAGGCACGAAGGTTTGGCACCCAGTGCATCCCGCAGCACAGCTGGCTGAGCCAGCCAAAGAGTGTAACACCTTAGAAATGTATTTCTGATCTTCTGGCAGGTGTCTGCATGTATATCTAGGCTCCTTGGCAGGCTTGGACCACCTGGTCTGGAAGGAGTCAGTGCTACCACACCTTCACTCTAGCCAGGCCTTGGCTAGTGGGAGAGGAGCAGCCTGGCTGCAGTGCTGATAGAAGCAAAACCACCTCTGGTCCTGACCAGTTCCTGCATAGTGTGTGCTGGGGTATCACGGGTGAAGTGTCTCCAGAAATGTCCCCTGTCAAGGAAGGCCCCTGTATTCTTCCCGCATGCATATGGCCAGCAGGCTGGAGGGAGGGTGCTGGAGATGGGGGCTGCAGCGGCGATGCTCAGCCCAGAGGCCCACCACACCACATCTTGCTCTCCAGGCTGTGCTGCGGCAAGCTGGACTGCAGCCTCAGGCACCAGAGATCCCTCTGCAGCCCCTCGGCGGTGCGCACGGGGCTCCTGGGGGAAGGAGCAGGGCTTAGGAGCTGTGGGTGCTGCTCCCAGCCAGACGCCTCCCGAGCACTGCCCAGGCATTGCTGACCCTCCAGGTGGGCCAAGTGTTTCCGCCATCTCGGCACCCCCCCAAGGAGCTGGCCTGGCCCAGGAGGAGGCGAGGTGTGCCCTCGCGTTGGGGCATGAGCCATGGAGTCAGCACTTCAGGGCCGAGTTCCCACCTCTGACGCCAACTTACTGCATGACCTAAGGCGAGCCACTTAGCTGCTTTCCTTCATTTCCTGACTCTGCTAAACGTCAGGGATAATAAGTAACTTTGTGTGAGTGCTACGAAGCTTTGAAATCTTTAGATGAAAAGGTGCTGTATAATTGCAAAGCATTTTTAATAATGCTAATCATTCGCTTTGCTCTGCATGGCCCATCAGTCTCAGGCTGAAGCGCTGCAGCAGCCACCAGCATGTAGTCAGTGAGCATCAGGCTTTGCTGAAGTGGAGGATTTTCCTGAGTTCATCTCCATTTTGACCTCGTGCTGGTCCAAACAGGAATCTGAGCTTAGCCCAGGACCTGACAAAAAGCCTCAAACTCAGAATAGCGCCTGGCCCTTGCCGGCAGGAGCTTTCTGGAAAGTAGGGGTATTTGTGGGAAGGGATTTAAACAGCTGTGTTGACAGCACAGACAATAGGGATCTGATTCAAGCTGAAGGGGTCTACGTGAAAGGCGGCACGAAGCTGAAATTAAAGCAACAGCAAAGAGGAATGAGAGGGAAGACAGGAAGATCACTTGGGCTGAAATGCTCCTGGTTTGGAAGCAGCCGCAGCCACGTGTCCCAGGAGGGGCCTGGCTGGCACCAGCCTCCTCTGCATGCCAGGGAGGGCTTTGTACTTTTAAATGCACTCTGCCAGGGGTGCAGGGGCCTTCTGGGGCAGAGAGCTTGAGTCTGAGCGTTGATCTGGAGGATTACAGAGGCAACGCTTTTGTGAAGCACCGCAGCTAGAAAGAAATGGGGTTATCTTCTTTAGTTAGGCTGGCAGAGCTGATGTTTAACCAGTGTTATTTTTCTTTGACTCACTAACACGACAGTAGCTAGTGATGCCTGCCACTCGTTGCAGTCCAACACCTCCTCTTCCAAACAGAGGAGACTCTGTGCACAGTTGGCAATTCCTGTGATATTTATCACAACTTTTATGCTTTGGGGAATCTATCCTAAAATCCCAGCTCCTTGAAAAAAGGGAATTGTAGTTTTCATTTATAAACAAAGTATGTCCATAGCCCTCAAGGCTGTGGATGAAAGATTTGAAAACATGAAACTAGTGCAACCTAAATACTCAAAAAACTGGGAGGTGAATAAAGAGATCCTAAAGTTTGCTGGCTAATAATGAAAAAAAACTTTGGAAAAGAAATAGTTGGCAAACAACTTCTTGGAAATGGATCAGGGCTTGGGCTGACTCCTGGCTTTTCAGGACTTGGGGTTGCCAATATGCCTTTGAACTTTGCAGCCATTCATAAATCCTTACATAACAGCAGCAGCCGCAATGCACTGGAGTTCTAGAAATGCTGACGTGAGGAAAGTGGTGGGAAAAGATTATTTTAGCAACCTATGACAACTAACCTTGAAGCATTAAAGACGGAAGACCTGGAGCCTCAACAACCCATATCCCCTTAGAAAGGCATGTCTTTTTGCTCTAGGAGCCCATTTTGCACTGTAGTGCACCTCTTGTAGGCAAAGAGGAATTCAGAGGCTCCACAAGATCATAGAAAGGCATTGAACAAGGTTGAAAACGTGTCTCGGTCCCCTGAATTTCAGGAAGATGATCCTTCTTCGTTTCAGTGGGTGGTCTTTGCTGAAAGCCTCCAGGAACAAATAAGAACAGATGTGAGCTTCAAAAACCTCATAAGCACTGCTCTGCTTTATACCGTCTGCATCTTCAGGCATGTTCACACAATCACAAGCAATCAAGATACCACAGTGGCGCTAGTTATCGTGTATCAGATGACCCACACTAACTCTGGTGCGCACACCTCCCCTGCTCCTCCTCAGCTAACATCCACTCGCTTAGGCCACCTGCATGGTGGTTTAAGCAAACATAATTTACTTTGGACTTTGCTTGTCTGACAAGAAGTAATTAATGGAAGTGAGTTCATGCCATTTCTTGCTATGGTGTGAACATGCCATGCGCACACAGAGAGGGGGCAGCTCCCAGGGTGAACGTTCCCAAACCGTATTTCTGATGGGTTTCTTTCACTTCAGTTTTTTTTCTCATTTCACTGGCCTGGCGGAACCCAGTGCTCGCTCACACTGCTAGGCACTGCTCGCACCTGATGCTGTTTTAAATAGGTACTTAACTTACCTCAAGACTCAAGTAGCCCTCGATTCAGCTAGACTCTCACTGCTGGTTTTGGGATCGACCCCATGGAGGGGGTTTGGGAAGAGACATGCCAGTGGCTGAACAGCAGCAGCTCATGAATCAGCATCTGCCTTTGCAGGAAGAGAAAAGCAGAGGAGCAAGTAACACACCGTCTACAAATGAGCAGTCACAGGGACATCAGCTTGCTGGTGGGAAATACCCATGAGCACAGCCCTGCCAATTTATTGTATACCTCTTGGGTCCACTTCATACACAGCCCGGCATCAGTCATGCAAGGCACTACCAGGTCTCCATGCGCCCCTGCAGCAGCTGGGCTTCCTTCTGTGCCTCACGCAGGAGGGGAACATCCAATGGCAAATCCCTACCCTGCCTCACTAAAATACCCCTTGTCCCCCACCCTCACCCCCAGCCAGGCTAATTTGTGAGAGAAAAGGAAGGAGACGGCTTCTGGGATCATTTACAGCATCCTGGCTGCCTTGCTGATCTCTTGGCAGCTAATAACTAGCATATCCTGCCTAACTGAGTTAGTCTTTCCCAATTGCAATCAGATGGAAATAGGCACTGGAATAGCCCAGCCGGAGCGGTGCTGATCTCCATTAGCATCAGGACAGCCCTGAGCTGCTCTTCCTGTTGTTCTCAGCATACTTTATTTTTACTCAGCCAAATCTGCTATGAGCACGCCTGTTTAAGGTCTGCCTTGTTTCCAGAGACCCTGCACTTCATGCCAAGGGCACCTTGGGGAACACCCATACCAGTCCCTGTGTATGTCTCAGTGTGGCCACCGGCCCAGCGAGCTCGCCACCACAGCTCATACCGACAGATAGAGTGTTATGGGAAGTCATAGCGAACAGGGTAAATAAGGAGGTTAGAAACTCGACTTGGGCACACCCCAAAACAATATTACTTGTGACTGTAGTGTTGGCAAAGTATGTCCGATTGCCAACTGCTTAATGCTGAAGTCCATGCAAGGCAGCGCAAGTCTTGCTCAGGCAAACAGACGCACACATGCACGCTGCCCCCCAGCGTGCCCACATCTTCAGAGCCAGGACCCCTACAAAGCACTAATAGCACAGCTGTGAAACTGGTTTTAACATCTCAGCAGTGATACAAACAGGCAAATTTTTCCCAGTTCCCCACCACAGGTGTGCAAAACAGTGTGGCTACGCCCCCTGAGCTCAAGGTGAAAGTTTGCTGCCAAGAACACGTTGCTATCTGCCAAAGATCAACTAGCTGCAATGCAAACACAGCCCAGCGGAGAAGAAACCCACAAACAAAACAGGCTTCCTATGTCCTCTAAAGACATCAAGACTGTGTTTAACAAGGTGGAACTAATGTGCTTGTTCTCAAACACTGCTCAGCAATAAGGGGAGGACAGCTTATAAACAGGAACCTTCGTTTCTAAGGCTGGAAACGCTGCCTCCTGACCCAGGGCTGTGCTGCCCTAAGACTTAGTGTCTTACCTTGAGGAATATTGGCCAAGACTCTGCCTGGCAATTACTTAAATCTTTAATAGGCTGGATTCAGCCTGCCCCACGCAGCTTTCTAGAGACATGCCCACTCATTCAGATCTGACCTAGTTAATTAAAAATTGACGTATTTCAGTTTAAATGAAGCTAATTCAGGTAGCTGGTCCCGACAGACAGCTGTTTAACCAGAATAATCCCGATGTGAACTGAGAGCACTCACTGGCTTTGGTTAAAGTAGGCTGATGCAATTGTGTGCAGGTGAGCCCCAAGAAAACCGCCTTCACAGTGGAGGATGGATCCTGGTGGCCCCAGCGCTCCCCTGCCCTCTCCCAAGCCCCTGGGACACCCATCAGGGCCCTTTGAGCCTTGTGCTGGCAGTAAATGGGGACAGGTAGGAAGGAAGAGAGGGATGCTACCTCTGCTTCTTTCTTTCAGCATCTGGGGAGTTGTGTTTCCATGGTGCTGTGAATATTTTAGGTTAGTACAAGACAGTGCATTTCTTAAAGGTGGGGGCCAGACTGCGAGCGCTGTAATGCACCGTAGCTCCACTGAAGGCAAGCAAAGGGGAGTTGTGACGTGCCGCGGAGGTGGAAGGGATTCCTGGCCACCAGGTCAGTAAGGCCAGCTTGAGCCCTGCAATGAGAAGGCTGAGCCTTATGGATATTGTTTTTGTGCGAGGCAAAAAAGATTTTTTTTCTTTCACCACTGCATTACCCAGTTCCACTAAGACATTGTAGGGAGAATCCCTGGTCTTTGTCCAGTCCCCCTCTTCTCCACAACGGGGGGAACTTTTCCTCCAGGAATACATACCGCATACTCCCATGGCTTCATGTTGTGGCATTGCATCAGGCAAGCCAAGCACATGTGGAGTGCTCAACATATTGACATAGATAAGTGGAGATTGGCGGAGTCAGGTGTAGAAAAGTAAGCAAAGGCAAACCTGTTCTCTCGGGCTGCCCTTGCTGCCACCCGCACAAACACGGCTGAGTCCCAGGCTGCATCAGCGCTGAAAAGCAGGCGGAGGGAGGCTGCTTCGTGCGCTGCCGGCACGTTCTGCCGCAAGCTGCCGATCAGCCCGGCCCCACTTGTGTCAGGGCAGTGTGTCTGCCGGCTGAGCCCCACAGCGGCCTGATCCAGAGCAGGCAGCACCATCCGTGCCTCCCCGCGCACCCCTGCCCTCCCTCCCGGTCAGCTTCCCTGGGAGGGCTCACGGTTTCAGGCAGCCTTGACCTGGTCTGCTCTGCCGGTCAGGCAGGACGGCTGGGTTACAGCCTGGCTGTCCGAGGGAGGCTGCTCACAGCCTTGTGTTGAAAGGCGATGCTCGTATTTTGGTGCAGGCTAGCGTTCACTTGTGAAGGCTTTCACACCTGAGTTCCCCTTTCCACCAAGGAAATTAAGTGTGACAAAATCTGATCTAGAAACTCATTATGCTTTGAATACCACAGTTCGGATTTTTTTCATTTCAGGTATATGATGCCAAGTTAATACTTACAAAATTGAATTGCCCGATTTCTAGAGCGAGACAGATTCATAGCTGTGTTGAAACAGTATCAAAATCACACATATGAAGGTTTCAGTACATCCAGGACAGAAGAACTGAAACCATTTGTGCTTAAAATACATTACATGTGTGCTTCAGCTGCAAAACACTTACTTAAAAGATGCTAAAGCATCTGATTAAATCTGCTGATTTAATGAACTGGGGAGTCAGAAAACCCAAGTGCCAGTCTCTTTGCCCATGACCCGGCCGTTCAGTGGGGCAGACAGACCCACTTCCCTCCCTCAGGGGGAGGCGGGAGGCATAGCTCATCCTTCAATGGTGCCCCATGCCCTGCCTTGCATGTGGGCCGGGCATTGCCTTGTCTCAGTTTTCCTCCTAGTGTTTTCCCCGAGTGAATTCATCAAAGCTGGTGGTGAAGTTTCCCCTCAGCTTTTGTCCTCGTGGCATTCTTTAAATGTTTAGTATAAGCACATCTTCACATCACCCTGGCTGAGGTTGGGCATTTCCTCCCAGGACCTCTAGTTGCTGGTCATGCAGGTGAGCCAGGGAGTAGGACAGGGAATGGGAAAGGTCCATGTGGAGCTGGGAGGGCACCAGGGAGGACTGTCACCTGAAAAGAAATAAAATCAGCAAAGGCAGAGGAGGAGCGCAAGCGAAACAGGGTAAATGAGCAAAGAGGGGGACTTAGGCTGAAATGAGCTGGAGAGGGTGCTTGGCTGGGGACGATTTTATATGGTGCTTTCAGAAGGATGAGAAGACAACCTGATGGAGACAGAGAAAAGCCAGTGGGGACAGAGAGCTTGCCCAGTTCATTCAGAAATAAAGAGGAAAAGGGAAGTGAGGACATTTCAAGAGGGATAGAAGTGGGTAATAACAATTAATTACAGAGTGAATCGCTGAGGTGTGTTCACTTCAACTTCAGCACCAGATGACAGCAATCGCTTGTGATCTGTGCGGCAGGAGCTACCTGGTAAGAATCACAACTTCTAGAAATTATATTTGAAAGCAAACATTTTGGCCTCCTGCTTCCTTCTTAACCCCCAAACTATCTTTTATTCCTTTCAGTTTTTCATAGATCCCCTGGGAAGCTAGAAGCTAGTTGCCCACCAATGTATGTGCTTTACAATTCTCTTTATTAAAATCTTTCTTTTTAAGAAACACAAATTGAAACACTTTGCAATCAGTTACACAGATCAGTTAATATTGGTGACAGTTCCTACATAGTTAAACAAGTACTCACAAATTCCAACTGTTTACAAGCCAAAACTTAAATTAACAAGATTATATAAGCTCAATAAATAGAACATCTGGTCCAGTTCAAGTATAATTCAACAAATCACAGCCTTAATCGTAGGAGAATAGAAAAACCCTGAATATAACCAGCCTAACACTAATTTAGTGTTAAAGCTATTATGAAACTTTGTCTAATCTTATGGGGCAAATGTTTAACTCTTATTTTTTACTTCAAGGAAAGGAAGTTGCAGTTTGACATTAAAGATTATTTGGAATCAATACAGATTTCACAAAGATGAAAATCACAGTCCCTAGTCAAAAAGTGCAGTCTTTGGTTGAGACGTGTTGAAATGCTTTGTATATATTAAGGAAGCTCCTTTATAAATATCAATATTTGTTTGGCTAGACCTGAGCCTGCTTTGTGCTATATATATATATGTATGTATGTATTAATAAACAGTGTGGATTATAGTGATGATGAATTATGTCAACTAAAAAAAAAGTCAAGATTTTAAATATAATAAACCAAAAGAAACAACACATTGTTTACACAGGCCGAGAAAGGTAAGCAGCTGCCTACAATGGCCTTCTTCCTCAGCAGAACAGGTAGTAGAGAGAAGTTGAGGAGCTGAGTGCCTGTCAGCATTGCATGATGGCCTGTTGGAGAGGGAAGGAGATTACCTCTGAGTTCTCAAAGTGCATCAGGCTGAAAACTGATCATGGGGATCATTAGGGGCTAGTTGAGACTTGGGATTGCTTTTAACTGCTTTCAAATGTTGAGTTTTAGGGGGAGGAACGACCTTCTCAGCAGGGGAATTGCCTGTTCGGCTGCACCCAGGATTTTGCAGATTACTGCTGTGTCAGGACAGAGCCCAAAGGGACCAGGTGTCCAAACCCCCTCTACAAATGTCTGGGTCTGATCACGTCTGTGGGACTGGGCATTGCACCTGCATCACTTACCTGAGTCATCTACCTCCAGAAGAGGAAACTACGTGGGGCAGAGATGCCATCTGGAGCCTCCTCCTTCCTCAGAGGCAAGCAAGGGCCTGTATCCATGACACAAACAAAGCATCTGGAGCCAGGACAGTTCCTGGTGAGCTTTGGTGAAGGCTCCAGCTTTTGGACCCCTGGATGGAGACTGAAACTTAAGCAATCAGCGATGACAGATACCAAGGCCCACTCTCTGAAGAAAGGATTTTGGGTGCCTAATACAGCTAGCCAGGAAAACAGGAGGTTAAATATGCAAGCTGTGAATAATGGGAGTGAACCTGGTTCAGAACCAGAGGAGGGGGAAAGTAGTTTGAATCATCTCCCGTAAATCCAAAAATAAGCCCCTGGGTAAACACCCATTTTAATTATTCTTCTCCTGCCAGTCAAAATCTCATGGTTACCTACTGCTTTCCCTGCCTGCCTGTATCCACCTGTTGCCTGTTTTCGGAAAGTCAGATTTAAAGCTCTTTGGCCTGGGAAAGTCTTTGTTGTGGATTTGTGCCGTGCCTATAATAAAGGC
This sequence comes from Phalacrocorax aristotelis, assembly GCF_949628215.1. Classification (NCBI taxonomy): domain Eukaryota; kingdom Metazoa; phylum Chordata; class Aves; order Suliformes; family Phalacrocoracidae; genus Phalacrocorax; species Phalacrocorax aristotelis. The sequence continues at coordinate 12,172,494 of NC_134287.1, read as the reverse complement.
AGTGGACCCGTAGCTTCTACTGCAATACAAATAAAGAATAATAACAGTGATACTTTTCTCATTTGAGGTTACATGGGGATAAAGTTGCCAGAGGCATATGACTTTGATATACAGTCAGCTATGTCTCACATCCAATTAAGCCTAACCACACGGTCTAACAAGCTCCCATTAGGCCAGTGAGAGCCCCAGTTTGATAGCAGGGTTAGCTTCAAAGATTTGATGCTTGCATTTGTAGTGATTTCCTTCCCTTGCGCTCAGATTGTGCTGAAGGGCATGAAGGGAACTTCATATTCAGAACATACATGACCAGCTTGAAAGCTGCGCTTTAGAAGACAATTGCACAATCTTTATTGCCATTTTCGTAACCTTACAGCTTGCAATACAAGCTCTTACCCTAACAGCCCTGTGCTCAAACTTCACTGCAATGTGAAAAACAAAGAGCCAAAGAAAAACCCAACCCTTGAAGGAAAAATACCTGGTTTGCAATATTATTTTTTCTTCCATATGGAAAAAAGAGCTGGTTTAAATGACAGGTGGACCCAAGTCTTAACATACTTCAAGTCTGGACAAAGGTGGATTTAGGCTGTAATGTTTTTCATTTCCCCTTGTCTTTTGCATAGGCCATGTCTGAATCTGGGATGCAAAGAATCCCTCAACTGGCGAGAAGATGGAATTCCAAATATGAAATCTGAACCCACCTCTGGTAAAAATGAGTGGAAAGCACAGGCCGTGAAATGGAACAGGGCTTCAGGCAACAACACCAGGCTCCTCTGAGACACACTGCCTGGCTACAGGGTGCTTCAGAGAACAAGTGTGGCTGCTGGCACAAGCAATAATGGAACGAATACTCTGGTGGAAGCAGTTTTGGTGATTTAGCCACTCTGCAATATTTTGCGACATCCGTGTCATTCTTAGGGATGGCTAGAACCTTCTGGGAAACTACTTCCTCTGCACATCGTCTAAACAGGACATCCAGCACCAGCAATTTTTACAGAACATACCGTGATGAATATTAGAGTCAGGCAAAGAATGGAAATACGTCTGCAAATCCCCATCTATCTAGATTGCGTGGGGCATTTTATAAAAGCAAAACTCTGGGATCAATTCTGGCAATGGTTTGCGTACGTATTCACTTTACTACACAAAGCCCTATTGAAATGAACCAGAAACTCGTACAGTGCATTTCAAAGGGACTCTGCAAAATACTAAGCAACAACTGTGCAGAAACAATAGCTCATAATAATGCCAGAGCTGCTGGTGCATCCTGTGTTCTCAATGCAGCACTCTGTGAGCCATCAGTTGTTGTACTCGCCTTAAAAAATTCAGGGAAATAAAATACAAAAACAATATTAAAAGTCTGGCATCTTTCCATGAAAACCAGGAAAATTCAGCGTTGGCAAGCTGAGGAAAAGCAAGCTTGAAAGAAAAGAAAAAGACCCCAAAAGCAAGGATCTTGAATAAAATGTCTAAAAGAGACATGGTCCAAACATCTGGCACTTTAAAAAGCCTCTCGTGAGAGTTTCAAGTCTGTAAGACTTAAAGTTGGCACCCTTCAGAATTACCAAAACGAAGAGTTTCAAATGCAGTGGTACCTGGAGAACATCCTGATCACACCATGGAAAATGCTGAGAACCAGCGCAGGTTTGCTGTCAGCACGTGCATTCGAATTGCTCTCGCTGTGCTGGGTTCAGGCTATAAGGTCCCTGGGACAGACTGGCTCCCTCTGCGTTCATACAACACAGTCAGTGTACAGTCAGCGCCTAACAACACAGATATTTTATCATTCCACCAAGCTCTAAGACACATGGAGGTGGATGCTGATGGGGTTTATCTTATGCCATCTACTGACTAGTTTTAGCACAATGGCTTTAGAAGTCCTATGCAAATCCTACTTCTCACTGGGGCAATGAGTGAAATGGCTGAAGACATTTTAAGCAACATTAAAGCCTATTTATAGTCACATCTCCTTTCCTTCCAGCGTCCACTGGAGGATGCTGAGTGCTTCAAAATACTCCGCCTGACCTGATGTGTCACATCAGAATTAAAACTTTAAGAATCCCTGAGAATTCTGATTTAATCTAGGAAACCACTCCCAGCACGCAGAGTGTGAGAAAGAATTGCTCCACTTCTTACAGATATGCCAGCATTGCTTCACCGTGGGAAACAGTTTCAGGCATTTTGGTTTTTAATGGCACTCTGGGCATAAATGCATGGAACATGCTCTTTATTTCCCCTCCTCTGTACAGTGCAAATTGACAGTTATATCATAAAAATAAAAAAAATAAAGTATCAGCATTCACTCATTATAGCTTTTCCAGTTCATCTGCATCATAGTTTTTTCTTTGCAAAGTGAGGAACAATGCCAGTGTCATCCTGAGGCAGATGGCTGCCTTCTTCATTCATTTTCAGACTCTCTTCTGCAAGCTGGGACAGATACTTCTGCAATCACATCAAAAACAAAGCATCATTACCAAAACTGAAGATATTCAGCATGGTCTGCTTTATGCCTTTTCAGAGGTCTCACACTATCCCAGCATCTCAAAAGGGAAAAAAACACATAGAAGCCCCATTTTGGTAAAAATTCAAGCCAGGTAATACAGCTGTGTCAGGCAAACTACCTGAATACATGGAGAGCCTCAGTTCAGTGATTTACTCTGTGCCACAGGGGAACTGGTGACAGAACCAGGAGGACCATGAGTCCCCATCAGTGTGTGTAACTAGACCTCACTTTGCTCCTTGCAAACTCTCTAATTCCATATGCTATAGGACAGGAACTACTCCATTGAGTGAATTGAATTATGCCTGTGTGAGACTGGTGCGTCAGAAAATAGATGCAGTTTCTGAGTCACAATTTAAAGCATATCTATTACATTTTCAGCATGTCCAGTTCAGAGATATACCTTTTGCACAAGAACATTTGTCTTAAGGGAATAATCAAACTCAGTAATAACTAACACAACTGAGCCGTCTGGCTAGAGTATCTGCATTTATTGTGTTTCTCCAAGATAAAGCCTTTCAGTGCTTTAAGTACTCAGTGTGATTTAAAAATACAGACATGGCCAGTGAGTCTTTCAGCCTTTTGGCAGTGCTCTTAGTTGGCAGAGCTGCACACAAAATAGAAGATGAAGTGGTGTGGGTCTGAAAATGGTGCTCATTTATTCAAGGGCAACAGACCTAGAAATGGATGAAAAGAAGCATCTTCAGAGGCAGCTAGACACACACACAGGGAATTCCCACATAATAATGTAGAGGTGTTCTTATTAATGACTTACTTGCAAGAACAACTGACCTGCATATTATCAGGATCATAAAACTTGCTTTTCTAGCTGATTATTCATTCTGATTTGTTTTGAAAAGACCACCTCACATCACTGCAAAATTTTATCTACTTGCAGGATTCCCCCAGAGTACAGTTTACTCTTTGGCATCCATGGGCAAGAGGTGAAATGAGAAATGGATGTATAAAACCTAAGGGCTGTGTTAGGACTGCCAGGTGTCTCACATAAATACAAGTTTTGGATGCAAGAGGTACATCTGAAAGGGGCTCGGTAACGGTAATGAAGAGGCATACCTGTGACAAAATGGCGACTGCACCCTTGTTAATATAGAGATTTGGCTGTGGAAATTACACAACTCTCAGTCTTGATCCCTGGGTACAAAATTCCATGTGGCAGAAAGCCAGAGTAAATGTTACAGTAGTATACAGAGATATAGGGTCCATAAAGGCTGGGAGAAGTGATCCATACACCATGTACTGTAATAAGTCACTAATGCTTGTCATTGGCTCAGATAACCCATGCATTTTTGTTTTTTAATGATTACCCACCAAAATAAGACTGAGGTTTATCCACCACCTTTATCTGACATTGTCAGCTATCATGAGTACCACAAACACCAGTTTTGAAGTTCACAGACCAGACATTCAGATTAATTTATAGCAAAAGGACAGTCAAGGAAAAATATTTTTTCATTTAAATACAAATTTTGATGAATACTACATAAAAGCATTGGAAAACAGAATAAAATGCTGCACTGAGTTGCCCAGGTAGCTTACACCAGATGAATCTGACAGCTTTTTGTGGTAGTGGTGGGAGGGATGGCCAAATGATGGATTTTTTGGACATGGAAAATGCAGTGGATCTGTAAATATAAATACCATCTGGGAAAATCATTCATTAAGCTGAAGAGAATGGAAAATTACAGAAAGTCTGCAAGCCTGACAAAGAAACAGTTGAATTTTTTTCAGTGGTTGCTGTTCTTCAAAGGGAACCATACTCAGCGGAAGTTGACTATTTTACTTCAAGACAAAATCATCATCATCTAAGCAAGGCTTTTGGAAGAAAAGTGGCAAACAAACTGTTTAGTTTTTTGTTCAAATCCAAACGCTGAACATATACTTTGGATGTGGCTCCAAGGAAATCACGTGAAAGACGACAAGTAGCAAATCAACTATAAAAGACTCACAGCCATGAGAGCATTTGGGACAACGTTGTTGTCATTGGACAGTGGTATTTGTCATTTAGGCAAGACAACAGAAAGATGGTCTGCAGCAGCAGTCCCGTAGCTTCACATACAGTAACTGTTAAGAGTGGATACACTCATTAAATTGCATCATCATAGGAGAAAACAGACATTTCTTGCAGAATACATAAATTATTGCATTTTTGCAACTAAAAGGGTTCTAGTAATACATAACAATTGTTTAAAATGTGCTGAGTTTCCACTTGAGTGGGTAAAAGTTGGATAAGACATTTACTTCCTCCATTTATAAGATAAGAAGTACAGCTCGACAGAACAGTCTGTTTTTATTACCATATTTGACAGATTTAATTTTAACAGCTTTTGTGGTCTTTGTTCTTTTATCTCAAGTCAGTGTTAGAAATCTACCACAGTGCTCATGGGAAGCGTCTTAACAGGGAGAAAAAGAGGGGGTTTTTCACACTGACTCAGTTTTAGTTGGACCTTTTTTCTGTTACTTTAACAAAATAACTTAGAAAATGAAAAAATCCCTCTCCTTCCCATGGGACCCAGTTGCCAAGGGCAGGAGCTGGAGTTGCAGTCTTTGCTTTAGCATGAGTTTCTTTGGGACAGACTCGCATGGAATACACAGCCTGCACTGAGTGGTGCCACCTCTGGTGACTCTCTCTGGATTTTTTTGTATGAAGCAAAAAAAGGCATGCAAACTGGGCACCTGTTTTTCAAGCTTACACTTGGAGGATCCATTATTGGCAGGCATCGCAGCTCTGCAGACACAGTGTTTGAAAGCCAGAGGCCTTTGTATGATTACAGCTACCTAACTTCAGGAAAGTCAAGAAGAGAATTCTCCCAGAGAAATTATTTGACTCTGAGTGTCACAGAAAAATCAATGCCTACTAGCCAGCTAGGGGAAGATAGCTATTACTGGAAGAGAAGCAGAGCTCTAGCATTTACTATGGGCAGAGGGAAGGAACAGAGAAAGAAGGAGCAGCTTTGCTTTGCTCTTGCATGACTTTTGCTAAGGATATACGAATGCCAACAGAAGTATCTTCTTCAGTGTACACACCCTGCACGCAGGCAGGGACTCAAGGAGATGAGAGGCAAGGCTACCTCCTCTGAGGAGTCCTCAGCATGGGGAAGTTCAAGCTCATGCTGTCAGGACTGATACTATCAACTGTGCATCTGGAAAGTGATAAAGGTAGGGTCTTTTGATTGAACTGCAAGCACCCGTGGTCTCTGTGTGCTGATATGTTTATGGTATATTCTTATGGAAACCATACAAGTAATTACATGCTTCTGCATATCCTTATAGAAATTGTTCAGTAGTGGTGTTTTGCATGGCTGAACTGCCGTGCTGTTCTGTAGCACAGGGAGGTGATTTCAGCAGGTCACAGGAAATGCCTCGGAGAGCCTGTGCGTCACAAAGTACTGAAACAGTACTGCGTGCTGAAACATGCTGCAGAAGTTCACACTAATGCAAAAATAAGTCTGGCAACATTATTAAGCAAGTGGCATGTTTAATGCTCCTGAAATTAAGAAATAAGTAAGGCTGCTGCTGGGCTCACTCCCAGTGATAGAAACGTCTGGGACCCCAAGAATTAAAGATCTGAGTTGCATTCTGTGCTAGTGAAAAGGACCAAATGTAGATGAGAAGATCAAATTACCACCTGGCCCCATTTTATTTATGATCCAGCAGTTGATTGCAAGGATCTGTGAGTGAGAAATTAGTGTGCTAACATTTGGAACTACTGGAAAGTTTTGCTTATCTAAATTTCACTTCATCTGAATTCTGTCCACAGAATAAAAACTAAGTTTTTGTAGCATCATCTATCTTATGCACAATCCACCCCATGAGCTAGTTGTTAGCTAGCTTCAAGTTTTTACCTGAAGGTTTTTGTAGTGAACAGTACTTCTGCAGTGACTTGTCTTTGCTGTCTCTTCATTTGTGTAGAAGAGTCCACACAGCTTGCAGTAAAACCCGGTTCTAGGCACCACAAACTCCACACCTATTGAGAAAGTCTGAATTACATTAAAATGTCAGTTGAAACCCTTCCCCATCACAATAAATTTACTTTCAAATAAAAAAGTTGCTGTTTAGTTAAATGACACAGATGACATTTTATGACATGAGATATGCTGACTAAATGACATAGATAATCCTGGATTCACTTCTCTGATTTCCCTGATTTTGCAATACTGAGCTGCAGTTCAAAATCCTGTGCATTGCAAATACACCTTCCACTTCTCTCTTAGATATTATACATATTTAAAAATGTACCTTCTTGTGCATAATATTGACTGAAAACTTCACTGTGTAACCTCAAGGGCTAGAACAGCAATAGTACTTACTAGCAGTAAATTAATGCTGAAGTTACACAGATTGCTCTTTAGGATGTACTTCTTCCAGGTATTTTACTCATGATCTGTGTTTACACAGTAAAACCAACACTTTTGCTTATACTGCAAGTATAATCAATACTTTTATGACAAAGACTTTTAAATTACTAAGTATTTTTTGTATATATTTCATATATAGTCCAACGGAACTTACTTCTCTTCAGTGACACTAACAGCTATCTTTTGCCATTCATCTGGAGTGAAATTAGCAATGATCTATAATCAAAAGCCCCTTTCTTTCAACAGCTACCCCTCTGTCATACACCCTGTTCCTTCACTCCCCTCACATCTGTTCTGAAAAATAAATATAGCAAGTAGCCTTAAAGTGACATCTTGTTGTAAGCTCTAGGTATTGCAGTGGGCGGCATCACAGGCCAGGGGCGGCCTGGGCATCCAAACGTACCCAGGGGAATGCTGAGTTCGGTGAAGACATCCTCTTGTTCCCAGCCTGGCGGAGAGTGCCTTCTTTTAGACTCTACCTCCGGGTATTCCAGAGATCTCATTTCCAGGTACCTAGAATTTGCTTAACAAATGAATAAATGTATTGGATGAAAACAGTTCATGAGTTTAAAGAGACATTTGTAAACTTCTTGGGATCACTTTCTGGGTGGATGTATAAATGAATTAAATCTTGAAAAAAGGCTTTTCCATCCAAATCAGAGACCTACTCAATGCAACTCCAACAGCTATACTACACTGTGCAGTCACCCCTGTTTCTCCCAGTAGACCATTTTTCTATTTCTAATTTCACTTTCAGTATGTTTTTTACTTTCATATTTTAAGCTCTAAACAGATCTATAACATTATATGTGCCATGGCTCAAGCATGGTCGACTGCAGCTCCGTAACCACGCACGGTATTGCATGACCAGTGGTGGAGCTGGGCTAACACAGGGGCTGCTGAGAAAGCGGGGCCAGCAGGACCTGCTGAGAGCGAATCCCCAGACTGCCTAAGGAGCTGCACAGGCAGAGCAAACTCTCCTCTGGTAGGACCCCTCCAGCACCATTGGCATCTTCTCCCTGGAACCACCTTCTCCCACCCTCAGCTCTCCAAGGGACAGTTTCTGCTTTATGGCTCTTGGCCCCTTGAAGGTTTTGGTTCCTGGCCAGTAGGGATGGGATGGTTGGTCCCTGCTGACCAACATTAATGGACACAGGCAGGAGATTCAAGGTGTGGAAAACAGGGGATTCATTTGCTGAGGCATATAAAGTCAGTCAAAAGAACAGATGCTCTCCCTTCCCAACGTGTGAATTGCTTTTATTTAAAAAAAGATAAATTTGTTATCAAAGAGCAACAGAATTACAAATAAACTGGTCTGATTCCTATTCTTAGTTCTTACATCAAAGAACAAGTTCCCTTACCCTGACAAAATTTCTATTGCATTGCAAATTTCACCTAGGTAAGGGATATATTTTCTCAGAAAACAAATATATTTTTCCTCAAACCAAACCCTTCCTGTCTTTCAAGTTTGTAGTTCAAAGATCTGCAATTTCTGGTTATGAGAATGAATTTTTCTTCATTGTTTTAAATACGTCTATTACATGATATAAAAGAAAATAATATAAAATCCCGACCAGTTGGCTTTCAAGTTAACTTTAAGCCCATCCCAGGTTTCCAAATCTGCAGCATTGATCCTGGAAACCCAGCAAGCTTCAGTTAGCTCTTCTTAAGACAGCTGGGGCCTTTGTGGCAACTTAAGTCCAACCTAAGTTGATTTCTGGGCTTCTGAGCTGGCAGCTGCGTTTGCAGAGAGCCGAGAGCCTTGCACTGCAGATCCCAGATACCAAATCCATGGCAGAAACCTGGGAAGCACAAGCTGCCCTGGAGTTTCCAGTTACTGGAGTAACTATGCTCTTGGGATACCCAATTCTTTTGTCAACTGGCTGTCCATGAAGTGGGCAGCCGAGGGGAGCCAACCTTGCCATCCCCAGTCCCAGGGAGTTTGCACGGCAGTGTTATCTCCAAATATGCAAAGCCTGGCAAGGTGCCTTCAGGCCAAGCAGGTAAGTATTGAAAACTGAGTGAATTTCAAATCTGTCCTGGAGGAGGAAGTTAGTTCAAAATCAGACATTCACGTTAAATGTTCCAGGATTTTCTGCTGGAAAACTCCATCACATAGACTCCAGTAGCAACAGAAAAGAGCATTCCTGCCCAAAATGCTCCATGTTGTTTTCCACTTCCCCTCATTATACACAGCCCGTTTGCTCAAGTTTCATTTGAAAGCATGATGAGGAACTGAACTCACTTTCAGACACTCAAGATCTTTTTTCCTGACAGCTAAAATATTAATAGGCAGCTATGATTACATTTATTGGCATTATCTCACAGCATGTCCTATCAGTTATATTAAAGGCAGCATGTGGTAGATAACAGGAGATGATAAGGCAAGTCCTAACAAAAGGCACGTATTTCATGAACAGGGACTGAGAAGTAACAATCTACAGATGATTTCCATGTTACTAACGCTTCAGTACAGTGTGTAAGAATACCCACCTTGTCCAGGAGCCAGCCAGACATTACAGATACTTTTCTGTTGACCTTCAGAGACTGTCACTCATTTCATTGACAATTCAAAATAAATTTAGCAGGGCACTGAAAGACTTCAGCTAAACTTATGTGAACCTTGACATGACAATTATAGCAGCTTATGCCTTTCAGAAAGCTTGCAAGCTGCTTATCATATTTCCTTTACACTATTCAGCTAAGAGCCTCTAATGGTTTAGCTTGGCAAAAGGCACTGGGGTTATTTTACTGAGCTGCTCCAAGGACAAGTCTTGATACTATTAGCAACATTTATTCTTGTTAGCAATAAATTTCAGTCTACTGTCAGAGAAAACATGCAAGGCTCTCTGTGGGCTGAAAAGAAAAAAAACCCAGTAGTTACCCTTGGCCTCTGGACACTCTTGGCTTCCGTGTCTTGTTTCTTCACTAGCATTTTTAACAAGCACTTCCATAACTTCTCTGCTCTCAGCTCCTTGTGATCCCATCTGTTGGTAATCATCTATAAATGTATCAGGGAGCTGGAGAGTCTCTTCTTTCAGATGAACAGAAGGTATATGGTGATCTTCAGGCTCTAAGCGAGTGTCAGAGCTCTTATCAATTTTTTCTTCCTTCTGCTGGGGATCAGACTCTTTAGCAGATTGGTCTTCTTGCAATTCCTCTGGCTTCTGCTCAGGGTCCAGATTTAGGCTTGATGCTTCGGTTACAGCATCATCATTATCATCATCCTCCTCATCATCCTGACAGCCACTAGAAGCTACACTGCCCTTTGCTGATCTGAAGTTTGTTTCTGAAGCTTTATGGGCAAATTTGTCTTCACTCCTGGTTAAGTGGCTGTGATCGTTTTTCAGTTCTAACATGGTCGACATACACGGACACATTTCTGAAGCAGCTTTATTTTTCTGATCAACTGGCACTATTTGTTCAAGCTCAGTTATATCTGGCTCCATAATTAAATCGTCTTCTCCCACTTCATCTACTGTCACTAATTCCTCCATGTTAGCAGGATACCAGGTCTCACCTTCTATCTCACTTTCACTCTCCCAGTCTTGGTCCTGTCACAAAGATGTAAAACATTTGAGAGATCAGTGATTATAGATCACGTCTGTAAAAAGTGGGCTTTGAACATCAGTAACCAGGAAGAACTTTCATCTGGCCATGCCTAGCCCCTCTCGTATTTTAGTTTCAAAGAATGATATGCCTTGGTGCTGTGATTTTAAATCTTATGCACAAGGACAAGCAACCTCTTTTTAATTATCACATAAACTTCACTTTGTGAGGATCCTGTAACTGCCTTGGGGATTATGGTCTCTCCAGAGACCTGCTCCTTTTCTGTAAGCAGTGGAACAAGGCACAACCTGTTACACTTTATTATGCAACTGACTCTGCTATGTGATCCCCAAGGAAATGAACCTCTTCCCTGCCTCCACATCCAGCCCAGGGTAGCAAGAAATAAGCAGCACAATGAGAATATAGTGAACCCCAGTCTAGCCACTGTGGCTTTCACTTAGCTGCACTAGGTCCTTTAAATTCCTACAGTGACTGAGGAAATGTGGCTACCTTCTGTAGTCATTTCCTTCCACCAGCAAGAGCCCTCTGCCAGGGACTGTGTTAGTAGAGCCTGGCCTAGACTTTAAGAAAAATCAGTTTTACAGTTATACTCCAAGGTACATAATCTGAAATACCTCATACATGCAGTTATAGACTTAAAGGACTCAGACACTAATACTGGACTTCAGAAATGTTAGAATTATAACATATATGTTACTTTTAAGACACACTTGCAGCTTAGATTTCAACTCCCAGACTCATCGTGTACACATAATCTATTAATAATCTGTATTCTCCTCCTGTTCAGCCATTTCCACACTTCCCCTCCTGGAATCTCAAAACAGCACGAAAACTCTGGGAGTTGACACTGTTCTTGCCAGGAGATCAGTTTTCTACAGCAACAGATATCAATAGCTTCCCTATCTGACTATCAACCCATGACCCTACAGATATGAAGCTGGAGGAATTCCAAGGACATTGCTGTCCCTGACTGCGATGCTGCAGTAGGGGCGCTGTAAAGACATTATTTAATTAAAACCAGAAACAATCGAAGAGGCTACTATCCATAGTCTATATCTAAGGCCAATGTTTTGAAAAGTTTTCATCATTAGTCCCCTCCCTCTCCACCAGCTGACCACATCTCCTGGTTTTGGCAGGGTTCACAAAGATACATGGCTTACTTGGGCATACATTACTTAGAGTTGCCAGCGCCAAGGGCTATGCATGTGAAGCAATGTACATGGGCAAAGAGCAACTAAAAAAAGAGTTCTGGAGACTTCAGGAAAAGCTATCCCCTAAAGCAGAGGTCAAGATAAGTCAAGTTAATTTAGACAGCCCCCTTTTACAACCCCTTTACACGTCTTTCCATAGGGGTTTAATATTTCAGTAGGGAGAATGTGCTACCAAACCTGGGTTTTCACTCATTTTGTCATGGAAACTGCACCAATAATGTGTCACCAACCTTCTCTTTTCTTGTGTTTTCCAGAATGTCTCCAGATTCTCTTCCTTGTTTATTAGCTGAAGGTGAGCTCTTCTCTGGAACTTGCTCCTCTTTTCCAAGCTAAAATAAATACAACATATACACATATGGTAACACACAGTGGTGCTCTATTATGTTTCTATTCTGGGTTTAGGGAAGCAAAGTCACCACAAGGTCACATTCTTTATTTCTAAAGTTTATGCAAGTCAACTGGGCTGTGGGAAAAGACCCAAGAATTGGATTCCATTAGCAAAACTGCACAAATAAGAGTTAAGAAAAAGAAATTTAAACAAAATTAGAGAGGTGTAATTTACATCATAGAATTGGCTAGAAGACAGGTGGGGGAGAATGTGAATTCATTAAAATTTCCAGCCTCCACTCCTCTGTTGTCTACCCACATCTGTTATGTTGGCTCAGACATGGTAAGGAGAGCAGCAGTGTTAAAACTCTGCAAAAGACCTCAACTGTTTTGTTTATTGATGTAGGATCAGTCAAGAATGCAGCTGCTTGCACAGTTCATGCTTTGGAAGAACAAAACCACAGTACTACCTGGCACTTGGTAAAAGAGAGGCAAAGCAAAAATGTGAGTTCAAGACATTCAAACCTATTTCCTCCTAAATTATTAGCTGTAGCCCCTGAAGAGGTGTGCCTTTAACAAAGCAACTTTAAAAAAAACTTGAAAAACATGCAGAGGAGTGTGCAACACTGGTGATTTAGGATGCTGTCTGACATTTCTCTCTGACATCTCCTTCCAAGGAACCATCCATCATAGTGAAATACCAGCCAAAGGAGAAAGATGACAAAAGGTGGTACAGACACACATATCTATGGCATGAGGTAGTGCTGCTGCCTGTTACAGAGACAATCTGAGTTACAAGATCTAGAGATTTCTACCAACCTTGCCCACATGAGAAGAACGAATGCAAGGTCAACTAAAAACAACTGAAGATGGCCCTGGCAGCACAAACACAAGCTGGAGATGGACCCCTGGTCAGCAAAGCAGCTCTGCGGCCTCCTTGCCAGTATCCCTCAGGTGGATGGTGGCAGTGTATCACCAGGGGGGACTGGGGGAGGCAAGGTGGCCACAAGCCAGTAACAAGATCCCCATAGGATGGGGATGTACTGGGCTGTACTGGAACTGAGTGAATGAGGCATCTTGATCTGTTCCCTCTCCACTTTTTTCCAGTGGAGAATCAAACCCACTGATGCTGCCGCTTTAGCAACTGGGAGTACTTCTCCAGAAATCCCATAATTTTACAGGTGAGCTGATTCAATGGTTGTGCCATGGGAAGAGATTTCTACCAGCACATTGAAGGGAGCGGTGTGAATTATCCCTGCCACTGCTGAGGGGAGGGACATATGATTAATAAAACCCAATTGCTCTGCTGAGTTGACCGAAAAGAAAACGTTCCTCATTAAAAGTTCATTCACCATTTTAGCAGTATAACAACCAGTTTGATGTATTTTTCTAGAAGTATTGTGCATCCCTGTAAAATACCACTTAATTCCCAGATAACTCATTCCACATCACAGGCAGTGGAAGGAGGTGATGGATGCAGAGAGAGCAGCTATGGGGTATTCTGCACAGACTTAGAAGAGAGAGGAGTAGGGCAATTTCCCCTGCACGTACAACCTGCACGCAAACAGCAGATTGTCACTTGGTTTTGTTGTGAGTTGTCTGTCCCCTTCCCCTCACTGCTTACCCAGAGGTTCTGTGCTTGACACAGAGGAACAATGTCCACGCACCCAACACCGCAATGATGTAATAGATCTGCATGATCTGGCAAAGACATGGACAAGATGACCTCCCAAGATCTCTTCTAGGACTATATTCCCTGATTTTATCATGGCAAAACATTGCATGTCACCAGCACCACACCCACAACAACAATCTAAAATATTTCAGAAAATACCTTACTTCAGCATTTACATTCTTCTCACATACAGTTTGAGATCTCTATTTACCTCATTCTCAGGAGGTTTGGTTTCCTTCACATCACTGCCTTCAGCAGCAGCATCTTCCTCTTGGTCTTTTTCAGCTTTCTTCACCTTATTCTTATCACTTTGTTTTTGCCTGGAGCTCTCAGATGCTTTGCTGTGCTTCTGTTCAGCCACCTCCTCCCTGGCAGCATCCTCGCTGTAAGAATGCCTGCGTTCCCTTAACTTTGCCTCTTCCTTTCTTTTAGATCTCCCAGGTAAATCCTGCAGCTGCCTCTGAAACTTGTCAGATTTTGACTTAGAGGTTTTTCGGTAATAGTCATCTTCCCTGCTCTTGTAGCCAGATAAAGGATGAAGGGAGCCAGGGGAACCAGTCCTTAAATATTTTTCTCTGTGCCCTCTGCCTCCTTCATTACGTTCATCCAAATCAAACTTGTCCAGCTGTCGGGAATAATGTTTCCTCTCGTGTACCCACGTGTCAGTCCTGTCCCTCTTCTCGTCCCCATTCTCTCGCCATTCTCTGCTGTCTCTTTCCTCTTCCCGTCGAGAATATGGGGACTGATCCCACGACTCTCTCCCATTTCCCCAGTCAGTCCTGCCGGTCCCCATTGGGCTGTGGGGTGAACTGCAGGAAGTAAAGCTGGGAGTGTGGGATCGGGGCGACAGGGAGCGGCTTATGGGGCTGCGAGAGCGGGGCCTCTCCGTGCCATACCTGCTGCAGAGGGAAAAGGCAGCTGTAACTGGCTGACCCACTGTGGTCTACCAAGTTCTGGAAACACATCGGGCCTGCCCTGGTGCCTGCGAACCTGCTTTCACAGACATGCACTGCACAGCTGCAGACACAGTAAACAGGAGAAAAGGCAGTGTCATATCCACAGAACTTAACTAAAGCCCCACAGATGTGTCAAGAATGTGTTCATTCATTCTTAAAACTGTCTCATAGGGGTTTAGCATTAAAAGCTTATAATATGTTAACACCTTCACAATGACCCTGATGTCTGTACCCTTAATACTCATCTAGGGCACCTCCGAGACAAAAGTGACAAAGGTCACCTGTTTAAGAGAGATGTTTTAGGACCATAATTCCTCTCCATTTTTGCTGTAAGGTCCAGAAGTCAGGCAGATCAGAAATACAGCCAAATACATTTTAATCTGAACCGTCTCCTTCCCACTAGGTCTCGCAGCACCCCCAGCCTTTACACTTTTCACTCAAGAAGGGGGAGAGGGCAACAGCTTCATTTGTGTGTTCTTCACATGCCAGGTGTATTTTGTGAGTCATCATCATCGGTGGGAAAGTGTTCCATTTACTTTTATAACATGCACAGTCATTATATAGGCCCTGTACCTACTATTGTAGCCACTTATATTTTTACAGTGATTTGAAGTGAAATCCAAACTGAAAGCAAATGAGATAAGAGAGAAGCACACAGATAATGCTTTTTCCACCTGCAAGTTTACAGACTTATCCAGGTCCCAATTCCAAACTATGGAGAAACTTTACCTGTCCACTTCACGCAGCAGGTCCCTCTCCCTCTGCGAGTGGATGTCCTGGATGATAGCAGCCACATTCTTACCTGGTTTCTAAATAAGACAAAGACACCATTTAGCACACTGCACTACTCTCCAGGCTAATATAGGTGATTTGTCCTTCAAGAAGCAGCATGTACGTATCATTCAGTTATACTACTACTGAGAAATATTTGGTTTCAGTGTTGTGGTTACAGTCTTTTCTGCAGGTGGTATCTTAATAAAACAATCAAAGCAGTAAAATGATGCAAATGGAAAATTTGCTCTGTTATGCTGTAGCACTGTCTCCTCAATTTGGCCGCTGTGACAGGCTTTCCAAACTAGCTTGTCCTTCCCTCTCACACATTCACTACAGAGTATTTTCTAGGAATTGGATGCAAGAGGAAACAAACCAGACAGCTTCTCTAATATCTGAATTAAGTATGTATAGCAGCCTATCTCCGACCCTCTAGGAATGAACTGCCTTCTCATCTCAGTGTTTAATTAATTCTGGAGTATAGCTCTAAAAGACAATGTTTAGACGCAAGACTTCAGAAAAGCTAAGTGCAAGAAAGATGCATACAGGAAGTGTTGATTACTTGAGATTCAAGATCATTTACGAAAGATGCACTACTCCAGGCTGGAGTGCATGCACTTGGTTAAACACTTGGAGCAAGCACAGCTGAGCAACATAACCATGCAGGAACTCAGAGCAGTTTGTAGTGGTAAACAGGCCATGCGTATTCTCCCTTCCATGTTGCACTTTTGTTCGTTTGTTTGTTTTTACCAGAGAGAAAGGGCTTTTGCACGTGCAGAGAAAAATAATTCCATGACCTAAAAAATTTCCATTGGAAAAGCTGAAAATCTTCCTGAAATCTAGGCAAACTCCCACGCTCCACTGGGTAATTCCTGTTCCACCTCTAGGTTAAGATGCACTGTTTCTGCCACCTTACCTCTGAACCCTTCACTGCACCACACTGCAAAAGACCACCCGGGTTTACTGACTTCTGGCAACTCCTTTAAGTTTCCTTAAACTTATAGAGATACAGGAGAGAAAGAGACTTTTCCAAAGGTCAAACCAAACCATCTGAGTTAATTGTTTTTCCTCAAGGCTCATAAAAGGCTCCTTAACCTCTTAACTTGGAACATTACAGAGTTATTTTCTAAAATAACTTTGTGCTGTGTTAGATAATATAATATCAAGCTTTTTCAGCTCTGCATTGCCAGTTCCAGTCCAAGTCTCCATGAAAAAAAATACTCTCTTAACATTACACATGGCAGTAAATAAGCTTCCACAAATATGCTCACAAGAGCACTGATTTTTGGATATTGCTCAGCTGTCCACATGAGAAGTGTCACGCACTCTACAGAAAGTCCAAAGACTATTTTTCTGTTCTGATCCTACGTAAAAACAAAAACAAAACAAAAAATCTTGCTTTTTAATTTAGGTCATTCACAAGAAAGAAAGAAAAAGAAATCAGTGTGATGTTTCGCCATGCATTCACTGCATGGTATAGAGACTGTGTTATGGCTAAAGCATGCAAGTGTTGAAAAGCGCTGCTTCAGGCTTAATGCCTGACTAAAAGGATAGGACCACCTTATTTTTGCTATGTGTCAATGTGGGGAGTCCACTCATAGAAGGAAGCTCAGAAGGGATTTTTGAAATAATGGTATGAGAGGACCAGAGGAAAATGGGATCTTTTCTAAGAGTTAACATTTAGAACAAAAGCAAGCAGCTAAGTATAAAAGATCATTAACATACGTTCATTAATTTATCTTTCTCCATTTCTTTTTCCATAATATTAAAGCATTAATTAGAAATCAGTAATCAGCAAAGATTTTTAGATGTATTCTCCAGGACGTGCCATGGAAACTCAGGAAATCTGGTCAGGAATCTTACCTTCAGCTGCAATTCCTTGTACCTTTTAGACATCCTAATAAGTAACTTGTCATCATTTATCATAGCAGGTTTTTCTTTGTAGTACTGCACCATGGCTTGTGCTGCTTCACTGTAAGCCATTTCCAGAAAGGCCTAGCACAAACAGGGAGAGCTTTAAAATCTACTACATAATTAGAAATACAAACTATAAGATAAAAAAGGCAGCATGATAATTTTTGTTTGGATTCTTCTCATGCAAAATGCCTTGATAGTACTGAACTCAGTACCTTTCCAGCCCTGGAGCTGAAACCCCAAATGTACAGTACCTGATTAGTGGATTTCATGAGGATATAGTTGGTGACCTTCCCAAAAGGGAGGCCCAGGTTAATGACATCATTCTCTGTGCAGCTTCCCTCGGGGAGGTTGCAGATGTGAACAACTCGACCCAGTGTAGATTTCCTCTGGGGAAACTGGGGAAGAAAAAAAACTCAAAACAATGTTTTTATCTTAGATATTCCATCCACTAGGTATGACCTTAAATTTCTGCAAAAAATGAAATCTTTTGTTTTGCACACCTGTTATTAAGGACAAATATTCTCCTTTAAAACCTTGTACTTTAACATCCTGGCTTAGAAATGCAAATGGGAAGGGAAATGTTTAACTGCAGTGCAGCTTGCAATGGAGTCTCCATCCCTGGACATTACAAAGTCCAGAGAAGATTTCTCGAAGATATGCTCTTGTTTAAATAGGATTAACGATATTGCTGCAAAAGGTAACTTGCCACCTCAAACCTATGGACTCCAGGGCTTCAGCTCCCTGGTGCGTCACAGCAGAGGGCTGGACTACCACAGGCACAGGCCACTGCACTGTACTCAGCATCAGCAAGAGTTTGGAGGCCTCTTGGTTTTAGAGACGGAGGGTGCCCCTGCCTTGGGGACGTCTCAGCCCTTCCTGATGAGCTCCCTGTGGGGCCAGTACCCATCTGGTATGTCAGCACAACCCCTACAGCTCCTCTGCCAAGTCAGACAGCTTTCCTCACCCCACCTGCATCTGTCTGTCCCACTGAGAGCTCTGTGCCTTCCCTGCACATGAAGGCACTATGCACTATTGCTGAGTAAAAGGCCCTTCACAGATAATTCGCAAGCAATGCATAAAAAGTTAGTATTTTCAGGTATTCCATAAACACCGATTTATGTGGTGCTGGTGGTGCCTGGAAATCGAAACAGATGCTCACTGCAGTCCCTGATGGATTTATGGATGTTAGAAAACAGTACAGGTGACTACAGAGGTGTTCAGAATAGCAGGGACTGAATTTAAATCTTCCTTCTACGCTGGTGGAACAGACTGGGCCAGGGGTATAAGTGACCCCATTTAACTTGTGAGAGGACATACAGCTGTACCTCAGGTTGGAAAACCTACTACTTTCCCCTCTCATTGCAACACCATATAGTAGGAAGTACTCTTCCCCAGGGGGCACAGCGACCACTGGACATGCAGAGAAGAGGAGCTCCTGAATTGGGCTGGCAGAGGCACATGGCTGCCGGTGCGGGAATCACTTCCCAAGGGTGGAAGTCTATTTTGGAGTGCTGGGGCAGTTCCCAAAGAGCTGCCTGTCTCCCTGACATGGAAAGCAGGCTCTACACTCCTTCTGCAAAGAGGCATCAGGGTATACTCTGAGAGGAACATAATTTACCCCAGCTAATGACATGCAAAACATCACTCACACAGGATTAAGTCTTCCCAGACTACTTCCCTATTTATGACCTCTACTGTTAGGATTTTACTGAAGAAGTAACTCTACCTTCAGTTAAAATTGTGCCGTTCAAGAGAAGATGCAAATCATTTAATCTTGTGGGATCAAGTTCACCAGAGCCATCACAAATGTTTGGCTTGTCAGCAAGTTCACAAGTTACAGAGCTAATGTTATCTTATTTACACCTTCACCCCATTACCTCCACCCTGGGCTTCACCAGTTAAACATCTGTGTATTTTTGCTGCAGCAAGACCCTGTATTATATAGTGGTCTGCTATTTAGCTTGCATCTTACAGAGCCTGCCCAAGAGCATAACATAAGTCAAAGCAATGCCAAAGTACAGAAGTAATGTATTTTCTCTAGCAGAAAAATAACAAAGACCTGATTCTGAAGAAGATGAAGCAACTCAGCTCCACCTGAATAGAAAAGGAAGTGATGGCTGCGTGCATCTGGCAAGGCAGTGCGTAGCGCACAACAGAAGAATACAACTACAGCTAGCAGAGGAAAAGGCAGCTTTCCTGACAGCAAATGCAGTCCCAGTGTAGGAACACCCCAAGTCACCTGGTACTTTCTGTTTGGTTTGTTAGATCTGTTAAGAGATGGTATGCTAACAGTCAATGGGACTGGAAAGACTTAGCTGTTCCCTACATAGGCTCCAGAGCCTGTGTTCAGACGCGCGCTCAGCAGTAGATTAAATCTAACGACTGTAAGATGTTGCCACCTCCCCACAACGGGCAATGGCTTAAATTAAAATGCTATGCCATATATCTGCTGTAATTCATGATTAAAAAGTGGTCACATACTCATACCAGAAGTTGATGGGCTGTACCAAGCAATAATCCTGTCAGCTGACTGAAGTTAAATTGGATCCGTTAATTAAACAGAGCTGTAAATCACATCCAGAAAAGGAATATACACCTCCCATATCCACAGTCAGGAAGACAGAGGAGCTGTTGTGCGTCAAGTGTTGAATGTAATTTTCAGTAAGGCTCTAAGTTAACTTTCTTTGCAACCAAAGTCTACAGGGGTTTACCAATGCAGATGTACAACTACTACAAAAATAATTTGATGCATGGCACTGAAATGCACCTTATACCGTTTGCCATATTATTTCAGAAATCCAATTTGGTTATTTTTTATTATGACTTCTTTTTTTTCCATTTTTTTGTTTCTTGCCTTTCAAATTATTTATCCCTTTCTTGAGCTTGACATGAATCTTTTCTAAAGATAATAAGCAACTGGCAGTCCCACCCCTCCAGTGCTAATGGCTCTCCATGCCCGAGTGAAGACTTGTAGCACTGTGTCTTTTGAAGAGGGATTGAGTTATTTGCAGATGGATAGCACAGAGCAAGCTCTTCCAGAAATATGAACACTTTGTTTATGACTACATGCAAGGTCAAGTATAATCTCCCACTGCTCAATTAAATGGCAGCAGTTTAGCTGAAAGTGAATACTACTGCGCAAAGGTGTAATAAATTATATGCCACCTGGGCTGTGGGGCGAATGACAGCTGGCAAACTCAATCTTAACACCTCTAACAGTGCTCCCTGTCAGAGCTCCCTGTCCACCTGGTAAAATTCCGAAGAAAGAGGATTTACAGTGTCCAGGAAAATCAAAGTTATTGTTTCTTTTATTTCTCATAGTACTGCAAGTCATTCAGAAGGAGGACTTCTGCAGGCAGCTTAAATGATAAATAGTGACAGATTCTAAGGAGAAATGATACTGGCATTAGCAGTAATTTCATTTGTTGCGAGGTTGACAGACATGATGAAAAGGAACATTCCTCTGCACCCGCTGCTACTCCACCTCTGACCTTGGAGGCAGCAGTCATGAGCAACTCTGCTCTTTGCTCCCGCGCACACACAGTGTCTGTGACAGGCAGAAGCTAAAACCCCTTCAAATAACGTCTGTCACAGCAAAACCACACAGTAGAAAATTGGTTGGATTAAACATATCTAGGTAATGTTTCTGTAAGTAATGCCTGATCCGAACTGGAGTGGCACAGGGACCCAGCGCAGCATGGCTTTCCAGAGTGGCTGAGACCGCATCAGGATATACACAGAAAAGCTAACAAGGTGAAGACCTGAACCCCTGGATTACTGCTGCTATTCCATTAATGCCCTACCACGAATCCTTGATGCCTCCAGCTTTAATTGTAGCTTTCTGATATATGTTGAGCTACATTTTAACCCTAACAACTTTGTGTTTCCATTATTAATATGATTTGCTTTTATTTGCCTTTTTTGTTAGTTTTTATTTGTTTCTTTCCTTTTAAAATCTTTCTGCTTTGTCAGTGTAGGAACCTCTATTAATATTATATTTTTCTTTTCCTGGGATTTTTTGATTATTGGGCTAGGCATTCAAGCGCGCATTAGAGCAACCTAACTGGGGACCTGTGTTGAATGCTGTGGGTGCTAACAAACCTAAACCACAGAAGGCTGTGCACCAAAGCAAACTCCCTGAAAGGTTGCCAGTGGCAGCAGATGATATAAATGGTAGACTAAAATAAGCTAAGAAAAAGCTAGTCCAGTATAATGAATTAACTGGGGACCCCCAGAGGAGTAGTGGCTAGTGCAGCTGCAGCCACTCTTTGCCACTGTTGCTACCTGGGGGAAAGACCTCAGCATGGAAAAGGCAGAGAGCAATTGCAACAAATAATAACTGGAGGGATGGCAGGCTGCTTGCTGGGATTGATACCCTGAGTAAGTAAAAACCAATCCAAAGCTTCATTCCAAGATGAAACTGACCTTCCTGGGTCAAAAAGACTCAGAAAATGGGGGAAAAAAGTCAATGGGATACACACAAAACCATTTACCCCCCTCCCCAAATCTCTCCAACAAGCAAACAACTTTTAGCACTGGAAAAATAACTACAATCAGGTTCTGATTTGGCCAAAATCAAAAGCATAAAAGAGCTGCAGGGAAGCTGAAATAACAGACTGAATATTCAGATTATTGTCTAAAAGGAAGCCTTCACGGTTTTAATTCCAGTAGGTAGAAGTGGCTTCTACAAGAATCTCGACATGGACATCAATTTGCTTAGGTACTCACTCTTACCCCTGATGGAGGAGAAGAAAAGGCAGGACCTGGCTGGCCAAAGGATCTTGCTGATGTAGTGATAAAAGATGAGCCGACATTTGGTGGATAATCTAAATAATGGATTACACACATTTCATGAAAATCTTGAGTCATATTAATTGCATTAATGTGCTCAGTAAGCAATGCCCCTTTTACATAATAATTAATTTCATAGTCTCTACACCAAATTATACACTGTTTCATTGTACTGTGAAAACCAGTCATTGTCTGAAAGAAAAATAAATTCATACTTTGAAAGGCACAATATTGGCTTTTAGCCTTTCTACGCACAACCTCTAAGAAGTTTTCCTTGGCAACTTGTATAATTTAAAATGTCCCTTTTTCCCCAGAAACTGACTCACTTTCAAGCAAAAAAATGTGTTTTAACTATTGCACATACAACCATTCACCTTCAATACTAGATGGATTGAAAACTGCTGCATTATTTGGTGATAAATGCAATGTTCCATCTGCTGAGCTTAACACACACCGGATACCAGTGCTGGAAAAGAAAGAAAAGAACTTTAGAAGCATGCATTACATGCCATAAATATTAAAGCATAATTATTAGACAGTAAATTCCCGGTGTAAAGCCACTGAAGTAAGGGATGCTCTGTTAGAAATGCAGTTGGAAGACTGTCTCTAAAATAATACTTACTTATCTGCAAAAGCCATACATTTTTGGATGTGAAGACTTCCCTTAATGTGCTGATCCCAGTCCTACATTGAAACAAAGACATGATGAGCACAGGAAAAATCCTGAGACAAATTTACAAGAGATAGCTTCTCCATTCAGTTTACCTTATTCTAAAAACAATACTGAGATGCTGAAGATCAAACCGTGTGACGCTAAGGCCAAGTGCACCTTCATCCAATGCATTTTCTGATTGGTTAATTGTAGGTTAAATTACCATTTACTTTACAAAAGGAGAGCTTCCCTGTATTAGTTTTTAAATCCAGTATATTTCTATTAACTCAGTACCTTCACTCTGGCTGAAGAGCTCATCCTGCAAGGGGCTGAGCACCCTCAGCTCCTGCACTGTCTATAACAAAGGTGCTCAGCACACAGGGCAGCCAGGACAGCACTTATTCAATTCAAGAGACTTGCAAAATTGGCCAAAGTACATTTAGCTATTTACACCTCTGTGATTCAAATGAGGCAGTGTATTAAACACCAACAAACAGATCAACCAAAACTCACCATAATGACATTTTCCCTGCACTTTTAAAATGTATAATGAAAAAAAGAAATGCTTAGCATGCCCTAGATGGGGGCTACTTCAGTCCTGTAGCTGCAGTAACCACAGCAAACCCTTTTGCCAGCAGCTGCTCAAAGAGTAAAAAGGAGACATGAAAGAGTAAATCTATTCAAATATCTCAAAATCCCAGGGTGCGTAAGTATCAGGTACTATTTCATTTGCTGGCCATCTTCCTTCCTATATATATGCTGGTGTAACGTTTTTGTCAGGCCACCATCAGTGTGAAAACAGATGCCTCTGCGGTTAGGTGCCAGTCCTGTGATGCGATGGAAAAGGCTCTAAGGACTTGTTGAGCGGGACTCACCAGGAGGCCAGAACAATGCCAGCCAGCGCCCACGTACAGCTGTGGGGCTCAGAGGCTTCTCCAGACTGACCTATATAATGTGGCCTAGCACACAGGCTCTCTGGGCAACCGGGAAGCTTCTTCTTACGGGCGAGGTTGAATTTGAAGCTCCCTTGGCAATATGAGCAGAGAAGTGGGAGCATGGTCTGCATCACACATGCTGAGCAGCTTCTTGCTTCCAGGCAAAAGTCGCTGGAGACCCTGAGTCCTAAATTTTCCTTAGAGCTACTAGAAGGAGGGAGAGATCCCAACAGAAGAATTATTAAAACAATTTTATCAAAATGTGCTGTTCAGTTTAAGCAAGCTGCTTCCACAAGGCTGTTAGGGGGAAGCCTTTGGGATCAAAAACACAAAGAGAAAGGGAGAGGCAGAAGAAACTGCAGATGTGCAATTACAATGCCAGCTTGAGAAGCAGGGGATCGGCTTCAAGCTCCTCCTCCCTCGCTTTGGGCCCATGAGATCAGCCGTGACCCCAGCACAGACCTCACGTTTCTCACACCAGTGCCGCAATCTCACCGCCTTTCACAGCGAGATGTGAAACAAAACCAGGTCTCAAAACCTCAGTAATTGCCGTGAAACAGATGTACAACACCCTAAGTGAAACTATGGCCCTTTGTTTCCGCTCCTCCCAGGGTGCCCCCACAGCATTGGACACTGCTGGCAAGGGGTGGCAGGAGCCGGCGGCCAGATCAGTCACCAGACAGCCCGTTCAACGGTCCGACCCGTGCCCTGGGGGCACCTTAAAACCACTCACCTTCAGATCGAAGATCTTCTTGTCACACAGGGCGCAGACGTGGGGGAAGTGGAGGGGGGCCGCGCCGTGGAGGTCACCCAGCTGGTGTGGCAGCAGGGAGCGGGCGGGCAGGTCGGGTGCGCCGCCGCCCCGCTCCTCCTTCTGCCTCATGCGAGGGCTGCCGAAGCTCTGCTTGCTGTGGTTGAGGCGGCCAAAGGCAGGGGGGGTGGCCGCGCTGAACTTTGTGTCAGGTGTCGGCTCTTCGGGGTTGTACAGCTCGTTTCTTATTTCATACTGCTGCTGACTCGCTGACGGCCACAGGCTGTCGCCGGGCACGAGGTCAGGCTTGTTTTGGCTGGGGAAATTAGGGATGTTTTCCCACTGGTTGCTTGTACCGCTGCCATGCAAGACAGGGCTGGGATCTCCTTTGGGATGGGAGCCCGCGTGCGGGTCGCTGGGGAAGGCCCGCGCCGCCCCATGCTGTGCCGCCGCTGCCGCCCCATAGGCCTCCTTGGGAAAGGCAGCCGCTGCCTCGTGCTGCAGCTGGCCAGGAGCACCGAAGTGACCCTCGTAGCACGGCCCCACCGCCGAGGAGGCTGCGTGGGCCCCGCTGGTGAGGAAGCCATGCTGGCTGGGCTGGTCCCCCTCTGAGGTATATGCCTGAGGGGTGGCGGTGGCAGCGGTGGCGGCGTTTTGCTGCTTGTACTCATAAAAGCCCCCCGTGGCGGCAGCAGTGGTGGTGGAGCTGGAGGCACCTGCCTTGTTGAGACCCACCACCACAGGTTGCTGGCTGGAGGTGGGAGCCATGACACCTCTGAAGGGACTCATGACGATGGCATTGGGGGTCTGGGCCTGGACGGGCCCCAGGCTGCCCCCTGGCGCGGCTAAGGCCGGGCTCTGGGCAGGAAAGGCGATGCCACCCGAGGGGAACCTCGCACCGGCGATGCCGGGCCCCTGTGGCGGCCCTGCGGCGTGGCCCTGCGGGGCGTTCATCACAGTGGGGTGCCTCAGCTGGTTGAAGAGCGGCTGGGACATGGCCACTTTGGAGAGCACTTGGTTGAGGACAGTGGCAGCGGCCGGGTTGTTGGTGACGGCGGTCTGAGCCAACTTCAGCCTGTGGAGCGTGAGCTGTGCCTGGAGCTGCGCCAGCTGCAGGCTCGCCGGCGAGGGGAGCAGGGGGCTCGGGGCGCCGACGGAGAACGGACTCTTCTCCAGGAGCTTGGCAGCGCTGCAAAGGATCAGGATCTGGGTTAGCCAAATTTGCCCAATGTCTACATGCGCTTGCCTCCTGCTAAAGCTTGGCTTAGGATATACAGCCGCTTCTGGAGATTTCGCTTATCTAAACCCAGGGAAAGCATGGTGGTGATTGACAATGCAACCATAATCCATGATCTTTCCTTTGACATTCGCTGCGTTGCGAGGGGATGCAATTCGATGACATTGCATCCCCTTCAATCAAAAAGTTACTAGGAGGACAACTATGCCAAAGATGTCTCTTTAAAACCCCCATTGCACCCCTCTGGATCAGGCTCACTTTAAGTACTCCTAGGACTCACTTTAAGTACTTTAAGCTCACTTTAAGTACTCCTAGGACTCACACCTCTAATGCAGGCCAGGAACAGTGGCAACACAGACCCCAAATCTATGTTTATCCCATCTTTTCTGTATTTTATACAACCTCCAGCCTCTCTGTTGAGACAGCACTGCTCCTGACTGATTTTGTGACACTACCATTACTCCCTTTTCCCACAGAGCAGGGGGATGTGAAGAAAAGGACATGAAATGGGACTGTAAAGCCAGCACCGTAGGTACTTTGCAGCATGTCTGGCTGAATAAAGCAAGATTAAATACATTACATATTTTTTAAAAATTGTTTACAGTTCTCTTTTAATTAATCTGCATGGCAGCCTGTTCTGTAACAAAGTATGTAGTTTTCTTGTTGTGCAGAGGCAAACACAGGGGAGGAAAAAACTGAAGCTGGAGGAACTAAGAACAAACCGTCCTGAAGAGTTTTCCCAGTTCAGCTGGAATGAAAGGCAAAATTTCTGCAGCGCCAGCTGGTGAAAGGTCTTTACACTTTCTAGAAATTAGAGGGGCACTGAGTGTTTTCCCTCAAGTCTTGTACATGGGATGAATAAATGATGACTAAATTACCTGCTTGAATTCCAGAGTTTGGAAAATAGATTATATTTTCAGGCATATAATGGTTCCTGGCTTTGGGAAGCATCTTTGGGACATTTCACCAGTTCACAGCACCATCACAACCAACCCTTCCTCCCCACACCCCATCAAACCCAGCAAACATAAACCAGGAGAAAAATAAATTAAAATGGGTAAAGTTTAGCAAAAGCAAGAGAAATGTAATAGAAAATATTAGGTAGCACTAGCTTCCGGGCAGCTGCACCCACCCTGCTTTTATTGCCCCCACAGCACTCTTCCAGGATGCCTCCTGTATCATCTGTGGCAGAGCCAGCCTGGTCAGCATGTACGTACACCGTCCCGTGGCTACACTCCCTCAGTACGTTAGGCTGCCCACGCTTTGATACCATCTGCCATTTTCATGCCCCTACCAGAAAAATGTTAGCCATCACTTTTTCCACCACTGGGAGCCTCTGCTCACAGACGGCACAGCTACTCAGCACATTACAAATGACTGTTCACTCTGAAAATGAGAGCAGAGAGCACTCGAATAACAGGGATGTAGTCCAATGCTCAATTAATTTATATTGTAAAAATGTATTGAGTTTCAATTTAGGCCTTTCAAAGCAGCAGGAGCTATGCATCAACTGCCATGCAACCCTCACTGTTAATAATTGGCCAATTTGCTAAACTGCATGGATGAAGTTGTAGTTAATGATATATGTCTTGTCAGCATGCTACATTTGAAAACCACAAATTAGGAAAACATCTGCTTAAATCCAAAGTATGACTAAGAGAAAATGAATGGGTTTCATATTTAACGTTTAACTTCCACTAGCAACTGCAAGGCACATCTGTCTCCCAAAATACAAAGCGCTGTTTGGATAAGTGCATCACTATGTAATGGCGAGACTCCCTGCCAGCACAAGCTGACACCAGTGCGCTTCAGAGCTGAGGTGCCTGTTGTTTTCCCGTGTGGCTTCCATCGCTTACTCTCTGACTTGGACTTACAGCACAGTTTGCTGTTACTTTGATTACGGATGAGAATCAGGGCACAAGTACAGTCAGAACAACATGGAGGCTCTCAGAAACCCCAGCCCCTGAGATCCTGAGGACCCACAAAAGCTACCAAGGAGCCCTGTGGGCTGCAAGGGCTCAGTGAGCAGAGGATCCCACACTGGCATGCAGACTGTCATCACCGCTGGGGGACATGGCACAACCCTGTGCCCGGGCTGTATCGTGCCACCAGCATCCAGAGCGTCCTGGCTTATGATGTGCTTCATGGGTCTCGCCACAGTCCTGAGAATTGCTCCGTTTTACAGCTGGTTATACCTTTTGTACACAAAGTAAACTGTAAGACTGTTCTGAAAAGTTTTATAGACCATGCAAATAAGAACTGCCTAGTGGTCTTAAAATAAAAAGGCAGCAGCCAGCATATGATGTTTTCAGGCTCAGGAGCCATAGATGACTCCTGTTCCCAGCAATCTAATTCCACCGTGCTGCAAGCCTACACAGCAGTGTGCACATACCAACAGCTGCAACCACTTCCCAACTCTGGCAGTTACCTGCGGGACACGGGCATGGGCTCCCTCCCTCCAGCGAAACCACCTCACTTGATGCTGCCGCAAGCCCTGAAGCTCCCCCAGCCTCCACATATTTTGACCAACTTTGGCGTACTGTCTCTAAGGAATCCCCCAGCATGTAAGTAGTGCCTTGCCAGAGCACTTGCTGCTCCCCAGCTCTGCAATCATTTCTGAGCTCTGCAGCTGGGTGTGGGGAAGGCAAGGGCAGGAGTGCCCTGCACAGCTGCATGGTGGACTGCCTCTGGCCAGCTCAGGCCAACAGAGCTTTTGGGCTCTGCTGGCGAGTGGGGCACCCCTCTGCTCCCTGTGCCTGCCAGCTTCCTCCCTAGACTGCAAGCCAGCAGCAGGGAGGGCTGGGGGGCTGCAGGGAGCTTTACTTGCAGAAAAATGAATGCTGTAAGGAGAAGCTGCATCCTCCAAGCCACTCGCAGAGGAACAAAATTAGTGAGCAGGGTTGCTCCCATGCACCAATAGGTTTGGGAATGGTCACAGCTTCAAAATCCAGCTGTCTGTTATGAATTTCCAGATTTCAGGGTGTTTTGGGTTGTAGGCTTTATTCTCCCACAGCAGAAACAGAATATCTTATCATCTAATCAAGGTGAAGAAGGAAGGGCATGTTCATGGGTCAGCGGGAAAAGGAGATATGTAGGTGGAAGGCTGGGAGAAGAGCTGCGTATAATGCATCTTTCAGAGTGACACCCAAATTTGAGGATTTCTGTTCTGTTATGAAATATAGGAGCTAAGAGACACACAGGACCAGCGTGCCCAGTTTTGAAAATGTCTTTCCTTCTTTCTATTCTACAATCATAATATTTATGTATTTGATAACATACTTCTGTAAATAACCCTGCTACAGATTTACTAAACTACTAGAAACTGCAAACACAAAGTGAAGACAGCACTTAGCTAAGGCATTTTGGGGGGGGGCCGCTCACCACTCGTACACACATACCTCCCATCCCAACTTGTCCTCAGGTTACCAAAACGCAGCCCCCGCCTGGTCGTGGGGGGTCTCTGCCACCAGATGATTCAAAGCAGCTGAATGAAACTCTCACTCTCCATCGAGCGCCCAGGGAATTAACCTGCATCAGCCAAAGTTAGCTCTATCCCGCACAAAAGAGTCCCAATTGTAAGGTCAGCCACGTAAAAAGCAAACAGAAGTTTTAATGTTTATTAATTTTTTTTGTTTATTTATTTAACTTTAGTTGTACAGCTGGGCCACACCAGCAGTCTCTCTGCACATCTAGGAAAGCCAGAACTGCTCTTTCATTACCAAAATAAGGACAGGCAGGAGTGCTGCCATACAGTTTCCATGAAAAAAGCCAGGCAAGTTTTCACACAGCTCTGAAAGATAGGAGTGGAAGATACGCATCAACTGTTGCAATACTCACAATGAGATTGCAAACGCTGGCAAGGCTGTATTGCTATAAATCAGCCCATCTGCCACCCCTGTAATCCTTATTATGCTTTTAGCATCCAAGAACAGAGTGCAACACACGGTGTGGGAGGTAAAGTACCGAGATGGCTGGATTATTTGAGTAATCCTGTCTACAAGAGTGATGAAAAGGCTGAACACAAAACATGTCTGTTAGAACAGACCGACAACCTGGAGCTTGATTTTCAAATGACAAAATTACGGATTTTAAAGTGGTGCCCAGCACCTTTCAAAATAAAGAAATAAATAAAAAGATCTGAATTAATAAAGTTATGATCTTAGGTACAACTGTTTATTTGGGCGTATTTATACTCACAGATAATGAAATGATGCATAGGGTTTGAATCTGAATACTTAAAGACTAATTCATAGTGGTGCAGAATTTTTCTTGCATTTTCCATGAAACTTGCACATCTTCTAAGATTATTGCATTCCCTCCCCATGACACATTTGCCTTTAAATATAATTACATCTACCTGCCAAAATCTTTGAAAGATAAAATTGTAATATTTTTTTTCCAAAATGTGCACTTTTTCCCAAGCTGTCTATATTATTGTGTTCATTTCAGAATTAAAATGGTGAGCGATATTAACCTACCCAAGGATCCTAGATGTACGACTGCTCTGCATTTGCACAGTATTAGATGTGAGACCGCATTTGCAATAGCATGCTGTTTTTATATCCATTAAAGCTGTTTCTGAATACATTTTTCTAACAGTTAGCAAACTTTAAATTTTTAATTCAGGACTCTTGAACACAAAGAGAACCATTTACTAATTATCCAAGCACAAAATCCATTATATTCTGTTATGCAGAAGTGTAAACATCCCTTGCCTGTAATGTATCAATCAGAACACATGGGGCTGCCTTCTCTAAACTCACCCAAAACAACTGCCGCTGTACTAAAAGAGCAAATAAAAACCCCTTTAAAATAAACAAATCAATTCTTATATAGATTAATTCAGGAAGATATTAGGGGTAAACCTAGCCTTCAAAAGAAAGGCACCATGTGACAGTACTTCAGTGAGATTACGTATCTGTATGTGAGGAGAGCATTCTGCCTCTGCAAATTTTGCAGGGGAACTGCAAAGCCGTATTTCCAACACTGGTAGAAGTAAAGATCAGCAATCTCAACAATGTATATTGATTACTAGAATAATTTATTTTTATAACAATATTTTAGTTATGCTGTTTTGCTGATCCTACTCAGAATTCAGGATTTAGGTTCATTTTTGCTTGTTGAATAAACTCAGCACTTATGACAATGAAGACTGTGGCATTGGTTAAAAAATGGACACAGGAACTTTTTCCTATACTCTAGACTTCATCTGGCGAATACTAAATGACTGGTTTCTTTCTCTTCAGCTCCACAAGAAGTATTTTCTTTGGCTTTTAGTGAAATTCCTTTCTTGGTCAGAAAAGCTTGGAAAGTCCACTGAAAGGAGAAAACCCCTGTAAGCTCAGAAATCATCTGCTGCCGAGCTTTTTTTTTTGCTGAGTTGTGGTTAGAACTGATAAAAAAAAGAGCTCATGTTTCACAGTAAGTTCAACTAATGATGGGGAGCACTAAAAACCTTAAGCCACTTTAATATGTTTATAAGCTGCAAGTAAAACTGTTCTTATCCCAAATAATGATTTCTAAAGCCCTCCATTATACTATTGAGGGAGTAAAATAAAACATCAGCCAATGTACATACATGCTTTGCCAAGTGAGTTTTGCATATGTTTGGCAATGGTAAACTCTATTATCTGGACAACCATCCAACCTAACAGTTAGCTGGAAGAAGAAATGTAAAATATTATCATGGATCTGCTAAACTCAAGATTTACAAAGCGCTTAGGAGCTAAGTGCCTGCCTCCTACCAAGAGTCCTTTTTGCTCATTTGAAACTTTCAGCCAAAATGTTCTCGGCCTTTATATGCAGAGAAGTCAGACAATTTCTGCTGGGAAAAAGACAAGATAAGGGGGCGAACACAGTGACTACATCTTGAATTACCGTTGTTGTCACAGAAATAAAATTGGAGGTGATGTTAGGAGGATGGTTAGACCAGCTCCTGAGGTGGGATCAAGCTGAACTGAACCACTCTTGACATATCTATTTAATCTGCTCTTAGGAACCTTCTTTGGTGAAGATTTCACAGACTCCAGAGACAATTAATTGCTCAACTCCCCTTAGTCTTATAAAGCTCCTTTTAAAGCCTATGGCAGCTCTCTGCTAACAGCATAAACCCGTCTTCCCATGCACACCGAGAAGGGTTTCTCTTACTTTCCTGCAGCTGCTATCAAATCTCTACAACCATCCCAGCTCCTTTCTCTGCACATTTGGTGAGTGGCATTCACTCGTAATGCCCAGTATGATTGCTTTTCTTCATAACAGCACAGGCCCACGGTCCCATTAACCCAGCCCCTTTCCAGAAGAGGTACTGCCCAGAGATGTTGGTCAGGAGGGATCTCTGGCGTTCAGCTGGTCTGACTTCCCACACAGGAAAGGCTAGCTCAGTCCTTTCTCCTTTTGACTGTTCAATGGATTTCTCACATCACCATTTTGTACTGTCCTCATCAATATTGCATCCAGGTTATGTCAGATCTGTTTTCTCAGGATTACTCTGGATTCCTGTGCTGCCTCCTGAGCACTTGTAAATCCTCTCCTCTTGGCACTAGCTGCAGATTTAATGGATGCTTTATTCACCCAAGTCATCGATGAAAGCCTCAGATAGACTGAAGACTCTTCCCAAGGTGGGAACTGCAATGCACTTTTCCATTTTCTCTCCAAACACCAGGAATTCAAAGACGTCTTACCCACCTCGCAGCTCTGCTTTCCGTGCTCAAGAGACCATGTTCCTTCTTCCCTGGCAGTCACTTCGGCTAAAAAAAAAAGCAACTGTCCTATTTGCAGTTGCAAGAATAAAAGGGTGGATCATCTCTGGTGAGACTGTTTTCTTAACAACTCCTGCTTTATAGTTCTGGGACAGTTGTTTTAGATTGTTGTTTAAAATCAGCCATATGTTCTGGTTTCTTTACAGCAACATTTGCTTCTATTTGATTTAGCCGCTTTCAAATACTGAATCCAGTGCCATAGACAACAATCTGCATTTACAGCACGAGAACAACAAAACCAGGTACCACCGAAGTCTGCACTGGCCATCACACTTCCTCCCCCTGTTATTCAGTATATACGTTACACTGGAAATATGTTTCTTATATTGTGTGGAACTCCAGATTGTATACTGGGCCTATTTCTGCTTTCCCTCATGCAACGCAGCTCTCCATAAATATTTAATTTGGCGAAGTTCAAGTCCTTTCAAGTAAGGGACGTAGTCTAGCGAACACACCACCTAAACCCAAGCTTATAGGTAATGATTTTCAGAAGTTCAGAAAGTTATTGTCTTGTTCCGTGATATTTAAATGTTATTTGGTTTTGATGATGTGCCACAGGATGTAAAGGATGTCTCAGAGGATTAGTGCGCACAGGAACACTGGCCTACTTTTTAAATTTCAATAAATTCCTTTAGCTATACTGCAACCACCTATGTGCAACTTCTTCCCAAGGAAATGTCATTATTTACTGAAGTTAAAGAAATGTATTCTAAAAACTGTGTTTTAAATGCATGCTAGAAACTGGAAGAGCTATAGCACTAGATCAGTGCCCTCTGTAACACGTTGCAAATATCTAAATTAGCACAGAAATTGTGTCACAGTTTTACGGAGCTTTCAAGGCATGCCACGTTGGTCTGGCAGTGCCACGCCGCCCGCACCTGCCTCCCCAGCACCCTTCCTGCAACAGCTCTGTCTAGGCTTCAACTACCCCTTATGGCGCAAAGCCCCCAGGCTGGATTATCCCCACCAACCAACATCCCAGCAGGACTCCTGTAAGAAGGGGTGTTGGGGGTCCCCAATAACCTCGTCACCCCGACAGCGCAGACCCCGTGCAGACAACAGCACTGCTGTGTCCAGAGCCCCCTCCCGCTCCTGCCCCAGGAGGCGAAGGGTGCAGCCCCGGGGGCTTGCCTGGAGGCAGGGGGCACAGGAAGCCTTTTGGGAGAGGAAGAGCAGGGGAAAAGGTGGTATGGATGGTAATGCAAACCCGTAGGGTGAGCGACGAGGCCAGGACAGGGATTAGCGTTGGCAGAGCTAGGTGACCCTGCCGGGAACGGGGCGAGCGGCTCCAGCAAACACACCCCTGCTTCGGGGATGGTGTCTGCTGCTCCGCTGCACGGCTCGGTGCTCGCAGCGCGGCCCCCAGCCTCCCCTCGAAAATAAAAGAAATCTGGGGAGAAATTATCTGGAAAGCTTATTATAACTTCAGGAAAAAAAGAAAATGCAATCCTTTAAAAAAGTCAGAAACCCTTCAAAGGCTTTTTACACAAGCACACAAATGCCCAACTGAAAAATAATCCTTGGCATATAGTACTTACTAGGAAAGATATTACAGTAATATCTCACTGCACCTTCTGCTAATCTGTTTTCCACATTGCGTTGTTAACCACTACAAAAATAATAAGTTTGAGTGTATCAATATCTCACACTACCTGGAGGCACAGCGGTTCTCATTTGCGCGCTGAAAGTAGGAACCGTAATGTGGTAGGCAGATAATTCATCATTTGAATAAACAATTTCTATTTCACAGTAATACAAGACAATATAAAAGTCCTCTTACAGAGGTAATAACTTCAGTTTGTAGACAGCAAAAGTACATGTAATGTTGGAAAGGGTAAAGTACTGAGAAGGATTTTTATTTCTAAGTAGCTTCATTTGTGCTCAAAGAAAGGATTGCCATTTGTGGAATTAAAAATTAAAGTCACCTTTATTCTTTTATTGTCAAATATTAGTCCCAGTGACAAACTTTGAAAAGTTTAATGAAAAAGCATATTAGCAAATTCAGTCTCTAGGAAAACACTAGTCGGCATTCATAATGGTAACAGCACAGGCTACAGGAATCACACGCAAACCTGAGCTCTTCTGTTTGTACCCCAGGTCAGCTGAAAAGCGACAGCAGGCGACTAAAAGTCACCCAGGAGCATCACAATCATTCTATAATTAATGTAGTACCAGCACCTCCGCGAAAAGCTGTTTAAATGCTATGTATTACCAACCACCGTAGCACAAGAGTACACGAGGAGAAACGCTGGAATAGCTCCTAGCTAAAGTGGCCAATATGATTTACTTTCTCTTTACTGCTAATATTTAAAAGTCAGCAATTAAAAGTAATAATTAAAAAAAAACAAAAAACAAAAAAAACCCAAAAATCCCACAACCCAAAAAACCAAAGCAGAAAGCCTCACTTATTTTTTTAATCAGATTTCTGATTAGAAAACCAGAACCTCTGCAGATTTCCTAAGATACATATTACATAACTATATACTTAGGCCTATTTTCCAGTTTTCCTTTTATATATATTTTAAAAGCACATAAATGTTATAAATTCCTATTGTTTACATACCCGCATGCATTACTGGTATACATAAATTATACATGAATCTTATGAAGCCCAGACCTAATTCAGCTGTTACTGAAGCGCACTGCAAAGCCTCTCCTGATTTCACTGTAGCAAGAGCAACACTCCTGTATCCGTTTTCAGTTATATTTAGTTTAAACATAAAACATCAAAGATTGCTCTCCTTTCATGATCTCTTTGAAATCAGCCTTTAATACTAGGCCATAATAATCGTCCTGTTACACGGAAGTAATACTCAGTATATTCTGCCCTAGAAGCTTTCGTTATCTATTTTGCAATGAATGCTGCTCACTGTTTTCTTTAATGCATCCCAATTTCTATGTTAAAAAAATTTTAATGTCAATCTTGAAAGGTATATAGGAGGTTTTATTTCTTTCTCTTATGTTAAAGGGCAACGGTTGGTAGGAATCAGACCTGAGCGTGTTTCTTCTGGCAGAAAACAGCCTTCTTTGGCTTTGAGAAGTTTCATTTGTTGTCTTGAAAAATAAACTGCCATTCAATCAACCTTGTGAAACAAAACATAAAACAGGCCAGTGCTTAAATCTTGAACAGGGTCCAAAAGAGTTTTCCACAAAGGAAACAAAATTGGGAAAGACATTTTATATTAAACAATGTCAATTATTTTATTCTCCCTTTTTGTCTGCCTTCAGTATTAATTAGGAGTAACTGACAGTTAATATGCTCCAAGCTCTGCACGGTAAAATTGATTAGTATACTAAGATGGAAAATAAGAATCAGTTTTTGATGAAAAATATCAGGTTTCAGAGCTCTGCATGTGGCAGCTGTGAGGAAAGAAAAAGTGTGAAGATCTTAACCTGTCCACGACACTCAGCTGGGCGTTCGCCCAGTCCTGGTGACAAAACTGTCAGTGCAGACGGCCGGCCACTCCGGTCTGGGTAAGCAGTGCATTATTTCCTCTTAATTGTTGCTTGCTGGTTTTGTCCATTTTTACTATAATGCACGTGCTCTGCTCAGCAGCTGTAATCTATATGTCTAAGTGGCTTACACGACTAAGGAAAAATAGTAGATGTTACACCTTGTGTTACTGATGTTTCTTTTAATCTCAAAACACTCTGCGACTCAGGTTCGTTTTCTGTGATGTCTAAGGAAGTTGTGACTGCTATTGTTTTTATTAAGAAAATAGATAATTATTTTCTTATAAATTACCTTATTGATTTCCCAGGTTTTACTTCTGAAAACAAAAAACTGTCTTGAAGTATAAAGTATCAGATATTAAAAGAAAACCCACAAAACCCCAAAACCAAACCAAAACAAACAAAAAAAGGCAAAACAATTAATAATGTTCCTCTGATTCTTTCTCTTTTTTATTCCAAGGAACTCTATTGGTAGTCTAATGAAAGTATTTCCAAATTCATCCACCTTTGAAATATTTTGGTATTTTGACTTCTTTCATGTTTTGCAAATAATTCTGTGCCCACTGGTTGTAAATGACATTAATATAATTCTTCTTCGTGTCTACTCAGACTATGAGGCTTATTACAGGGTGGTTAACCATGGCAAATCAATAGGATACAATTCAGTATGGAATGCCTTTTAAAGTATAAAAGCCCTGGTATTACAAAAAAGCAAAGCACTATAAGAAGCTCCTGCACAAACCGGCTCGTATCGTTAGTTTGAAATCCCAGTTAGCTGTTACCGCCAGAGCTGCGCGCGCCTGCCTTTCTCTTCGCTACAGAAAGAGCTGGGGTTTAAAATTAAATTTTAAAGATCGCTAAGATACTCCACTTAGCAGATTAGTGTCCCTCCTTGCTGGAGACGGGGGAGAGAGGCGTTTTGGCGCGACGGTGGGAGGACGCGGGTGGCACGACACGATCCTACCTTCTCGCAACATATAGGGCTGCCGGGAGCAGCGAGCTGGTGCGGAAGAAGCGCGGCCAGGAGCCGATGTCAGCGTGGCGGACATGCCTCTCCGTAACATCCCGCTGACATTCTACCTGCTCTCTGCACCCTGACTATTTACAAGCTTCCTTCCAGAAAGTCACAACTTTAGGAATGACAAAAAAAAAAAAAACCAAACCAACACCCCACCCCAAATGGAGGACTGGAAGGCGGATCACGTGGCCGCCGGGAGCCGGTCTTGTTGCATTACACGCAGCAAGTGTGGATGGCAAACTATATCGGTTGATGTTTATGCCATATGTTCTCAGTTTCTTCACGTATCAGCACCAAAATCCTGTTTCTGCACACTGTAATGCCATGGGATCCTACCAGGGAGAGGGTCACAGTCTGATTAGGTGAAGTGTGAAAAAATGTGGCACGCTAGCAAAGACCGAGGGGGACTGACTGTTACAGAGTGAGCCCTTGCTCTGGAAGTAAACAAGCATTACCCAGCTGAAGTGTTAACAATTCCTTAAAACACGCACTCAAATACATCATGTTTTAAAAACCCCTGAGCAACTTGCCCGTGTTCACACTCGCTGCCTCCCAAGGACAGCTGAGGTTTTCAGGAAAGACACTTGTATTTGGGCTAATGTTACTCCTAAAGTCAGCTAACTGTCTTCTCAGAAATGGACAACAGAAAGGAAATTCGTCATCCAGCGCTAATCCACTGCCCCACATGCATACGAGCGCTGACCTGTTGCACAGGCTCTGCTGGGACTCTAAAGCAAGGGCAAGAGGTAATGCAAGACCCACACGTCCTTAATGCAGTATTTGACGAGTTATCTCAGCAGGTGTCCCCCGGTGGATGATCCATCCCCGTTAAACCAAAGCTTTTCGAGACCAAAGTTTTACACCTTCCTAGACCAAAGTATTTTATACTTTACATCTGGATGTCAAAATTATTGATCTTTCCCATATGTCACATTACTAAAAAAATTAACATAGACACAAAAAATGCTATTTTCCTGACCATGCTTCTAACATACCACATCAACTAAGAAATAAACGAGCTGTTCTCCCATACACAAAAATCAAAGCAAGCCAAATATTCCTCTTTTTGCTGAGGGTACATTAGCCCCTTCTGCCCATCAGACCACTCTCCTTACAGCTGTTTAGCTGGCCACTCTACTAACCTCCTGGGACCCAGCAAGAGCTTATTAAACTTTCATTCTGCAATTAACAGCATTAGTCTGGAAATCTTCCACAGAGGCATTCTATACATGACATGATCCTTCCATGGAAGATGCCATTTTCAAAATTACTTTGCATGAAGGCAAACCACAAACTGGCCTGTGAATGCGCGCCTCTAACCTTTGAAAAAAAAACTGTAAATCTGCGATACTTCCCACGAAGTGGAGCCCGGAGGGGTCTCCATCCAGGTTTTCTTTTTTTTTTTTCCTTGCCTTCTTTCTTTACATGCCACATCAGAGTGCTCTCCCCACCTCTCCAAAGGAGAAAACTGCTGTTCAAGTTCCTGGATTTTCTCCAAATAAAAAATCCCTATCTTTAAGAGATGGCAAAGACTGTAACTGAAGAGGGAAGGGCGCCTAACAGGTAGTCTAAGGGTGTTCCTTCACACAGAGAACTCCCATCAGGAAAGAGCAGAAAATTCATGGGAAGGAGAAGGAACAAGTAAAACCTACAGGGCTTTTCTACAGCCTGTTACATCTCCCCCAGCACAGATGCCCTCACGCTCTCCTCCGCATCTGCATTACATTAAACAGGATGAAGAAACACAAACCAACTTTCACTTGAATCTGAACTCTCCATTTCATGTCACCCTCAGGACAATCACGTGAAACACATATGTTGAGTTCAGCCTGGGAACTGCGTTGGGACCTTTCCGGCCAGGAGCAGAGCTAATCCCCACCGCTGCCCGCATATGGCTTGTGTCTGAACGCTGCAGGTTCCTCCCTGCCCGCAGCTGCCGGCCCAATCGGTGCCATGGGCAGGGCCGGCCAACTGGACTGTGTCAGCAGATGGACTTGCATTTTTTCCACTGAGTCGGAGCGGGCCAATGACGAAGAAAAGCAAGGCAAGCAACACAGGCGATTTGATTTCAGCAAACACTACCTAGCACACAGGCTGCACGCTCACTGATCTCTCCAGAGAGAGAAAAGATTCACTCTCCCAGCTCTATGGTTTTCCCTAACCTGCATTTTCATCTGTCATCAAATACTCATGTTTCGCTTGCCCCAAAACGACAACGTTCCAGGCAATCTGGCAAATCTCATCCCTGTGGCATGTTCTCGCCTCATCTGTCCGCTGCGATGAGGGGGGGAAACAAACGAAAAAAAACCAAAGAAAGAAACAAAACATGCCTAGTCCTTTTTGCCCCAAGGAAAGACCTGCTGTTCAGAATAAATCAGTTAACATTTGCTATAATGTGCCTTTCCAGTCTTTTTGGTCACCTTAAAAATGACCAGAAATAGTGTTACTTCTGAAAGCAAATGCACTTGAGACAGAGACAGTGAAGCCTCTCAACTGGTTTATGTCCAGCTGGGAGCCTCTCCGGTGTTTTCAAATAGGAACAATGTGCTAGTCTCAATACCCACCTTGTAGGCACGTGCAAGGTCTCCCGACCACCTGACACCCTCTGCTAAGGTAGCATGATGCTTCCAGGGGCTGGTGAGACCAGAAAGGCTGACTGGCAGCCTTTGAGTACTGGTGGGGGTAAAGAAAAATAAAATTATTCAGACCACTTGTATCACGGGACGGGGAAGCAAGGATTAATTAATGCAGCTGCGAACAAATTTTAACTGAGCAGTTGACACATGGAGAGAAATCACTGAGCCAAAGGCGGTGATGTATCTGACGAGGATCTGTAAGTCCTGTGGTGCAGCTTTTCAGGAAATTTTTCTCTCTAACACTCTGCTTGGGGATTGTTTAGGCATGACTTTTTAATTCAGAAGTCAATCTTTTCATATGAATTGTCGGGCATAATCTCTGGTTCCGATATCACTTAATGCATTAAAAATCTCTTATTACAGCAAGAACAAAAAAATTCAGATTCTGCCCCTATCTCCGGAGCTTCTGGATCATAGTATTACTGTTACAAAACACATCAGTATGTCATTTGAAAACATCCTGAAAAGTGAGATGCATCAATGCAAGCCAAGCAGGGATGTGACGAATCAGTCTGAATATTTAAACAGCGGAATTTGAAAAAAAAATGGACAGAAATCTCCAGATACGGGAGCCTCCCCACTTGGAGAAGATTACTGAATAAACGACACATCCTGATGTCTGGATGGAACATGAGCCTGAAAATCTCCTGGCATAAACCACCTTCTACAGGGTGGGGGCTGGAAGAAGCTTATCTCCATATTCCACAAAAGTGAGCTTTACAGTCATGCTTTCTATATTACCCTAAGAAATAAGACGCTGGTAGACAGACAGAATTGTGGTTCGATCTGCTGTAAGAATTCCTGTATTTCTGTAACAATCAAAAAAAGTTCTTTTAAAGGAGTTTGCTGCATCCATCTCAACTTTTATAATGACATCTGCAGTAAAACAGAGCAGTGTTTTCTTCCCTCAAGGAAGAAGAGATAAAGAAGCTGTGTTCACAGTTCATGCAGAAAACTTCACATGTATTTTTTCTGCTTTTACTCGCAGCCAGTCACTCCTCCTGA
This sequence comes from Phalacrocorax aristotelis, assembly GCF_949628215.1. NCBI lineage: Eukaryota > Metazoa > Chordata > Aves > Suliformes > Phalacrocoracidae > Phalacrocorax > Phalacrocorax aristotelis. Next base: position 12,131,958 of record NC_134287.1, on the reverse strand, counting down.
GCTCTCATGCTGCTCCATATAGTAATATCCAAAAAAATGATTTAAAAAAAATCCAGCTACAATCCTTTTCGCAGCCAGCATTATAGCCTGATTTGGCCAGGGCAGCAAACCAGTTTCCTTACCGGGACTGGAATCAGACAACTTAATCTACAGCTTCTTTATGACAGACAGGAAAACTGAACATGTCTTACATGTCTGTATCTCAACTAATATTTTAAAGACCAGAAATACTCCACAGAACTGTGATTCCAAAAATTCGGGATGCCTGGACATTGACACTTCTGGAGGGCCATTAGCAAACCCATTCGAAGTTCATAAACACTTTTTAGCGTCATCAAGGAACAGAGACAAATCTTAACATAGTCTTCTAGGATTATCCAACTGCTGTTGGATATCAGTATTTCTAACTTTTTTTTGTGTTGCTCAAGTGACTGTAGAGAGTAAAGCTTCAGAGACTGGCAGCATCAAATCTAATTCATGATATAAACTATCCAGACTACAGCTTAGTGCTGCTGCCAGGGTTAGGGTCACTCCTGCTCCCAGGCATTAGACCTCCTGGGATGAGCTCTAAAACCTGGTTTTGGGAGGGTTAAAGCACCCTCTGAGTGTCATGGGATGAGACATCTGTGTTACCCCCTAAGGTCAGACTCCATTGTTTAATGGTCCTTTCTAGTCAAGAAAACACCTACTGAGCTGAGATGACAAACAAGCGCAAACCTCTGAATGCCCAGAAGGATGCGTGCAGAATTTGCTCATGTGTCCACCACCCACGCTTGCCCAGTAGCTGGTTCAACTACTGTACTAATCAAATACTTCAACACAACTATTTTAGCTCCATAGAAATATGATTTAGCAGAGAAAATATTTAGATTTTACACAGGACTAGTAAATCCCCAGTCGCCCATGTGTGCAACACGGGCTGAAAACCTTTCACTGCAGAGAAACGCTGGCCTTCTGCACTACTGCGAGCTGGTTCCCGTCTACAAGCAGAGGACAGTTACCTGCTTTAATGATGTTTTTCCTACTTTTCTGTCATTCCTACTGGTTTTTGTATTGCAGTTCACAGTGAATGCAGTGGTTCATAATCACACAGGGAAACAATCTGGTGGATGAGACAGCAGCTGACGATAGTGTAAACGTTATAACTTGTAAAAGTTATAAGATCTTGAGCAGTTTCCATAGGTGCCTTGTCTTTGAATTACCTAAAATCCCCAGCACAACAGATCAGTCTTGAAGTCTCTCTCTCTCTCATCAGATTTCGTGAGCCTTTAGTCAGGTCTTCTGGCTGTGATCTGGCCTGTGGTCTCTGTGTCAGTAATACTTTCAGATGCTTCCCCCCTCCCCCGATTTGTCTACTGAAGGCAAAGCCTCCATTCACCATTGGAGTTTGAAAGAGAATAATGCACGCAATAAGCTCTGCTGCCCACTCCAGCATTAGCATAAGCATAACTTAAAAGAGGGCTACTTAAATGTCATTGATGAAAACTCAGTAATGAAGGGTTTTGTCCCATTTGGCCATACATCTGGAAAAGGAGGACATGGTCAACTAGGCTTTCACCAATACAGGATGGTGTTTACTGCAAGACTTCTTGTCCTGCTCAGCTATTTTCACCTAACACAATGCACAGATATTGTACAAATTAAAAGTAGTGCAGAGCTGCCATTAATTTGCAGCACAGGAAAGATTCATTAATTTTCTCCTCCAGGAATGAGTGTGGCTCAATACACGGGGCTACCACAGCCCAGCTCTTCCGTAGCTTTGCTGCAAGTGTGCAAAGGTATGCAAAAAAGCTGTTTCCCCGTCTTGTATGTCAGTCTTGGGGGGTGTGATGGAGACAGCCAGTCCCAGGTGCCATCTGCCACGCTACATGTGAGCATCACACTCTGCTGCCCCAGTGCATGCTTGGCTGGATTAACCAACGTCAACAAGATAGTTACACCCTTCCCTATATGGGCACATGCGGGGCATTCAACTCCATACGCGCCACAGGGGAGGGCCTGGGGGGCAGGACGGGCAAAGCACACGCTTGAGGCTTTGGGAAGCAACGCCAATCAATTTCTGACTCTTGAAACAGGATCAGAGTCCCTGGGAACAAAGCCAGCGCCTTACCCTGCGGCAGATTTTGTCTTGAACGAAAGCCCCCCTATAGCAAGCCATAAGACAGCCCAGTGCTTCAGTGCCACCAGCCTTTTTGATTCCTCATCTCTCACTCTCTAGGATTTGCACAGCTGGCGTGGTGCATACAGTGGCACTTGAGCATCCAAAAGTGATGCTGAGGAGGAAAGGCTCAATGGTCTGCCCAGTTTGGAGCATCTCCAGGTTCTGTATGTAGTGCATTTATCACCAGCACCACGAAGGCAGGAGACAGTAGGGAACAAAGCCAGATTGTATCAGGCACTTCCCCTGTCCATCACATGCTATGTTCGCTCTGGAGAAGGCAGCACAAGCAAGGATGTGCCAATGGCCCTCTTGGCCTCCTGATCTCCAAGGAGGGAAGGAGGACAAGCAACACCAGGTCTATAAACAGATCATACAATGGAGAGGATAGAAGTGTTTAATCTTAAGCTCAAAGCTGCCCTAAGGTGGTACATCTGGAGGCTGAGCATCAAATGAAAATGTCAGCAAGAATGCAAGCAGGGTAGTTAGTTAGAATGTATGTTCTTCCACCTGATACCTACACCTTAAGAAAAGAAAGATACTGAAGTATTTTCACATAAAGCAGCTGAATGTAAATGTGAAATGCTGCATGAAAACCCCAGGAATAACCCTGAAATTTAAATACCAATACTAACATATAGGATGAGCCATTTTAATAACATCTCCACTCTTCTTCTCCCCAGGAAAACATGCTGATGCGGGCTAGGAAATCTGAGAAGCAGCTCATGTGATGCAGACTTCTGACATTCCCCCAGACGTGACTAAGCTTAAACAAGCGGCATTATCTGGTGCATTTGAAAGCAAGATGTGAACAACATGATCGTGGGGCTTTTTTTGGCACCACACAAAATGTTCCTGTTTGGATGGGGTTTGTGAAGTGAAGGGTAATCCAGACAAGTTAAAATTTGCCTGCAGCTTTCATAGTCTTGCCAGCCTGAACTTAGAAGAGAATGCGGAGATTTGACAACATGAACATAAAGAACCAGTAGTTCTGTGAAAATGCCTATAACTGAGCTGACACCATATACCACGACAAAAATAACTATGATTCCTATTACAGAAAACACAACCTCATCTAGAGATAGAGCCTAAACTGGGCACTTTTAGTCAGTTTTGCATCACTACAAATACATTGATCTTTAGAATCTGCCACTTCCAAATGTAGAATTTAGTCGGTCATCACAAATACTATTTTCCAATAATGAAGCTGAACACATAAGTGAGCTTCATATTAACTGAAAAGTGAATAAAAGGAAAATGAAAACAAATGTATGATGTGAAGCCCAGATACTGTTACCCTGATGTATGTGCACAGCTCAGGAACACGAAGCTCAATCAGCACCTAAGCCCCTGTGCAAGCACACCCTAAAGGCGCACAGTGCGCTGCCCAGAGATCCTGCATGGCAGTTTCTCTTACCCTTAGCACGTGATTAATTTTGTTCTACATTCACAGAGACTTAAAAAAAAAATAATTATTGAGATTACAGATTAAGACTTCTGCTTATGAAGAAATCAGAGCAAAAAGATCACCCTCCTGGTTATAAAGAAGGCCAAGTCTGAGCTCTGGGTGCCAGAATAATTGCTTTAACAACAACAAAGCAATGACACCAGCTCACTGTTTATTGGCAAGTCCTTCAAGAAAACCTCACCTGTCTTGGTAGTATTCACAGGGTTAGTAACTACCTCCCTGTACCTGATATAATGACGAAGTTCATTATTTTCTTATTGGTGGGGGGTTTGTTTGGTTGTGGTTTATTTGGTGTTTCACTGCATTGAGACCATAAAATCAGAGGAAGCCCTCTCGCTTTCTGGTTGAACTTGTGCACAGAAAAGAACTTCAGGTTCAAAAGCCGTACCTGCCACGACAAACCTGTTGTAATGCATTATATCTTTTCATTCGTTATAATTGTTTTTTAAAAGATTTTTCAGAACATATATGGTGTGGAGTTAAACACAACCTCTTCAAATAAAAACCACTGCATTTTTTCCATATAAAGAAACTTGTAATTTCTAATCTTTCCTACCTAGATTTTTGCATTTAGCTCAGCAACTAATTAAGATGCTTGCTGGCTGATACTGCCACCCAATGGCTTTTTAGTCATTAACAGCTTAAAAAAAAAAAAAAAGCAGATGTGGAACCAGTTCTGCTTCTGCTATGGGAACAGAAAGTGACTGGGTAGGACACTTCCACTAAAGAGATCTTAAGAAAAGTGACTATATAAAATACATGTTAAAAATACTCATTTGAGGAAGGTGGAAATGGAGCAAGTTCTCAGAATTTCAGCTGAATATTCTTATTATCCTCTCCAGTGATAAACATGGGTGAGCACCTCACTCATGTGGACATCATCTTCCTGCACTTCTGAAGATGTTCCCCCACTGCAGATGAAGGGATAAACAGCTGCTTTCTCCTTCCCCTTACACCCCAGTCCCTGACCAGTAACAGGAGCTGCCTCTGGGCAACTTTTTCCCAGACATTTAAGAACCAACCCAGATTTTCAGATGGAGGAACTCAGCGCTCAATTTACACAGCAAGAAAATACTTATTCCCAGGTGCTGTGACGGGCACTGGGTATCGGACGGGGGAAGCTGTGTGAATAGTATCACCCAAAAACTCTGCAGGCAGCTGTAAGCCTGACTACGCTTCAGCCCAACCTGACATAAAGCAAATACTGACTGGCTCTCGAGAGTTTTTAATTCAGGGGAGGTAGAAGGAGCCAACAAGTTATCTTGTGATCTCTGAATATGTATCTATGTAGAGAAAGCAAAAATTCCTTCGAGAAGCAAAAGGAATTAAAATGCCAAGACTGAGGAGAAATAGAAGACTCTGGCTCCATTCCAGCAGTCAAGTCCATGAGAGATTTCTTTGCCCATGGGTGGAGGGGACCCCACGGTGGAGAAGCTTCCTGCAAGAAACAGGCTGGGGATTTGTCATCACCAACCTGGTGCACACCTTGAGTTTGCCTTTGCATAACAGGGAGGTTTCCCTTCTTGTTTCCCTTTCCAGTCTCAAGTGGTCCTAAAAATGTCTCCTCATCTTAGGTTGTGTCAGGCTGACTGTGCTTGTCGGCACTATTTCCCTTGCAGCCAGGGAGGACCGTATGGCTGCACTATGGCCCCCACCAGGACAAATCTCAGACAACCACCAGCCTTGAACTGCTCCCAGCTAACAGCCGAATACCAACGCCCATCAGCAACGTGGGACAAAACCCAGTGAGTTATGGTGAAACCTGCAGGGAGCAGGACTCCAACAGGAAAAACAAGGGATTATGTTATTCCCTGAAAGGCCAGAAACGGCTACATGCAGTATAAACATGATTTTGCATTATTATACATGCTACAAGATCTCAAGGATTTTACTTTAATGTAATAATTTAATACACAAAGTACTGTCTAGTAGCAATTCTTTTTGTCATTTTGTTGTTAAAAAACATGAACCTGCTTTATTTTCTCACTCTGTGTACGGTTATGATGACATTTTCATGTGCATTTGCTGTGTCAGATGCAGTAGTAAAATAATTCCCTTCAATATAGCAGCAAATTATTTCAACATGGAAATCGTAAGTAGTAAACAAAATTTCCTTTTGGAAAAAAATTTATAAGTACTTTATTCTGTACTCACAGCAGTTTAAGACATCCACAAGGAAAACTCTAAGATAACAGGGGAGCTACAACTGGTCTAACTGGTGTGCGTGCGTGCGTGCAAGTCACCCTTCTCCCCAAGCTGGTACTTGGTCAGTGAAGGCGGAACAACCACTAGATGGGGATGTCTGGCCTCAGAATGTAACAAACCCAAGAGGAGCCTCTGTCAGCCTCTGTGATAAAGCTTTTTCAGAGTATTAAGAACAAAAAGGAAAGAGGAAACAGGAAAAATCCTGTGCGCTTGCCTTCTTATCTTTCTCTGGACTGAGTGAAAGACCAATGAATAGATTCATATTGTGCGAGGGATAGATAAACAGTACAAGAGAAAACAGGCAGAAACGGTATCAGGCCAACGTGCATATTCCCAAACTGACCTGAAAATAGTTTCAACAAATATCCAGACAAGTCCAAAGTGCTGGTGATTCTTCCCTGACCTCCTGGCACTTCTGACCATCTCTACTCTCTGACAAGATATCTTTTATGGCTTCATCTGCTCTTGGTCCTACGCTTGTCCTCTTTTCTACCCTGCTAACCTTACGGCTCCTCTCCTCTCCCCACCAGCATCTGGCAGTCACATTTTCCTGCTTCTCTATCCATGTCTTTTTCCTTTCAGGTTACAGCCAGAACTTCAACATGCATGTCCTGCCTCAATTAATGGGACACCCACCCCTTCATGATATTTGCATGGCCCCCACCCCTTCAACCCATGGCAGAGCTCCTGCACATACGTTCCCCCACTTCAAATGGTTCTCTAGGTCCCAGGGCAGGAAGGCTATGTTCTTAGTCCTCACCTTCAAACTCTTCACAGCACTGGCAATGCTCTTTTCCTTCCCACTTTATCAGCTTTGGGGCCAACTGGCTCACTTGTCCCTCTTCCTCCTCGTGAGTGCAATGCCCTCTGCAGTGAAATCTAAGGCCCCTTTTCCCTCCATCTTCTCATCCCCTCTTCTAAAATTTCCCTTCTCCCCAGTGCCGAAAAGCAAGTGGCCAAATAATCACAGAGAAGTAGAGCAGTAAGTCAGACTCCGTCTGTGTGCTCACCTTTACATACTGTCAGTCTTAGCTTGTAATTGCAAGAGAATCTGATTACACCTTCCTGCAGATGCAGACAATCATACGCAGGAACAACACGTATCTGCACATAGTTACTTTCTTTGAAAGCACGTGAGAAGGTCACAATAGCTTTTCATATGCTTGACAACAAACCCACAGAAGACACCTGGGGAACCCTGTTAGAAATACAGACAGATTTGGGGGTATTTCAAATAAACTGGGTCTTCCTTTTTTCCCAGCTGAAAATTATTTACTCCCACAAAAACTTTCTAACTGATATTTGTACACACTAAAAAAAAGACACAAAATCTCTTAAACTTTTCATTGATTGTTTTTCTTTGTCCCAAGGTAAAAGATTACAAACAAAAGACCACTGTTTGTTGCTTTGAAAGTATCTGGGCATCTCCTTTTAAAACAGCAATGTGCAAGAGTAAAAAATGGTAAAAAACCTAAGAGAAATGGTTATTAAAAAAGTTCTCCTTAACTTTATGTGCAAAATCTTGGATTTATTTCTAAAGCTACATTTCAGAAATGACACATATGTGGTCAGGTTTTCAAACTCTGAGAAAACAAAAAAAAAAAGGAATAGTTAATGTCCGATATGGTTTGTCGTGGCTTTCAACTTACTGGAGAGTAAAGGTAAATACAGAAAGCACTGCAGGTTGTATTCTTCATTGGCCAAAGATAAAATATTTATTGATCTCAGCAGTACAAACTCTGCTTCCACTGAGAATTTGCTGTAAGACATTTAAGATCTGAGAAGATGCTGTTAATATTCACATGGGAACCTCAGTGCATTTACAAGACTTAGTCCAAAATTTGCACATCAACGTGTCACACCACAGTGTTAGAATAAAATTTTTCAATATAATTAAAAATACATTTACAAAAAGAAAGACCTCATTTTAATCTGCTTCTCAAACGCATATTCAAAATAAACTGCAAGACGAGGTCACTGTATAAACTGATCAAGACCCACTTGGACGCCTTAAATTGCTCCCCTAGCTTGCTTTCAACTAGAGACACCGGCTGCAATTCTAAAACCTCCATACATTTGCGCTGGTAAATGCTCTGACATGCTCGTTACTGACTCTCACACACTCTGCATCCGACTGTAAAGGGGCATTTCACCATTTGCAAGGCACTGCGTTGCCCCGCGCTCTGGTCCTGCTCAGTGCTCTGTGCAGCCAGTTACGCTGTGGAATTCCCTCCCATCAGGCATGAAGAAAATAATTCAGCGCATTATGCTTGAGCATACCAATATCTGGGTGGGCACTCCGATTTATTAAAAGAGTAACTGTATGTGAGCATCAGAAAAGACTTTAACTACAGCTCCATGAAAGATCCTGTGCAGAGATCTCTTGAGGAGCTGTGGACAATACTCCCAAAAGGAAACCCGAGACCATCCTCGGAATTACAACATCATCCACTACAGCAAGGAAGCATAAAGCAGCTCATTAGCAGCCCTATCGAGTGACAGACCTAAAGCCAGCTCCAAAGTTGCCCACACCTGTCTGCCTATAGCGCCTGCCAAAACCCCAAATTCCACCAGGGAAAGAATCCTTGTCCTGCGTCTACATCTGGATCTTGCAACCCCAATATGCTCTGGGGAACCACAGGTTTTAGAGCAGCAGGGTACACAGCTAGGGAGAAAAGATGAGCAGATGCTGTAAGAACCCTCCCCCCAGATGAATTAATTTCACACTACTGTGTTTCGAATGTAAAAACCCAAAATGCCATTAAAAATATTGGCCAATTTTAAGTAGCACTATTTTAAGTAGCATAATTTTAAGTAGTCCAAAAATTATACAGTGGGATTTCTAGAACATCCTGTTCACTTATAACCTGAAAATGCACAAGCCCTACTATTATCTTAGGAACTCGTTTACAGTAGGCACTGCGGGACGTTCCTTTGACAGACTAGGAGCAAACTGTATTATAACATAATAGTTACTGTATAGTTTCACACTGAACTCGAATACCACTGTGAAAAGCCTTAAGTATGATAAAGCTGCACAGAACTCTTAAAAGCGAGCCAGAAAATCTATCTTTCCACACCATCCTTCTTGACGATCTGAACGCTTCATTGGTCTCCCAGGATCTGTTTCTAGAAACAGTGGGATTTTTTTTTAACATGCTTTATATACAAGCCTCAGGAGTGATCTATCAGGAAATTTGATAATGAATTAGGAGAAATTAAACTAACAACTGACCTGCACACGCAACTATCCATCAGAGGTGCGGTGACCAATTTTTCCCAGACTACGAAGAGCGCACCCAGATCATACGACACTCTACAGAAGATGGGAACAGCCTCAGTTAGAAACCAGGCATGTTTATCCTTGCAGAAATCTTCTCTAATTGTAGCAAACTGCTAGATAAATGATGATAAATGGATGATTACACAACATGGTAGAAAGGGTAAGAGGAGAGATACGCAATTTTTTCAGACAATATAATAAGAAATTTCAACTCTCTGTAATGGTGTCTTGGAAGTGTGAAAAAGGACTCCTCTCTAATGCCAGCACTGTTTCTTTTCCTTCCTGACATAATTAGCATTATTACTAGCAGAATTTACTGCACCTTTACAGTAGAAACTAGATGCAATAGTGCTGTAGCACTCGCAGACCCTATACAGCAGAAGAATACTGAACAGCAGAATATTAGAACTCCTCACTCTGCCAAAATGCTGCGAGGCATCGCTCTGAGTCATTTGCAAGCCTATGTATACAAACTTTTTCACAAGAAATTACACTCTTGAAAAGGTAGAAGAATCCTTCCTGAATCTTCCCAAAATTATTCTTGCCCTTCTACTGAAAGAACATAAACCTACGGGGTTTTTTCTATATGTTAAATTAAGTTTTAAGTTTTGATCCCAATAGGTGAAGACACGTGAAAAGAAGACTGGGGGCTCCTGTGCTTGGGAGAGAAAAGGATTTCACAATAGCCTGAGTTCCTTGATCATTTCACTGCAACTCCCCCATTGCTCAGAATTGCCTTAAAGCCAATTCTAGGCTTAATTAATTCTTAAAAGAAATGCATGGTTTTGATGTAAAGAAAAAATGCAATAATACTGGAGGACCATTTCATCTCTCTCTTAGATTACAAAGACCTGTCCAGCAAAAGTCTGAAGCACAATAAAGATCCCAAAAGGAAAGCCTGAATGGCAGCACCTGCATCCGAACACCCACTTGCTTCTCCCCGCCAGCCGGCCGCTGCAGCGAGCTGGTATGGATTCAGCAGTTGGCACAGGCACCCTAACCGGCCGCCGCATCTTCCAGATTTTTGGAACAAGCCTGTATTGACAGGAGGAAGGGCAGAGCCTGAAGCAGGTTTAAGGAGGCAGCTGGCCTGTGAGCAGCGCAGGAATTCAGTAATCTGCAGGGCTGGGGGGCTGTTCCTGGCCTGCAGGAAGGGAACTGCAGCCCCAGTTGGAGGATGCGAGTGCCCAGAAGCCTGTTCAGTTATGTACTAAGTAGAGATTTATGTCGCAGTAACAAGTCACATATCATGGAAAAACGTGCGTGAAAGACGTTCAGAAGGCTCCTCGCCACACGTAGCAGGGCAGTAACTGACAAGAATCTACTTTCTAGGTTTCCCCTCCCTGCCATGGCATAAAGACACTTTTTAACTATTTCATACTCAGCGTTTTGCCTTTTAGCGTAATAAACATGCAGAAATTTTAAGGAATCCCTATCTCTGGAAAAGAGTCTATTTAGTAACAAATTTGCTAAGAGATACCACCTGCAGTAGTTTTTTTAAGATTAATTACTTACCTTATTAATATAATAAAAGTCAGATCCATTACGAACAGCTGCAGGTTCTTCTGGCGCTTGAAGGATGACATCTTTAAAGAAACCCCTGGCATCTGTACCTGTAACAACCTGTGGGAGAGCCCAGGGTCACGCACACGGTCCGAAAGTTGAGGCACCAACTTCTGCCCTGTGCCATCGCCCTGCCGTTGCTGAAGCAGAATTTCAAACCCCACTGCCTGTTTGGGATAATAACTTAAATCCTGACCCATATCCCCCTTCAAAACAACACACACTAAACCTATCTATTATGTTTTTTTAAAATGGGTTATGCCTAACCAGCGTTCAGCTGCACAGTAGATGGCACTAAATCTTCACTTGTCACGTCAGAGACCCTCTGGTCTCCCTCCAGAACCGAAAGAATTTGTGAATATATTTGTGGCATTTTTTCAACATACTGTAGGAGTAAACTGCTCGGCTATGCTTATCTTCAGCTTTCTTATCAACCTTTCCCCTCAGTGTGTGCATATATGATTCTATTATTTCTCACATGGTTCATTCTCAGAGCTCTTTTTTTATGGAAAAGCAATGGGATGTACATGCAGCTTAGCACTATCAGATGAAGACTTGCTTATTTCAGTGTAATATAATCTAAAATCATATGAAATGTGAAACAGAGGATTCTTAATCACAGCTGTAAATGTGTTGACAGGTACAGGGTGAGGAAGGGAAAAAACATACTTGGTGTTGCTGACAGTATGTCAAATAGCAATACCAGAAAGAGAAGCATGATGCAGCATGTGATTTGGATGACACTTTGGGACACAATTTTGTCTCGATTTAGATTTTCTGCAACAGAAAAGCATCTTCTTCCTACCAAGCCTTTGTAAAGCTCTGGATCTTACTTAAGTTCTCAAGTGCTCATCATTTAACTCTTCTACCAAAGATGCTGTTTCAAACCTTAAAAGACTCCATGTCCAAGTTCTCAAAAGGTACTATTTGCTAAATCATTTTACACCTACAGATGTCAGCTCCTGGTAATTGACAGGACACATGAAGCCATAAAAGTTGAGCTAAGAGAATGGGTTTCACAGAGGGCTTGACCCAGAACACCCGATTGGTAGAAGTATTTCCAGTTCCCTGCCTGGTCCTTGGATCAGGCCCAAAATGAACGAAGGTTTGCTAGACCAGCTTTTTGAAGTTTACTGTTGATTAAGTGGCCATAATTCCAGTGAAATTGTACCATTCAGACCAGTGAGGAAGGCGGCCCTTTAAGTGCCTTCGCTTCATACACTATCCAGCGTATGAATGAAGCTTGTCTCCAAACATACTGTTATGCCTTGTTGTGTTTCAGAGACTCTCAGTGAGAAACCACAAAATAATCTCTCTTTACATTGGAGGATACTAATTAAACCAGAATAATATTGTATTAACTTGTAATAGCACACAGAAATCTGTTTCATATCACATCTTTCTGATGGACTGCATTCCAAAACAATTCTGGTGCCAGCTCTCATATTCCCAAAAGTGCCTTAAAAACCACCTTGCAACCATCTGTAGAAGCCTCACAACTTATATCCAGCTCTCAAGTATTGGCCCTCTGGAAATTTTGGGCTAGCATTCAAGATCAGTAGTACCCTGGCATCTGCACAGGGTGGTGCGGAAGTGTGAAATCATCGGGGCTCAAAACCCCACCAGAAATGTCTTCTGACCACGCTTCATTTATATGAAAGTCATTCAAACCGCTACTGCAATTCTGTTTCTCATGAGCAGCCGTTGAATTGCTTCCACAAAGCAATTTGCCTGAGCATTGCAATTGCCTCTGCATTGCTCCAGGGTGCCGGGTCAGCAAGGACAGAGATTTACGCCAGGGCTCACAAACAATACTGCCCTTGTGCCCTCTCTGTTCCAGCGTGGGACTTGCACACAGTGAGCCAAAGTGCTTACAAACAATACAGCTTCTCTTCAACTGAATAATGTTGCAGATTCATTTCTCTTGCAATTTTGAAGTACTCTGTACACATATTTGAACTTTTCTACTTTTTAAAAGACCTAGCAGCCATTTACTGCAGAAACAGAAGAGAAAGAAAAAGCTGTGTATTAACACTAAAATATTAGCTGCCATGCGGATGAGCTGGATGCAATGTAGCATCTGGTCGAGTTTGATTTGTTTGAACCCAGGAAAAAAGTTAAGAAGAAATTATTAAGTGACAGAGGAAAACTGTACCTTTTGACAACCCACCTGGTATGAGCCAGGGCAACAACTGCTGAAGTTCTTGTAACAAGTCTATTGAGCAGTGAAAGGGCTGAGCCCACTTAAAGTTGATGTCGGTAGTATGCGTGCAGATAAAGTGAACTCTAGAAGCGTTCTGTGTAGACAAAGTTTTAAATACTGAAAGACATTTTAAGATTTTCTTAATACTTTTCAATGTACACAAAAATGAGCAACTGAAATTAGGACAAATACCTCTTAGAAACTGTAGCAATGGAATTGAAATGAAAAGTCCCTGTGATGAAATATCCACATACACATGGAATGCCTTTACATAAATATAAACAACTACAGATACAATGCATGCATTGAGGCACATACACAAAATACATTATGAAGACTACATTCTCAAAATTATTTTTACGACTTGGTGTAGCTGCAGACCACATAGCACTGGCTACCTTGGTCCGCCTAAATAGCTGCACCCATTTTGAGGGGCAATGCTTTGTAAAACTCTGGTGTTCTCTGAAGGTCAGGGGACTTGCACCTTCACCATCTAAGCCTGCCCAACTTACAGCTTAAGCTACTCATTACCAGCGTGATAAGTACCCATGCTTTATTTTCTTCTTTTAGATGTTCATAGCATTGCAAAAGAAGAAAGAGGGGGAGCTTGCTTGAAGCCTACAAATCAAGTCCATATTCAGAAGTGGGGTGCACAAAAGATCTCAATGTTTTCAACAAGCCTAACAAGGAGACGGAGGTTGTATCTGTAAAAGGCCTCAGAGCTCTGAATTAAAACTTACCTGTTTGGACTACCAACAGCAAATACGTCCCCTCCCAGCCCTTGGACAAGGCCCACTGGCCTCACACTGCTTCACAACATCTACATCCTCAGCGAAAGCACAGGGCTCCCCTACACCACTGGAGCAATTTCAGCCCAAGACTCCCATGTGGCTCAACGAAACTTGCTTTAAGTGAAGCACAGAGGAACCTTGCTAATTGTGACCTGACGTTTCATAGCTTACAAACACATATCTCCCCTCCCAAATGCTGAATTGAACACCCTAATAGGCCCAGAAACTTAAGATTTAATTGTCAGATTTTTACGACATCCCATCACATGACATTCTAGTATCTTCAAAGGGGCATTACCACCCATGGTTAGAGCTGAAAACTTGACAAAGAAAAAACTGCTATATACTTTAATTAAAAACATTTTAAAATCATGTGGTTATTTACTTACACACTAATTATTCTAGGCCACTGAAGCATGTGTTTAACGTTCAGTGGGCTACTGATGGGTTTAAGCCAGTGCAATAACTCAAACACTTCTGTTGCTTCCAGTATAAGCAATACTGAAATTCTTTGGTGGATTTAGGCCCCAGTCACTACAAGTCAATGAAGCTCTGTAGCATGGAATTGTATTTACATATTTACTCCAGAGCAGCATTTGCTCCACCCTTACTGTAAAGTGTTCAGGAAAAGAAAGCAAAAATCCTAGCAGTGATATGTACGCACTCTCACTTTAGAGGAGCTAATCTTTCAGTTTGAGCAAAATGAACTAGATAAGCATCTCTTTACATTCCATTAAGTTACGAGACTCCTCCATATCAAAGACAACATGCAACAGCTGAGTCCTACACAGTATTTTTGTGACGTCCACTTGTCACATACAAATGCCCTTACAGAACCTAAAGAAATTCAGCCCAAGAGGAGACTATAGTCAAGTGTGTTCGTTATCACAGTATTGGAGACAAGATCCAGAGAAACTCACACACTTGTGACCTTTGTAATTACACCCCATCATGGGCAGCTCGCTAGTGTGTGGACAACCCTATTTATGGCAATAAAAATCACTGCAAGTTAACCCCTGTCTGAGAGCCTGGAGACTGGCATACCTGAACCGTCAAGCATCTCAGCATTCCTCACCTGGTGCTTGTTTTGCTCTAGCAAGACAGACAAGTCAGGGTCATCCCCAACCTGTCTTGGTTTTAGTTCTGACACAGCCACAGCAGAAGGAGCCAGTACTCACTGCTGACTACTGGCAATCAAGCTGTTCACGTGACTCTAAAAGGAACAGAAACAGGATTTTAGCTAAAATCTTTGATTTTTTTTTTTTTTGGCTTGTGAGCAAAGTAGAGGAGGGCGCAAAGCAGTTGGGGATGACAAGAGATTTATACCACTTTTTACCACTTCTCCCTTTCTAAACTTTTCACTGCCTCCCTGCTGGGTAAATGCAATTCAAGTTTCCTGTCTCTACCTGGAAACTGCTTGCTCAAGCTTTTCCTCCTTTTCATAGAATCATTAAGGTTGGAAAAGCCCTCTAAGATCATCAAGGCCAACTGTCAACCCAACCACCCCAGGCCTCCTCAACCATGTCCTGAAGTGCCATGTCTACACATTTTTTGAAAACTCCAGGGATGGTGACTCCCCCATCTCTCTGCGCAGCCTGTTCCAATGCCTGACCACTCTTTCAGTGAAGAAATTTTTCCTGATATCCCATCTAAACCTCCCTTGGTGCAGCTTGAGGCCATTTCCTCTTGTCCTATCACTAGTGACTCGGGAGAAGAGACCAACGCCCACCTCACTACAACCTCCTTTCAGGCAGTTGCAGAGAGGGATAAGGTCTCCCCTCAGCCTCCCCTTCTCCAGGCTAAACACCCCAGTTCCCTCAGCTGCTCCTCACAGGACTTGTTCTCCAGACTCTTCACCAGCTTTGTTGCCCTTCTCTGGATATACTAAATGTAAAAAAAACAGAACAAAAAATAATATAGAAAAAATATTCAGGAAACTCCTTTTATACAAATTATGCGGACTGTAATAATTATACTTCTACCCTCTAAGCTTTGTTTTAGTCTCTGTCAATTGTATTCACCTTAAAATTTCCTGTAATATTGTCCCTTACTTGTATCAGACTAACCACACTACAGCTACACAGAGCACCCCAGTCATCATTTTTCAATGGTTAGCCCTCTTTCAACAGTCTGGATTTATTGCCATATTCCATGATTTTTTAAACTCTCAGGACAAAAATCTCAGGGAACTTCTGGATCCAACTCTTTGGATTCTTCAGTGCAGCAAACCAGACAGGTTGATTTTTAGTGCAGTTCTACTAGCATAAACGTTACCATATCCTCATTAAATATTGACTTTAGAGTACTGTATCAGCCTCATTCAATAAAACTAGGTTATCCTGTTTCTTTCCAAATAGAAAATGAAGTATTTATTAGAAAGTGAGATATTTATTGAACAGTTTTGCCTTTTTTTGCATCAATTCTAGCCCCTTTACAGTCTCTACCTGGTACCCGGTCTCGCTCCTTTCTAGCATCATTCTCCTGAAACATTTAAATCCTTCCATCAGCGATGGATTTTATTATTTTATTTTTAACTTCCCAGCCAGAATGCCCCTGCTGGTTTTTCAGTTATTGAGTGGGAGGAGTGCAGCAGATATTTTGCAAGTGCTTCTTAACAAAACCCTATTTAATTTATACACTTCTTTCTTCTCAATGAACTTTGCTCTAAGGTTTTCCCCAGGGTGATGAAATTCAACCTTTCAGAAATACCAAATCAGCACGTTACTCGTACAAACCAGCATCCGCCTCTTCGACAGGAAGCAGGTCATGTTCACTGGTCCGTAGGCAACCACCAAATCTCACTCCCTTGATCAGTTCATCTGCATTCCCTGTTCGTGATGTCTGAAATGGATTCAGCTGGTATTGTGTGCTGAGTTTTTTGTATTAAAGGATTATTATCTGTTTTTAGCAACGCTAAGTGTGCTACTATTGGCTGCACCAGATCTCTGGTATATTGAATGGCCCATTTTTTAATATTCCATATCCATTTTCCTTTTCCTCCCACACACTGCCATACAATGGACTAGTTCCCACCGGGCTCTGGTTTTATTTAATGGAATCTGTTCCAGAAGTTCATTATCAAACTAATCCTTATGCAGTCAAAACTCAGTGGATATGAGTTATTTATTAATTCTTTAATTCTATAACATATAGCATCATTATTTTTTTTTATGCTCATCCTTTCTAAGAGTATAGATGACCACATCAGCAGAGAGGGAAGTTACAGAGTATACCCCACACAAATAGTTCCCCACAGGAACACGCATTTCTTAAAATCACTGAGAAAATCAGTTCCTTCCTGCTGGCCTTCCACAGCCCATCGGTGCCACGTGAGCAATCTCCCTCTCACGTACTTTGTAACAGGAAATCAACTCGGTCACCGCAAGTTGAGCTCAGCTTGTACATTTGACTTAGTGACAGCACACAAGCTTGTAAATTAAATGTTAATTCATATTTGCTTCCTATTATGTCCAGACAGGCTGTGCCTTGCAGCTCCTGAGGTACAGGCTGCCACATGCAGAGCGCTCCACATCTCCCCGGAGCGTGGCCCAAAGTTGTACCTGGGCTCCACTGTCAGGATGATTTTTTTTTTTACTTACAAGGGAACGGTTTATAAGCTGCTGCATATTTTTCTTTCTTTCTCCTGACTACTATCATTTGGTTATGCATCAGAACCCAGAAGAACAACAGGATTTTTTTCTTAGCTACACCTACAGATGTCTTGTGTAGATAGGAGCAGAAAGGTAAGAAGGCCCAATCTGCAAACCTAAAATTAGATCATGATGGAGAGACTAAAGCCAGCTACCAGCACTAAGGGATGGATGTTAGTGTGTAAAGGTAAATAACTTAATTGTATCACGCTGTCACACACTTAAACTGACTGCATCTGTATGTTAAAAAAAGGAGGCAAATATAAAGAAATTAAACATACATTTTCCTGTTGACACGGTCCATATTTTGATTTAAAATTTGTGGAAAGGAAAAGATGAACAAAAGATGTGGAATGTAAAGGAAAATGAGAATAATGTATTTTTAAAAAATGTTCTTACAGATGACAGACGGGAATAAAACAAAATTTTTCCTATTCTCAGCTGGGAAAAAAAGTGTCACTCCTGGTTATTTGTCTTAAAAGGCACAGAGGAATAAGAGAAACTTTCTTCATGTTGATTAAAACTGGCATTCAGGTTCCAGTGCCTCAGAAGAGACAACCACGATACACCATCAAACACAACCACTGACTGACGGACTGACCCTGCCCCAGCCCCGCTCATGGGAGGAGGTAATAGTCGTCCCAGTCAAGCAATGTCAAGTGACAGTGGTTTTTCCTGATGGGTTCTCACTAAATGAGTCAACAACAGAAGTGAAGTAGATGTAGGTTAGACCTTCACTGGGGAAAGGAGGAGAAAGATATCTAGACTTCACGCCTCACCTCAGTGCGACCGCTGCACTAATTGCAGCTTGTCTTAATATCAGCATCTTTGCATTAGCTCTCCAGAGCAGCAAGCCAAGAAGCCTAACAATAAAAGGCATTTAGGGAAAGCTGTTTTCATTCCTCTGTATCCCAACAGTTCCACGGACCAGGGGTTTGGGGCCTTGACTTCACTGTACGACTGGTGTTCACATAGCTGCAGACTTAAAACCTGCTGGGCATGACCGCCTGCAGACGCAGCAGATTTCCATCTGTCTTCATCATCAAGCTGTGGCTGTCAATCCCACCAGCTTCACGGGAAACCCTGGTGTTACCAATCAGCTTAGCCTACTGTGCACACGCCACACAGCTATAAACCATAAAATTATTGTTTTTACAAGGGCAGTGGATTTAAAATTGCCTGACCCCGCCAATTCGAGAAATGAAAGGACATTGGACCAAGAGAAATACATACGGAAATGGATAAAACGATGTGCACCAGCATCTTGGGATGTAACCAAACCCAGAAACTACAACACATATAAACAGAAAATAGCAAAGGTATTTTGTATTTCTTACAGCCTGACACATAGAACTGTCCATGGAGGAGCAGTTCACCACATGATCTCTGAAGCCAGCAATGGCAGCAGCATCGCCTATGGGTACAGAGAGACAACAGGTGGGAGAAGCAGACGAGACAAGTTTTCTTTGAGGTGTATGAAGTTTGTATTTCATTCATGCTATTTGTGAAATGGAATAACATTAGCAAGTAGTCATGAGGCTGCAAGTTAGGAAATTACATCATTATTTGGCAATAACCGCATGATATAAATAACCTGGAACATCAAACCTTTCACAGAAACAGATGCAAAAAGGGATTCACTTGCCCCTGGGCAATTCACAGTGTGTAACATTTATGCGTGGATGGGCAAGCTGTTTTTAGCTTCCCAGGAGTTGAGACAGACCTAGCAGAACTGGATTGCACATTCCCACAAGAAGGGCAGCAGGTGATCGTTACAAGCTGCAGAGCATAGCAAAGAAGTTAATTCAGTAAACTCAAGAAGTATAAGTCCAAGAAAGAATGTAAGGAACCATTTTCTTTCTCTCCTGTTCCAAGTAGTTACAGGAAGAGAAATTATTCTGAGCACTACAGTTTAGTATAAGTAACCCTACAGTTCTCGGTAGCCAACCTTACAATAGAAACAGTACACCTCCCCTCTTCCCTATGGGTTATTTTAAACCCATTTGTGAGTAGTTCAGCACCTAGTGCCTGATCCTGCAGAGAGAAAAGCATGGGAATAATTTTATTCCCACAGCCTGTCTTACAGGTCCTTGTTGGAGCAGATGTGCATACATGCTTTCAGAACAGAGCACAGTGAAGCATATGTGACCCAAATTAAATTAAATTATATTAGCTCTACACAAACTAACATTTATTGTGTCTTCTGCTTTTATGATATAATGCCTTAGCTCTGTGGATAAAGGCAGGCATGAATTACTGAGATCCACAGGCGTTGGACTACATACCTGTCAACAACTACTGGCATCCTATGCGGTTCATTGAAAGGGACAGCATGGACACACTTCTCCTAGGCACTGGCATGAGCACGGTGTCAGTCTAGCAGCTAGAGGTTCTTCAGAATAAGGAGTTACAAGTAGACAAACCTGTCTGTTAAGCCTAACACTTTGGTAAATTTTAATTCATAATAGAGAGTGCAAACAAAACAATAACACTGTTTGGAAATACTCTCAGCACTTCCCCACACTGAGTTTTAGAAACTTTCCTTCTTCCTTCCCACTCCCACCAGAGGATGAGCTACAGCCTTGGCGTGTTGCTGAAGGAAGATGCAACTGAATCTCACACCTTCCACAAACGTCCCTGGTTGCATGGGGATAGTCTTTCCCGTGAAATAATAAAACAGATTCCAGGCAAAACACTTCATCCTCCCTTAGTGCACAGCAGCCATGGCAAAATGTAGAGCTTTTGGTACGTATTATTCAAACATAGACAGAGCTAATTCCTATCCATTTTGCAACATCAGAAGAGGTTGAGCAATCACTTCAATCTGGATTTCCCACATTAAAGATTTCGGTCTTTAATGGCTTTAATGGATTTTTGGCTGGTCTTGCCTCCCCAAAATTAACCTTTGGTGTTTCAATCATCGGCAAAGTCTTTTCTTTATTCAAGAACTCCAAGATGCTTTAGTAATTTTGCTTAATTACGTTTTACACTTTTCGATTGTCAGCTATTGAGTGTAATGTACTTTTTACAGGTGAGCAGAGAGGGAAGGCACAGAAATCAAGTAAATCCACCAGAAGCAGGACCATGACACTGGCATTTTCTCAAACAAATCGAGTTAGTATGCATGCTTAACTAGCTGGAGGTGTACCCACGCGACTTCAGTAAGCCTTCCACAAGTTAAATAAATAGTGCTCTGAAGCAAAGGTGTTAATTGCTCATTCAAGCTTATCTAGATACGACTGAAACAACGTAGAAGGCAGACAACTGCAACTTCTAGAAATGTCCCAGGAAATGAGGACCGCTTACCTATTCTAAGGCTTGTTGCATTTCTTTGCCTTGCAGCTACAATTAATGACCACATGCAGAAGTTCTAAGCTTTCTAATAGTTAACTGGAATCATAATCACACAAAAATAATCTAAACACTAAGAAACAATTGGAAGCAAATGGCAGTCTTGCTGATTGAGGTTTTATAGATGTTACAGGGAAATTGCTTCCTCGGTTCTAGCACTGCCATAATTTTAAGATACGAATATAAACAAATCTTTGTAGTGTTACCCATCAGCCTTCACACATGGCTGCTGCAATCACTCCTCTCCTAGACCTTTCTTATTTTCCATCATGATTTTACCTACTTTGATCTTCCCCTCTTACTC
The DNA here is from genome assembly GCF_949628215.1 of Phalacrocorax aristotelis. Classification (NCBI taxonomy): domain Eukaryota; kingdom Metazoa; phylum Chordata; class Aves; order Suliformes; family Phalacrocoracidae; genus Phalacrocorax; species Phalacrocorax aristotelis. The sequence continues at coordinate 12,110,982 of NC_134287.1, read as the reverse complement.
ATTCTCTCTTGCAGTGCAGACAGTAAAACACAAATGTTATTTAAGTACAGAAATCCTTAAAGTAGATTTCACTGGGGTTAGGGGCTATTTTTAGCCCAGCTAGCACAGAGATGCACTGAAATGTTTACTAGCTTGAACATAGGTCATAAAGTCTGCATTTGTCATTACCAGAGACCACCTGCAGTTTAGATAATTTATTATCAGTGACAACTGTTTATTACTCTCCAACAGGCAAATAAATTTAACCCTTCTCTATCAGTCATAAAACTCCTGAGCAAACACTACAGCAGTGACCTTTATGGTGCCTCTCAAGTGTGTCTTTTAATCCTTGTGCCTACAGAAACATACAGGGGAATTGCTGACCTCAGATTTACAAGCTTTCCATGCTGCTCAGGACTTCAAGTGGGAAGTGCCAATTAGACATGCAGAGCCAAAACCCTGCAGGAAACCTCCCAGAGACAGCAGGAGAGTTATCCAGAAAACAAAGCAAGCCCATCTGCAGAGACAGAGGAAAGAAGTCCAGAACCCAGACCTGAGAACTGAACACATTACTGAATATCAATTTCATCAGTTTTAGTATTATTTCACCTCAAATTAACCCTGCAGATAATTTTAAATTCATGTGAAATATTCAGATATGAAATGCAAAGACAGTTATATTGCACAGTATTTTCAAGTATCTTCTCTATTGCCTTTATTAGCCATTATGTTTGTATTAGTTTCCTGCTGCCTGTCACTGTCTCCCAATGTCCCTGCTGCAAACTCATGAAGAACTTCCTAAAGAAGTCTCCTGGCCCACCCCTCCCCTGCTGACTGCTTTGGGTAGGAGGCTACGGGAAGCTGTAAAGGGCAACAAGATCTTAATTCAACGGGTTCAGAAAAACACAAGAATTTGAGCATAGGTAGTGATTTACAGACTGACGGCTCAATTGCTCTACGGTGGGTCTTTTCTGCTCTATTAAACAGTGACCGCACTGGAGCCCAGAGAAGCTGTTCTATGGTTTGATCTAGGAGTAATACAAAGGATGGAGGACGAAATTGCATGTTTTTTCAAATCAAGGTAGTTCTTCCTGGGAATACTGCCTTATTATACTGCCCACCACACTACAAATATGATAAGCCTAGACTCATAGTCACCTGTTTCCTTTATATTCAATAGATAAAGTTGACAGTGAACAAAGAACGACACATGAAGATTGTAATTTGGATTTTGGGTTGCCTACATTGGGAACAACGTAACGTTTCTCTATGACTAATTACCACACGAAACAAAAACAAGTTTGGTCTTTGATTTATAAGCCTAATGAACAGAATTTGAGTTGCCGAAGACAAAGCAGTTAGATTCCTGTTTTTCTTCCCTTCATAATGAATTTATATTAAACAAAGCATAGATCATCTTGCGTCTAAACCAGGTACACAGCCTCACCTGGAATCCATTCTCTAAGCAGAGAAAACAAATCTGAAATCTGGCTTCCAAAACAGAACGACCACCTCACTCCTCACCAACTCCAGTTCACCATATAAATTATTGTTGATGAATTCTCATTTGTTATTTGGGTGGACACAATTCTTCAGCAATTAACGTCCAGCGAACCCCTGGGAGAGCTGGCTGCAGGCAGGGCTATCGGGGCTGGACTGCCGACTCTCCAGCAAAGGGTTAGGCAACGTATGAACGAGTCTTGCGCTTGTGGAGGCAGGAACCCAAAGCACTGGCTCGGCTCCTGACTCTGCAGCTGGAGGCTGGATGCCCTGGGAAACCAGGCACAGGCTGCTGAAGCCATGGGGAACTGCAGTTTCTCTGCGGAGAGCTACTCCGCCCACAGCCGCCTGAGCAAAATGGCCAAAGCAGCTCAAAGATCTCAGCTGCAGCACAGCGACGGATGCAGAGGCAGTGCCTCTTTCATGAAGGGAGCTCCTCCTCGGGTCATTTGAGAGGAAAAAAATGACCAGTCATACATTTTGTATCTGAAACACTTGCAAGCAAAAAGCCCATTAGCTTAGGCAGCACAATATAGGCTGCCTTTTTTCATACCAGGACACTGCTTAAAAAAGCAAGCTGGCACATTCTGCACCGGCTTTATCTTCTAAGTGATTGCACGTTCTGTGCCAAATCCAACATATTATAATAATCTTTTCCTTTGAAAAAACAAGCTTTGTTCATAATTCTAGAATTAACTTACACTGTTGAGCCACATGGAGCCCAAACTTCAGCCTGGTTGCACAAGTGATTTAGAAAAATACATGTAATTGAAATTAAGGATGCCAGATTTACTGCTGGGATATGCTGCTGCATTTCCACTGATCTCCATAGCATTAGTTAAGAGCAAAGGTCACTTTGCATTCCAGCAATCTTGAACAACCGGCTGAAGAGCAATGCCAGGGGGCTCCGGAGAGCTCCTGAACACTAACAGAGCACGGGAGAGGTGAACAAGGGCAAGATGTCACTGATGCCTTGAGGTACATCTTTATAAAAAAGCAGAGGTAGCTCATAAGAAAGAGATTGAGTGCTAGGAGGCTTTCAGAGATCAGATTCGTTGTGGAAAAAACTGCACTTTGTGCTAATTTTGTTAGAACTTACTGATCGGTGCAACTACTACTTCATCAGCATAATGAATTTCATTCATTACAGTGAACATTCACTTACTGATGAACAAACCTTCTGTCATTTTTGTCAACAGCAGTCAGTTCTTCAGAGGAAGGCTAAAAGCTTCACAGCCTTCTGATGAACGTGCTAAAAGACATCAACAAGACCAAGAGTAAAGAACTGAAATTGGCTCATTAAAAATGACGTTCAACTGGCTGCTGTACACCTCCTTGGACTATCCAGCTCTCATGATGCCTGAGAGACTAAAGGCCCTTTTGGCAGCACCATCTTTGCACATGTAGGGTAATCTGTATCTCCTGTACCTCAGATTCCTGCCTCTGTTGTCCCCCAAACTCATTTTCAAGCTTTCAGTTTTGCTCTGATAAAGATGAAGAGGGTCCTGTGCTATGCAGGTGAACATGCAGAGCTCCTGCTGCTTTTGGGGTGTGATCAAAATGACAGTGCTATTCCCACATGTTCATACAAAAAAAAAAAAAAAAGCAGTAAAATCTGATGAAATAAAAGCTTCTATGGCAGAGGGATGCTGTATTTCGGGAAACACAGCATAATATCCCCAAACTTAGAAGGGTTAATCCTCCCCTGTGATGAGGCCCCAGATTTCAGGACAGCCCAAGAAAAGCTACTGATTTTAGAAAACTCAACGCCCAGCAGAATGGAGTTCTCCAGCTCAACTGCAGCAGGGCTAGGGCTCTGGTATCATACACAGGGATTGAGCAGTGGGCTTACAATACTTTTTCTGAAGATTAGTATAAGATTTCCCCCTTAGATAATGTAATCATGTCATGATTCAGTCCCATTTCTTCTAGTCATCAATATCTTTCTGCACTGCCATTAGATATTCCTAATTTTCTGATTCTGAGGGAAGACATCCCATTAGGTTTTGGTGTAATCCCTTTTTCCCACACAGGCTTGCTGTATAAGTTGCTGGCTAACGTATCCACCAGGGAATGAAACACAGAATTTATCTGACATTCCTATGTTACGGCCCTGGAGCAGATGCTCCATCAGAGAAGATTTTCAGATTATCAAGATGGGGTAAGAGGAATGTCACAGCCTCTGCTAATCTATGTAGGGACATTTATCAAAAAGACATCTGGTATAAGATTGCTATATTCTCTTCCCCTGATGCAATAAAAGGTACTTTAAAAATATTTTTAAGTAATTAAATTGAAGCTAGTTTTTCAAAATTCAACAGAATGAGGATTCCTTTCCCCCAGCTGACATAGCCTCAGAAACATAGTGTTGTCTTTCCTCTCAATCTCCATGTATACCAGCAGACATTTCCATGAGGTACACTGCTCACAAAGCACTCTGCCAAAAGGCCAGAATCAAGGTTTACTGCCCCACCAAAACATTAGGCTTTTTCTTGAGAGAAACAGGAATCTGTTTTCTTGAGGTCATGGTAGCTTCTCCCTTACTCTGGTAGGAAAGAGACATCTGGGCTATCTCACTTTGACAAGCCACAGAACAATTAAACAGTTAAGAAGAAAAGTAACCCATCAGCTTGTGGAGTAGAAAAGATTTCCGTACCTCAAAATGCAGAGGGGCAGAAAGGTGCACAAACATTTACGAAACTTCAGATTGCAGTTCCTCGGTTGCTAACGAGAAATTGCACCTCGTATCTCACAACGAACAAATACAACTCACGTGAAAAAAAGGAATAAAATCTACATGAGAAAATAAGCAGCAGGGGAAATTAGTCTGTAAAGGCTTCATTCCTAAGATACTTATGTATCTGGCACGGGTAAAGCACCAGAAAAGATGCATGAAGGAGAAAGGTTGTGATGAGCATCCATGTCGCCACAGCTCTGGAATGCTGCAGCGTATGTTTAAAGAAAGCCCCTCTGAGAATTGCAGGATCCACATGGCATGGTGCACACATGGTGCACAGTACAGTGTTATCTGAGGAGCGGATCTGAACAAGGAAAACATCTGCATTTCCTCCTGTTTACATGGCTACAATTTCTCCTTCACGAGGGAATTAGGTGCCCCATCCGCATTAGTGCTAGCGCTAGCCAGCACACAGTTTTCCTCTGGAAGGCATTTTTCTCTAAGGACAAAAGCTTCTTTGAGATTTGAACTTGACGCTATTCTGCTCACAATGTACTTCAGTGACATTAAAATTTAAAAAAAAAAAAAAAAAAAGGAAAAAACGAAGAGAAAAAATCAGCTCTGCTACAGTTTTTCTGAGTGTTAGCTTATTAAGGCAGTATTTTTCACTTTTTCAATGTATTTTCAATGGTGGAGAGCCACCAGAAGGTGAACAAAACTGATCATGTATATATAAGTACCACGACAGACCTGGCAAAAATAACATTAAATCAATGAGCAGGCACCCGCAGGACAAGTGTGTGTGGGTTTACCCATTTTGCTGTGCATGACTTGGCTGTGTAATACATATTTTGCATCGGCTTCTGCCACAACTTTGTTCACATCAAACCCTTGTAAGAAGATCAGCAAGCTCTTAGAAGGATATGAAATTACTGACACAACAGAACCCACACAAGCCATGGCTTAATTCAGCCAAGTGTCCTTAGCTGGCCACCTTTTCCTAGAGTATTTCCAGCTTCCACAAAATTTCTGGAAAGCGAGAGGCCGATATTTAAGAGTCAGCAACAGTTTAGCTAGAGTTTTACACTGTTTGCTTCTATTTATCTCCCCCCCACCCCCCGTAAGGTTTTCATGTGACAGAAGAGTAATTTGCAACCGATACCACTGAAATCCATGGCTTCACATACATTGCCCACTGTGGTGCAGCACAGAGGTATTTCAAGCCTACTTAAAATAAACTGCCTTGGGCACAAGAAATGGGTCTAGCTGTAACAACACAGAGCTCTGCCATGGCTTCATCTATCGCAACAAAGACCGAAAGCAAGTGGCACAGCTTGCAGATACGTTAGGCTTGGACCAGTGCCCACCTCTGAGCTCAGCTTTGTGTGCAGACTCTGTCACTCCCACCCCATCTCTGAGCGGGCATTTTATTCAATTTTAACAGCACTTCTGCAGAGAGAGTTTAGACTCCTGCTACCCGTGTCCTTGTCACCAGCCCTTGCAGCAACACCCACATCAACATCAAACAGGCAAATTAGCTGTGCCGCACACTGCAACAGCAGCTGCGGCACCCGCAGAGAGCAGGAGCCTAAACCCCTCCCTTGTAACCCCCCGGAGACAGCTCGGAGCTGTATGGAGACACTGCACTGGAACAGCAGGCATCCTGCTTCGCTGCCATGCTCAGCATGGGTCACCGTATTTTAAAAAGTAAGGAATAAAGTTTTCATGTGCCTCTAAGGTGATTTACAACGAAGGGAAAAGGGGAAATGAGAGAGAAAAACACATCATTTTTCTCCACATCTATATGGCACAGGAAATTGCCTTCTTAGGATATTTGGTCCTTCTAGGACATAAAAATTGTTACAATGGGAAAAACAGCAAAATGATGACACAAGAATCGAAGTGGAAATTAGGCATCTGAGAAACAAAAGGATTTTCAAAATCATACTAATAGTTTTGAATTTTAAAAAATATTTTGTAAAATATTCAACATTTTGGTCAGAGCAAATATATGCAAAGTGTTCTTAAAACTGCAAAAATCAAACAAAGGGTCAGACACCAAATTCCTGATTATGTAGAAAGTATCTAAAACCCGAAGAGTTAAAAGACCAAACATTTCATATACTTTGAAAGAGCAAGCCCATAATCGCTTATCAATTTAGCTCTTCCCAGATTCCAGGGTCCTTTTTTTTCTGGGTTTAAAGCACTTCCTAAACATTGCCTCTACAACACCACCTAAACAAACGATGCACTCGTATGCATAGTGCATATTTTATGATCTGCTAGACCAGGATTTCCTGAAGCGTGTTCACAAAACAGACTATATGGGAGAAGATTTCTTTCCACACGCACGACCTAATTTAATTTTCAGTTGCTTCTGTATTTTAGTATTTTTTTATGCTTCAGTTCAATTTCTATTCCATTCCATCCCCCACTCGAGAAAGGAATCTAGAAATATAAAGGATAAGTCCAGGAAAAACTTGCAATTTATTACAGATGTTTACTTAAAAGAAAAAACAGCCGCAATGGATTAATGTATTTCCTTTCCCACAGCTTTTTCACTTAAACCATAACTGTGCATATTTACTGCAACTCTTCCATCTGCCAGTGGCATTGTGCTGACACATCCAGCGCACGGACTGCGGGGACTGACAGTGAGGAGGCAGGTCCCACCACTGCCCTCAAACTTTGTGGTTAATATGGCATGAAGCCTGGTGAAAAGCCACACTTACAGACACTGCTGACTATCAACAGTGACCCAAATCTTCGTTATTCCAGCCATTTATCGTTATCATGAGTTGCGTCTTTAACAACAGAAGATGCTTACGAGAAAAACCCAAACAGATTGTTGTCAAAAGCTTATGCCAAGGGTTATTATCAGATTTGCTCCTTTTTCTTGCAAGATGCCCTGCATACCCTGTGTCGGGGAAGAAGGAATGGCCTAATTGTAGGCGTTTGCTTTTTCTCTTATGAAAAGCAGTACAACCAAGGAGGAGGTACTTACCTTTTTACAAGGTCAAATTGAGTCCACATGACTGTCAGAGTTTATCCTTTGAACCCGATCCTTTCAGCAGACATATATATAAACACTCACACACATTTGATAATGTGGGAAGTGTTACTGATAGATAAGTTATGTAAATGATATGACATCTACAGTCAGCTTTAAACTTGTTCTTGGAGTCCAGAGGTTTCTGGAAGAGATCAACCAGCCACATTGTCACTCCAGTGCCCTGAAGTGACAAATCCACTAACTGCAGCATCGTCACAGTAATTCTCCCAACAGCTTGGTGACCTCTTTACAAACCTCTCTCCAGCACAACACTGGCCTGAATAAAGCTAGCTCCTCCCCAAACTGGAAAGAGTATGTAAAAGCCTGTAAATTGCTTCCATGTAGTGAACTTCCAGAAAAGGTGATGTTTCTCTTCCTGTTTAAGACAGCAGGTCTTTTGGGGGCACTATTTCTCAAATGTCACTCTTAATTACTAATCAGCAAGTTGACTGCAATTCTGACACTGACTTCAGAAATCCACTGGTTTCCACAGGGCTTTCATCGCTCTTTCGTATTTCCTGTCTCTATAATACTTTCTATATGAATTATGGAGGGCCCCCAGTTGCGACTGCCTGAGATGGGCAACATCTCAGAACAAAATGCAGCCATTATAGCATCTTCAGAAGACCACTGAAACCCACATGTAAATCCTGGTTGTCTAGGAAGAGTGAAATAGAGAGGTCCTCAGTCTACTGGGAAATACAGCTAGCCTGGCCACCAGGATCCTACTGATGCACCAAACAGCAGCACCACAGCCAGGAACGGATAAAATAAACCCAAGCACCTCCCACGTGATGGAGAACATTGACTCCTTCCACGGGTTAAAGTAAAGCAGTTTCTCTTTGCTGAGACCAATAACCAGCCTTTGTCATATAGATCCTGATTCACTAGGAATCCAAACCAAACCTATCAGTTTGCTGTGGAGTTAGCAAAACCAGCCAACTTCAAATACTACCAACAGGACTTTACACTCAAAACTGTGGCCTGAACACAGATGGCCTTTCCCTATCTCCATGAGGCACCCAGGCAGGTGCCTTTTCCTTAGGGTTGACTATTACCAATAATGACCCAGATCAATGCTCTTCATGCTCATTTAAAATAAAAAGGTGCAAGACGTCTTAACTCACTGCTATAAAACTCATTCATTTACATGTTGGCACAAAGAAGATTCCCCTCTGCAGCCACCCTGGTCTCATCTGTCATCAAGCTGTAAAAAAAAAAAAAAAAAGGTATACTGCTCTTGTCAGGCCAGGAGGTAAAAAATTGACTTTCAGTCAAGAGTGTCAGATAATATGGCAATCTCGTCACGGAATCCCCTAAGAAATGTCACCCATTGCTGTTCATAAACACAAGCCTAGTTTGGCTATATTCAGTTACAAGCAAAGAAGGATAATTAAGCAGTTCATGATATGGAATGCCTAAAGCATGTGCAATCTTATTTATGTTCTCTGCACCTGTGTTTTCTATGGTTTAGATTATAATACTGATCTTTTAAACTGCACTCAGGGAGTATCCCAGTTCATTCACATGAGAGAGAGTAATATGTTCTATTTCTAAGCAGTATGTAAATGAAAAAGGATGCAGGACACTGTGAAGCCAAATATATATTGGCAAATTACTATTAAATTGTTTACTGTTGTCTCAAGGCAACTCGAGTGCTCCCAGAACTAGTATGTATGCTCAGTTCACTCGTCAGTGTTATTTCTCTCCTTTGTTCTCTCCACATTCATGATCTTCTATGTTGTACTTCAACTTGCACTATTTAATTCGCAGTATTATGGAAACCCCTTGTAGCTCATCTTTCAAACCAGACTGTAACCTCTACCCAAGTAAGCCACAACTGCATTTTCCAATGCTCAGAGCAACAAAACCACACAATCCTTGCTAAGCCCTCTAATCCCTAATGAAGCCTTTGAGGTAGAGGCGACCACTCCCGTTAGATGTGCACAGCGCCTATGGGAATGGCGCCGAGACCTCTCAGCCCCCACGCAATCTAAGCCGTAGCGATGCCGAGGGTGCGAGCTCTGGCTACGAGGCTGCCGGCGCAGCCCCGCGTGCCATGGGACGCCTGCCCACCCTGCCGGCAGCCTCACGAGCGGTGCCCCGCGGAGCAAGGGACAAGCAGCCCTTACGCCTACACGCCTACGGCCAGGTGGGTAACAAAGCAGGTTTACTGCAACTGCCCACTCTTTTCCTAGCACTGACAAACTGTTCCTGCCCTAAATATCACGGGAAAGATAATGTCCTCATGCTTTTACTTAGTTATTACATTTTTAATTAGTTATTACAGTATAACAGTATATTATTGCATTGTCCGTAATTTCATCCTCTCTGTATTCCAGTCATTACTCTTCACAGATCTTACAGGAGTTACGAAATATTTCCCAGGTATTTTTGTTTTGCATATCCCTTAAAAGTACCTGAAAAGAGAGCACTGATAATTGGTTTGCATATAAAAATCAAAAGGAATCTAATCCAAACTCTATTTTTCAAAAATAGAAGCTAGGTTCAAGCCTCCTAAACTCCTCGCCACAAAATAAATAAATAAATAAATCACCATATACGGAAGAAAGAAGAGACTGTACGATACGCGTGTGTGTCTAGACAGGGAATTGATGATATATGCAATGGCTCTGTATCTCCATTCCATTTTAAAGGGTACGCGTAATACACTATGGTATTTTTGTATGGCAAACACTTTCCCCTAAGCTAGAAGAACAAAACGGGCTCCATAAAGGAAAACTACACCTATAAAAGTGAAAGAAAATTAAACTCCTTTCAAGAGATTTAAATGAATGCAAACGAAAACAAAGTTTCTATCCTTTACAATTTTAAAATGCAACATTAAAAACACCATAACAGTTAAACATAATCATTTGTCAACTTCTATATTATAATTTGAGATTAATGGCAATTAACAGCATTTAAGTAATATACCTTTTCCATATCTCCCTAAAAATCTAACGCCAAAGACATAAAAGAAAAAGATTTGTATTGTTCAACTGTTGTAGCATACTGATATTTAATTTTAACATCAAAATGCTTTTGCATTCGTTCCCTGTACCCTCTGGACAGAACAGAACACTACTTACTGTGCTGAGTGAGGATTTCAAGAAAATTTACTTCATTGCCAGCATTAATATGAATATATTAACTCAAAGAAACAGAAATTTTATAACATTTTAACTACTCTTACATGTTGATGAAATGCCTCGTTCAAGAGATTCATTGTTCTTCCTTACCACCATTCAATGGTCCTTCATCTTTGCTGTACTTATGTTATACCACGCCTCTTAGAAATATACAGAGATATACTTTAAAATTACGTTGAAAATATTAAAATGAAAAGGATAAAAAAGTGCCAATTCAAGCCAGGTGCTACTGTTTCTAAAAAAATGCCTCTAAGATAAACAATTTACTTTTAAAGCATTCACAAAGAATAAGATGGCTTTCAGATGTTTCTACTACAACAACCGACGTCTAGGGAAATTTTCTTTGTACTTTTTTCCAACAAGACAACAGCGTAACAGCTTCTAGCTCTACATGCAACTCAAACCTCCTGGAACAGCAACACAGAAATACAAATTGCTTAAAAGTTGAATAGATTGCCAGCAGTACAGTAAAGGAAAATTATTTTGAAAGTCATAGCAACTATGATACTTTCTCCCAAGTAATTAGAAAAACCTCTGTTATAGACAGGGTTTGTTTTTTTTTAACTGTTATTCTTTTTTTTCCCCTCTAACTGATGGTTTATTTCACAGAAAAAGCAGTGCATACCCAGTTTTAGATTATGGAGGATTACACAGCATTAAGACTGACAGAAGAAGGAGTGAAGGCAAACTGTGAGCCAGATTAACACAAATGCTCCGTCACCAGAATTTTCCTCTCACCACCTAATTTCATAGGTTTTTTCCATTTAAAATATTCTCTATTTCTTAAACCTAAAAGTAATCCTTCAAATAATCTTATTATCTTTATTTGAACTTATGAAGTAGGTATGTCCAGTACTATAGTTTCAGTACTTCATAGACTTCTCTGTTAAGAAGGATGCAACCAGCCCAGCTGACACACTAACTCTACTGGAGTTTGTGGCAATTTAAAGATTTTCTTTTAAGACGATGATTATACAAGAGATGAAATTCAAAGAGATTAAATTCATTCTTAGAAACTGAAGCTGAATTCCAAAACAATAAAATTTTAAAACTCAGAGCACATCATTCATACTTGTACTCAAAAACAGCAGAAACTCAGCTGACTGAAAAAGCCGTGAGCATCCTTAGCATTTGGGATTTACCACAAAAATGAATCAACAGGAATTAATGCACTCAGTTGCCTCTCAATCCATAGTGCATATCCTCCTTAACAGACAGGGTTTTTTTCAATATTAAAAACATCAAACACAAGTTGATGAACTTTGACAATTATATGCTATCATAAATTCTGAGTAGTGAATACAAAAAGCAGGCATTAACATACTCACCGACTAGTTTCAAGAACACATAATTAGAGTTATGGCTGTCAACCTTTCCATTTCAGAGTCTTCCTGCTAACTTTATAATTCTAGAAATAAAGATTACTTTAACCACATTTTTTTTTATTATGACTACTTTCTAAAACATATTGTAATGTATTCTGAAGCAAAATATTTATTTTTATACTAAGAAATTCTACACTTAATAGTATGCAGCTAATTGGGCCACAGATTTAAACAAGCAATCTTTGAAATAGAAAGCAGAGCTTTTATAAGTTGCCCAGACAAGTTTTGTTATTGCAGTTCCTGTAATCTAGAAGTGTTAGAGCCAGGACACGGTAGCCCAATTATCGCTTCCCCATTGCAAATAAACAAAATAACAGCAACCCAGCAAATCTTTTTGGCATGATACACAGAGACCTAAGAAAGCTTTAATCAAATTAAACATCACTACTTTTTTGAAATTGTTGACAGAATTCACCAACAGCACCTTTAGCTGAAAACGGAGACAGATGAATAATTAATATGAAGTCTATAAACAATTTTCCTTTCACAAATTGTCCACCAAAATATTTCTTCTTCTTTTTGTTAGCTAGCGAACTATCTGAGTAACTTGAATCACATTTGTGTAAAAGCTGCCTGAAAATACAATGTACTTGGGCCTTTTCCACTGCACATTGGTCAGAGGAAACACTTTCAGGCTCTACTGAAAATGCACAGTTATTTATTAATACTCTTTTGAGCTCAGAAGGAACTTCCCTTAAACAACCTGGCTGTGTGCTTAATGTTCTTTGCTTTGTTGGACATTCACGCAAGTGAAACCAACTTAAACAGAAAGCAATTAACGAAAATAAAAGCGTAAATTTGATGCATTTGCTTATAAAATTCTGAGTGGATAGTGAAACGCACTAAAAATTACTGAAAGGATTTTTAATTTTATTTTATTTTGTTGTTTGGGTTTGTTGTTTTGGGTTTTGTTTTTTTTTTTTTAATAAAAGCTAAAAACAGGCTAAACAGTCTCCAATAAGTTATAATTATTTTACAATTTTCCAAAGGAGGACTGGGTTCAGATTTTAGGGTCCAGATCCTCCAGTGGAAAATCTGCCCTAATGCTGAGCTCCCACACAACACGGAAACTCAGCCCCTAAAGGCATTTAGTCTATCAGCTATCAGCTCCAGCGATAAGCTTCAGATGCCGGGTCTGGTAATTCCAGGTGTTCTCAAAGCCGCATTAGTGTCACAGATGGAGCGGATTTTTACCCTTCCCCACATCCTGTTTTAAAAAGCAGATGTGGGGGCTCCTGGGACCCTGACAGACAACTCTTTGTTCCCACTCAATTGGAGGGTGTCCAAGCATTCTCGCTAAAGAAAACAGGGTTTCTATGTCCCAGTTGTGCTACAAAGGAAAAAAAACCACTAATTCCACAGGCTCGTTCCGAGGCACTTTTCAGTGAGAGTGTCCAAGGTTACCAACACCTCCACAGGTTCACCGGTTGGTTTATCTTAAGGTCATTTTTGTTTTGTTTTTCTCTCAAGCCCAAAAATATAAGTGAACGTATTTCCATGAACACAACAGCTCTAAGATTTAAGGTCTGTCAATGAGAATTGATTGGGCTAGGGATTCAAATTGTCCCACGTCAATTGTTCATAAAGGAATATTTGAAATTGCTAAGTAAAAGCAGTGAGATGATTCTTCTGCTCAAGAAAGCCAAGATTCCCATTTTTCCTTTAGTAATTATATTGAGAAATTAAGTATTTATTCATTCTGTGGGCTGTTTAACGAAGTTTAATACTGGACATGAACATCTAGTTTGCTTAGATACCAGAGAGCACGTGGAGGATTCCCCGGCGTGTTTCCTCAAGCAAAGATTCAGAAAAAGAACTGCTAATTCTATAAAGGAAATTTTCAAGCTCCAGCAGGACTAACGAATAACAAACAGAAACTCCCAAACCAACTGCCTTTCACAACTTTGCATGAAAGTAGAATTCTGAGAGAGTTGAATGGAAGTCTCTAAAACATTAATTTTTGGTACAAGTTCACTGTGATATATGATGAAAAGAAATAAATTAATATAAAATGTATTCACATGTTGCTGGAAAGGAAGGGTTCATGCTCCCTGCTGCTCTTCGGGGGTAATAAGACAAAATATATTTATTAGTATAATAGGATTTCTAAAACTGCACAATTTGCTTAGTTATATGCCTACAATGTATACGCACTGAGTAAAAAGGTATGTGTAAAGAGATGTTCCAGAGCTAATTATTCCTAAAGAATATCATTCCTTCCTGATTTTATTGATGTACTGCAAAGTATTTTTAAAAGATAAATAAACCTCATGTCCCATCAAGGTGATACTTGATATATTGTGCAAATTAGTAATTTGCAGCTTAAACTCCTTCACAGGTTTGCTTATGGTGCCGTATGCAGCAGGTTGCTGCCAGCACTGGAAAGTTTAGCTTATAGTTCAGCAGCTTCAGTCTTCGGACATACAACGCTGCATCGGTAACAAGATTATTAGGTTTTCTTTGCCACTCCATTTACTGGGAAACATTATACTCAAACCATACTGAAGAACAGAGGTAAAATCTGCTAAAAAAGAAACTTGTATAGCTTTCATGCCAGCTAAAATAAAAGTAGAAAACCACAGGTCATTGCTTTAGAAAACAATCTCCGAGTGAAACGACAGCAAAATACCACCGAAGGAATCTATTACGTTCAGCACAGTTCTAATACTCTGCTGTATTACCTGTTTGATACGTGAAGAGCCTGAAACATGGGTTTGGGGAAATTTAAAAAGTCACCATGACAAATTTTAGCACAGAAAATATCAATATGTTGCAGATGTTAAGCCATTTCTACTACCCAAACAGAACATTTTGGCTGTTTAAATCCTTGACGATAGGTGGCTTAAAGAAGAAATCCCAAGTCTCTAACTGGAGAGGTAGAGAGGATCTGGCTGGGATCAAAGCTGCTCATTCTTTACTATAGTTCTTATTTCTTCTTTTTTTTTCCTCTAAGCCTTTTTTCCTTTTTTTTGTGACCGTTTCAAGACAGGTGAACAACACTAAAAGATAAACACTTCCATATGGCAGCTCTACAGATCTTTAAACAGAAGCTACATACAATCCACTGAAAAACAGATTGCACACTTTTTAACAGCTAAACATTTTTGTATCTACTCATCTAGTCCTGTGAGTCACTGGGGATTAATCTACACTTAAAATCCATAGGATTAGAGAGTGCTTCAGAGCAGCCTACGCTGCTGAATTTATAATTTTTATAAGAGCATTTAATGAATTTATATAGCCAGAATTACAAACTCCCAGGACAAGAAGTGACTGAGTTGTTTGATTTGGATGTTTTAGTTAACACAACTAGGACCGTATGTAATTATACAGGAGTGGCTCACATGGGGATGACTGCAACAGAAACAATTTATCATAATAGCAATTAATAAGATACACTGTCAACATTTTCCTAAAGTATACGAAGATCTTTGTCACTACAGGAAAAACAGCAGCTTAATTAAACTATTATTTATTCTGTGGTTTTAACTTAATTCTTGTTTTTGAACTGAGACTGTAACTGAGAAATTGTCTATACTGATATAAATAAGTAGTACAATATCAAGGAATATCTGTTCAGCTCTTCTGACTGCTTTTTAATCTGAATACCGACATGTAGCACTTGTTTTCATTCCCTACAGAAATGTTCTGAGTCATATTAGCATAACCGTTTTAAACCAGTTCACACAAAAACCCATGAGACAGTATTGCAGATAATGCAAACTTAGACATACAGCAGGTAACACACTGAAGACATCCAGGGAAGACCTCAGAAATGAGCTACTGGACTGTGCGAACTGCCACTGTGTGGCCATGTTTTCTCTGACTAAGAATTTATATTGAAAGACAAAAGAATGTCAGTTTTCCTTTGTTCAAAGCAGTATTTCCTCCTCATACAGAGATGTGCATCCGTTGCCTGATACGATTATATAGATGCATATTAAATACTACCTTCTGCCAGGCTTCACTAACGCAAGTTCAAATACATACTATTTGTCACCTTAATTTTGTTCTTCAGGTATAACTGACCACTGTTGCCAGTCACACAAGGACTGTTCCTGTCAGCAGGCATGCCAACAACTCAGTAACCACTGAGCAAAAACCAAATTCCGTATTTTCCACAAGGAACCTATTCCTGTAATACGCTTTCCGTAGTACGATTAACTTGAAGAGACAGAGGCAACTTAACGATTATTAATAATTACATTGTTATACAGTCTGGATGCACTAAAGAGCATTCACTTTTCTGTTAAGACATAAGTTCATGCATTTGCCCTTCCTCCTTCAAAGCCCTGCTTAAATTTTGCAAATGTGACTTTAGATAGGGAACCATTTACCAGTTAAATGCCTATATTGAATAAATTCTTTCTTC
The DNA here is from genome assembly GCF_949628215.1 of Phalacrocorax aristotelis. Taxonomy (NCBI): domain Eukaryota; kingdom Metazoa; phylum Chordata; class Aves; order Suliformes; family Phalacrocoracidae; genus Phalacrocorax; species Phalacrocorax aristotelis. The sequence continues at coordinate 12,094,865 of NC_134287.1, read as the reverse complement.
TCTTTCCCTTTGCCCCCTCCCCTCCAGTAAAGGAAGAGTTGTTACAATGTGAAAGAGACTGAAAACAGAGGAAAACTACCATTTTGCCAAAACCACCGATATTTATCCATAGCGAAAGTATAACAACAAGAAGCTACGCACAACCTCTTAGGAGATTTTTTTTCCTTTGAGTCGATACTTATCACTTCTTCAGGAAAACTGTGCATTATTTATAGCTGCAGATTTCTTAGATTTTCAGAGTGACAGTTTGTTTACATTATTTTGTTCTAGTTTTAAATCCCAATATAAATAAAGCCAACTAAAACATGGTTTCCTTTCTTAGTTATGTAATTCTTTCTTATTAACACACAAGCAGAGCCGTTACTGCAGTTAAACTGCTTCACTCTTTCAACACTGCAGGGTCCAAGAATTGGGGCAGGGGAGCAATGTCAAGCCAAGACACTAAATGGCTAAACGAAAAAATTAACATAACGTGAGTGAATCTGGCTACCACCAGGCTCCAGCACAGACTAAGCAATCCTTTACGCATTCTAATGGTTTGCACAGAATTTGATGTGCTCCTTCTATTTGCTATTTTGAAGTTTCCTTCAATTCCTTACCTTTATGAAGGCTTATAATTGAGTTTTTGCTGCTTATCTAACAGTAAATCTTAAAAAAAATGCACATAAAAAACTTTTCCTTAAATAAAACACACATAATTGCAGTGGTCCCCCCTATAAGCAAACAAAAAAATTAACTGTTTAATTAAAAATTTCCTAAATGCACCAGAAAGACACTTTTCCTGAAAGTACACCTATTAAATAAAAACAATAAATAAATTAAGATGTGTATAATATATCCAATACTTGCAAATTTTTTATGCTTATGTAACACTAATTTGTGCTTTTAATACACCTCTGTTTAACAAAGCACTGTGGAAGGCGGCGTGCTTTTCTACGGCTCCCTGGTCCCACTCGTACTGCTCTCCCGAGTCTCATCCCGCACCTCTGTGGCTCACTAGGCTGTGCTAGCAACTTTAATGAGCATCCTTAAAAATAGAGAAAGAAGCTCATGACTTCTATCTAGGTGTTTTAAATACCAGCACTATCAAGCAGTCACCCCACGACCCAGGAAGGATAAGGATATGTTGTCAACAAAGGAAAAAAAGCGATAAGGTCTTTGGTGCCCACCCCCTGACCTGACAAAATCCAGGGCTGGATTAGTCTCCAGGTCAAAAATAGACTGTCTGCATCTGAAAGCAGCAGAGAACATTTCCACAGTATCTCACTGTTAGTTGTTTTGCAAACCACATTAAGCACTTCATGTAACGGCACCCGTATCCGCAGTAACTCATTTGGGAACAACTACTCTGAATCGTATTTGAGAAAAACCACGTTTGTCAAGGGAAACAGGAACAATTAAGAAAAATAAATCCTACCTTCAAGTCCTAGTCTGTGCATTATGCTTTCATTAGAAGGAGGTGTCTTCTTTACAAACGCCATCACCATCCCATTCACAATAAGAATTAAAACCAAAACACACAGACCGTCATCTGCCGTTGCTAATCAACACAATACTATTGCACATTGGAGGCACAAATGCTTCCAGCAAAAGATCGACTAGCCACACACAGCAGTAAGATACCCTACGTTCTCTTCCTTTCTATGGACCTAGGAAAGAAATATCATTAACTATTAAATATTATTCTAAGTAATTATAACCAATTTTATCGAGTTAAATGAATACGCTACCTTTTCTCATTCATTATCTTTGCTTTTGAGCTTTTCATCCTACTGATAAAAATTCAGTAATTCCCCATGATCTTGCTGAGCACTCACATTAAGTTAGCAAGGTTCAACTGCATGCGTTGTTCAAGCCACTATAGCTTAAATCTCAGTCAGCCAGGAAGCCAGGCAGATAAGCACTGGCCTATGGAAAGTTTATCTTTCGAAAGGGAACAGGGTACTTGAAACAGAACTTAAGGCCAGGAGAGTCTGTAAATTAATGTTATGTTATAGTTTGTAGATGAACAATCAAGCAAATGCATTGACAACAAGCTCATCTGCCAGGTTCCACTAGATGTTACCAATTACTAATCAATTCATTTGACCTATTTCAAACAGGCAGGTATTGGACCCACACTTTCTCCACTGCAGAGTTTTATAATTTCATAACAAAATGAAATAAACCAGTTTCTGAGGTACGCAGTCTAATTAATAAAAAGGTGGTGTGCTTTTTAGCTGAGACATTAAGATTTCTTTGCAAACCAGCAGAACAGCTTTTTCCATTGCAAAGCTGTCTTCTGTCTTGCATAAGAAATTTTTTTTAAGGGAAATCTTTGCTTTTATTTAAAAATGGTATACTCTAGATTCTGTAAACTGAGTTCTCCTAGATTTTTTAAGATTACAGAAGAAAAAAATTTTTCTATTATGCTTTTTAAATTCAAGATCAGAGACCAAGTTTTAAAAACACTTTCCAAAGTTGTAATAGGTTAGGAATCCTGCATCGTGACTAGATCACGTTGTTGCATAAAGATATTTTCACTATAAGAAGTATTGAAGGATTATTTTTAAAATTGTACAAGAAAAAAATCTTCTATTTGCATTTTACTCAGAATTTTTAATAAAGAAAATTAATCTTGATATTTAACAGAAAGTTTTAGAAAATAATTAATATTTGACTTTCAAAACCTTCAGGTATAGTGGGATTCTAAGGTATTGAACAGTTGCAGAGAGAACAAAAATTTCATTAAATCAAGGGGAAATTAAGCTGTATATAGTAACTGAAAGGACATGTATTATTTGGTAGTACTTAACTAGTCACATTTGACAAAGTATCAGTGTATAGAACAGGACAAAAATCCCTACTAAACCAGATGAAATTAGCATTATTCCATGAAATTTGTTCCTGAATGTGCATTCCCTCTTATTTAAAAGATTTGTATTCACAAATTTAAATAAATGAGTTATTTTCAAGATTTTTTAAAAAAAAATCTTTGAATGTAAAAAAATTTTCAAGGTTTTTCCTATATGTGCTCTGAAAAATAATTCAGAATAGCACCACGGAGATTCAGACATGGCTAAACAGCTTTCACAATATACATGTTTAGTTTAGAAGTGATAAAGAATTTGACCTGCCAGTCTCCAATGTGGGATTCTAACCCCAAAGGGACCTCCTTTGCCTGAAAAGTAAACTCCTGCTTATGGAGGAGGATTGTTTCAATGACACACAATCCTCTTGATGGGATACAGATGAAAACATATTTTCCTTCTGCACTACATGTATATACAAGAATCTGAAACAATTTAAAATAAGAATAAGCCAGTATGTTTAGGAAAGTAATAGCTTCTTGAGCTAATTATTTCCAGGTCTGTGCTCTATATCTAGAGAATAAGCACAAAAATGGGACATTTTTGCTATCACCTTCGAGAGCAGAAGTACACTCATATAGTAAGCAAGAATGAGCTATCATATGAACAGATGTGGGAATTTTGTTTAATGTGTCTAAATTGAAAATGTTTAATTACATTAAAACTGTCTGATGTGCCACGGTGTTACTGTTGGCTGACAGATAAACACAAGCGCTTACCCATTTTGCTTGTCCCATTCACATTGCCATGTCCCGTCACTCCTCCCCAACCTACTCAAAAGAGCCTCTGCATAGAACAAGACTTCTGACGCTTATCAGTTTGATCTTATCTATTATCAATGGGGAAAAAAATGAGCACCACAGTTTAATATCTTGTTCTATGATTTCTGCAAAAATTATTCTTTTTTCTGTAAGTAGAACAAAAGACAGAACAGACGGTGTCACATGACAGCGTCATAAAAACCTCCACCTTTAACAGGGTAATATGTACAACCTGATGTTTAACAACTAAAGTGATTTATGCAGGAGAAGTGGTTTATGGTTTGCTCTGTAGCTTTCCTATAAAAGTTACGGTTTGACCTAGCTGATGTAGATAAACACAGCTTCTGGGAAATAACAACAAAATATGGTACCACACTACTGATTAACAAAAATTGCCTAATTGGGATTAATTAGAAATTGGAGGCTTAGGTGGGAAGAAAAACGCAATTAAGAATTTTAAAGGAACATTTGCAACTTTAGAAAAATATTACTTTTCTCTGAATAATTTTTTAACCTATTGCTGCTAAAATGATCTTGTACTACTCCTGCAACTGGAAAGTTACATAGAAGTATTTTAACCACATTACGCATAAAGAATTTACTTCTAGACAGACAGCTTTTACACTCACAGATAACTTTTTCCTCTTAAAATTAGAAGATTACTGTGAATTCACAAAAAGCGTAAGAGGAGTAAAATCTTTTAAAAACACTGTATTTCGACCAACTGGTTTTCTTACTGGCAGTACCACTTTAAACCGTGATGGAATTTATAAGCTGTCCCAATATATCAAAATCAAACCCAGAATTTCTTAACAAATTTCTCAAGTTTCTATGACTAATAGTGTATCACAGAGTTGATAGTTATGGGCTAAATGCAATCCTGACCTTTTGAGCTTGGGGCTCTGAGACCTGCCGTCTGCACGCTGAGCCAACACAAAATCTACACTTAGAGCAGCGCTCTGCATGCCAGAAATCCTTCGAGGCAAGATTTCAATTTGTTTTATAGTCTCGCAGGAAAGGGCTCCCTACTCTTCCTCAGGAAGGTAGTGTCTTTTACAGTCACTCCCTCCTTCAGCAACAAAGTCAAATTTTTTTTGAGACCCTATAGTGCTAGAAAGCCAGTGTTAATCGAGCATTTTCAGGCCTTTTATATATGTTACATTTCCAGAACATAAAGTTTTCTCTTTCTATCAACTCTGAAAATCTCTGCCCTCTCTCAAACAAATGCTGAATTTCCATTCCCACCATCTTAAACCAAGTCAGTGGGCTGGATTTCTGAGCTAAAACCTTTCCAGGTGTCAAATCTGCTGTGATTCTCTATGGCATTTCTTCCAAACAGGAGAAAGCAATGATTATTTCTTCTTTGTGCTTTGTACACAAGGTTTAGCTGTTGAGGATGAAGCAGCCAATTCTTACACAGAAAAGTTAAAACCAAAGAAGGCAGAGGTAGAGGAGAGACTAAACATCTGGCAGATCAGAACATGACAGGGCATCAGGAAGACTAGAAAGATTTTGTGTGGGACAAAACCTGAAGGCAAAGTTTCTGAGGAGTAGGGGAGGAAAGAGAGAAGGGCTGTGGAAGAAGGGCATCAAAACGCCATCCTTTCAGGACTCTTTCCCCTCTCCCAGCCCATATTTCACTGGTGAGCCCATTTCCACATACTCTTTACAAAAGACAAACAGGCAAAGAGGCTGTGTGAAACTGAGCATCACAGCCCTTCCCCTGGACTCAGAGGAGCAGTTAATGAAAAATGTGATTAGCACTCTGCTACTCTTCAATTTCCAAAAGCCACTGTCATTAATTTTGTTTCACGGGACAGGCTGTAGAAATGAGAACAGCAAAGCACATTAATCACCAGCAATACCGCAGTGAGCAAAGACAGCCTGAGTCAATGAACAAGCCCAGACTGAGTGACTATGAGCAGCAAATGCTCCTTACAAGCAGCCAAACTCAAAATCATCAGGAAACTGTAAAATGAGACATGTGATCATGTAAACATCTCCTCTTTCCCTCCTCCCCTACAAGGGGATGTTTTAACGCTGAACTGCGGAAGTCCCCAGAGACACGATAAAGGAAAAATAAAAACAGCTACCAGCCAAGCAATGCCGTGCATGATAGAAACCAGATGAGGAAGTCACTGGGTAAAACTGCAACACAAGCAAACACGGCACAACAATCAAACAACGATCGTGTTGGAAACTGCTCTTCTTTCCAGCGTTTCTCGGCTCCTGTTCCAACCCTCCTTGCCTGAATGCATACAGACAGGGTAGAAAGGGCCATGCCAGATCAGGTCAACCTGCCCAGCAATCTGTCCTACCAATGGCAACCTATGGGCAGCTGCACCACGTATGATGAGACAATCTCAAGACACTAAACCCACTTCAGGAAAATCTCTCCTCCTTTCCAGAAGCTAGTTAATACCATGTGCTTATGTCTCTTTTGTTATTCTTCTCTCCATCCCATTTTTCTGGGCTTAACCAAAGGGTAGGATACCCTAAAGAACTGCCTGCAAAACCCACTCTACAGGATAACTGCCAGTAGATTGAAACCTCCTACCCCAGCCCTAATCTCCCTTGAAGACTTCTTGGATGTGGGTTCAAGGGAGAAACCTACACAGCTGGATGTCAGGATGCACAGGGAGCTTTCGTTCCCCATGTCCTCAAATCCTGCCTCTGCACAGCAAGACTGCACCTGTCCCAACACAGTACCCCTGGCGCCTTCAATTGATGCTGAGAAAATCCTGAGCTAAGTGCCTACTTAAATTTGATGGGTTTGCCATTCAAATGATGGTCTGTCAGCCTAATAAAAGCACCAGTTAGTAAACAACATTACTGCATGAGCACTGGCAGAATTATGAGCAACTGCAAGCTGCAATTAATTTGATCTTAGCCACCATGCCCACACAACCGGTGATGTGAGTGTGTGGTTTTATTTCAGATCAATGCAAACAACAACAAATAAACATTCCCAACACTTCTCCAAAGAAGAGGAATCAAAATTACCCACTGCTGCTAGAGAAATTTACAACTGAACAGATGTAAACTACTTCATAGCCCGGAGGAAAACGGAATTCATTCACCGAAGTGTAGCTTGAGCTAAACTAATCCCAGTTGCATATCTAGTTCTTGCAGAGCTTTGAGTAGCAATCAATCTTCTTGCATTCACCAGCAAGTGATTTGTTAATCTGCAGTTTTCATAACTTAATAAAGAACATTTGGATTAACCAGCTATCGTCATAACAGTCTGATGAGCTTCTTAAAGTCTCTTGGTTACTTATTGGGTATGATAGAGTAGAGAGTGCAGTGAAAACAAACTGGGCAGTATGGATTACATCACGTCGTGCCATCTGGAAAACATTACAAGACAATCACTAATACTGTGAAGTTTCCTGAATCCATTCTTCATTTATAACATAACCAACTGAGCTCCAGAAAGAGCATCTGAAGAGTGATTTGTAAAACACATTACTGAAATCCTATGTAAGATATTGTTTTAAATAAAAACCACATCTAAGTACAAATTTGAATTTCAGCTTATATCCTTAACCAATTGTATACCAATGCAAATCTCCACTGATAAATTGTCTTGCTAAATCCATTCTTGCGGTGGATTAGTTAGCTCAGGGAAACCATACTGGGATACAGCTCTCCAGGACTAGCAAGGTAATCTGAAGATTCTGCAGTGACTGGTTAGCAACTTTTCAGTATGCAGCGAGACTGCAAAGTGTGATGGCATTTGGGAGCAACACAGAAGTTTAAGGTCACTGCCCCAAACAGCTCAGTGAGTGGGTGGGACAGGCTGACAGCAAGACAGAGCCACTACAGCCACAGGGGCTGTAGTTTATCCCTGTGCTATAGGTTATCCCTGTGCTGCTAGGGGCAGAAATGAAGGCTCATGGTCAGCTGCTGAAGAGGACTGCTGCCCAAAGAATGCCCTGGAGAGCGACTCAGCAGCCAAACATTGTGTTTAGTCACAGTTGCCTTTAGTATCGCCCACTTTTCCCATCAGGAATGCCCATCATCCTACGTTATTTCTGGCCCATGATGTGTGTGCTGCAGGGCTCACTCACTGTGCAAGAGAAGCTGGACGTGCTTCTTGACAGCAAGGGGCTAGCACCGCTCCGACATGCAAAGCAAAGTTCATACAACAGCACTTAGATCCGTTTCTGTGAAACTCACTCCATGGATGAAAGCCAACAAGGGTCAACGACACACAGCAGTTTAGTTTCACAGTGGATCCCCTTTACAGATAGCCCTGGGCTGACACATCCCACCGTGCTCCTTGAGACATTTTTTTCCAGGAAGACAAAGCCAGGCCCTTGACAGGGCAACCTGCGGAGAGTTCAGCAAATTAAACTTCTGGACTGGCTTTCCCAGGGAGTCATTCCCATTTCAGTTTCAAGACTTCAGTATCCCTAAAGAGATATGCAACAGGGTTATTATCCATAGCTCAAGAAAGCATATTTATAGATGTGTGTATATATATATGTATACCTGTATGACACACAAAGCCATGCTCATACAACATTGTCAACAGCTGAACTCTTCCACAATCTCCAAGCCTACAACAGTCAGGTCAGGCTAACCTCATCACAAATTTATTGCAAATGCAGTAAAACCTATACAAGGAATACCTTATAGATGTTGTTGTAAAAATTACATTGTGCCACAGGCTGTGCAATAATCTGAAATCTCAGCTGATAGAAAAGTCAAAGCATTGGGGGGAATCTGGAACAGTTCAAGTCTGTCTGGTTTTAAAATCGCATCTTGAAAATATAGTTTCTGTCACATCAATGCTTTGACCCAGATTGCCCCAGAAATGTGGTGAGAAAGCAGTGGACCTTTTGGACGATGTGGTCTACCATATACATCATCAACCTAACACCGTTGTTACACAGGTCCCTGGATAAATAAGCGGAGGTCTTTTTGGAGAACACAACAGCTGTTTGGGAGACCACAACGGAGTATTTATACATTGGGAAAGGTTAGCATTATTAATAGCTGAAATTGTGAATGATCTCTAAAATAGGAGTTCCTTAAAAAAATAAAATTGTATGCAAGTGCACAAACACACACACACCCCAAAATTCCTATACAAACATAAAAATGTTGATATATTACATACATATTTATTACTGATGTTGAGACATTTTCTATTCCTCCTGTATGATACGCTACACAAGAAACTTATTTCCTCTGGTTTCGTTATCAGATCACGTGACAGGAGCCTCTGTATTATTTTTGTACATTTTACTGAACACCACTTTATGACCTGGCTCTCGAGTTTTATTACCCACTTAAATAAATACATTTAATGTACCATTTTTGGAATAAAACTGAGCATGCCACAAATTCTTTAAATAAAGTCTACTAATAAAATTATTTAGAGCCACAATATGAAGAAAACATAAGAATTTTTATAGTCTAGTTTTAAAACCATATGTTTAGCTCAGCTAATAAATCTGTTCATGTAAACTCTCCAGCATTCAAACAAACATATAAATGCTCAAGCTACGAAAAGCCAGATATAGTTTCTAGTTCTCCAGTTTAATCCAACTTTATTGAAAAGGACATTAAAGAATTTAAAGTGTCTGCTTTAAAACGAGACAAAGCTGGTAAGATATTTTTAATCAAGAGCGGCAATTACAAAGTAGTTCCTTCAGCCACCTTGAAAAATACATTTTTAAGATTACCTAGAAGTACAATTACCAATTCCACTAGATTTGCATCATCTCCTTTCCCGTTCAGTGCTTTTTATTCAATTTTAAAGGTAACTACTGTGCTGATCTCCAGCTTATATTGAACAGACGAGTGCTAGTAAATCAGAAGCTGTCCAAATCTCCTACTGTGGATTAACATATACGTAATGGCTGCTTGCCCACGACTGGAAATCCTTCCGATAGCTTAATGCTGTCAGGTGCTTCATTTCCAATGGCCAAAACATAACATAAGATTCCAGAGGACAAATTCTTCAGGCTCCATTTCAAGCCCAGAGGTATGTTAACACCATTAAAACCCACTGATTTTGTCAAGATGCTTTTGTCAAGCATGTGTTTCACTAATGCACAATAACTATGTTCACCTACAAAAACGAACACAAAAAAAAAAAAACCCAACCCAACCAGTTTTGAAAGCTAAACGGCACCAGAAGATGCAAAGATGACAGCAGCACAAGTTCTGCGGGTACTCTTAGTGCAACGTTTCTAATATTGGACTACAGTCTCCAGTTGGAGAAAAGAAAATCTATGAATATAACTAGCCTTATAAAACCAGCATTTTCTAGGGGAACATTGTGTCCATATTTCAGCCTTAAAATGCAAATTTCCATTTCTGAAAGAATAAGGGATCTGTGTACTTCTTTACAAGACGTAAAATGCTCACATAAATCTCTGTGCTGTCAAATTTTCAACCTTTAGTCAAAATGGGCAACTGGACAGGAGAGGATGAACGGAGGCAGTGGCCAGCTGAGGCAGAAGGATTTACAGAGGAGCTGGTTTGCCAAGGGTTTTCTGGAGAGGCCAGGAAGGGGGTGGAAGCTTGGAACAAATTAATGGGCAAACTGTTCCAAGCACCAAGATTGGCATGGGAAGATGTGTCCAAAGACAGTGGCTCCAGGTTTGTGTTACTTAACATCACCGTCTAGCTATCTAACTATACTGCCACTAAACACCGCGAATAGCAACATGTTTCTCACCAGCAATACAAATATGCTGTCATCTAACACCCAAGCCTATGAAACCTCCAGTATTTCTGGGAGGCAGGAGAGGGAGGTATGTGGAAGTACCCAGTCAGATCACCAGCATGTGCGATTTGCCTGGGGAGGTGTAACCACACCTAGAGGCAGCTTGCAGCAGGCAGTTTACTCACTTAGCTGCCAAAGGCAGGACTACATATAAAGTCCCATATGCATGCTCCAGGAGTATGTGGATGCTGAAGAAAATGCCTTTCAAAATTCACCACCACACCCAGCTTCAGGTACCTGACAAAACACAACCGACCCAGCACAGTGGAGCCCGATCGCTGCTTGACCGAGCATGGGGAAACTCCAGGGAAGACTCTCCCAAGATCTCCGACACCACAGCTGCCCCCACCGACAAAAGCAAAGGAACCAGGAAAACACTGAGGAGGAAAGAGCACGTATCTCCATTCTGTATTATGTGCAGGACCAACAGCGAGTCCCGAAAGAGGATGCAAAGAAACACTGTGTGCCCTCAGGAGTGTCCTTTCCACTGTGGACGGGGTCAGTTGGGAAGAAGTCCCACAGCCTGTTCTTCAAACTGCTGACAGTCAAAGAAACGGAGGGACAGATGTCACAGGGGGCAGAGATGGACAGACGCCCTTTTTCCTTCGTACCTCTGGGTGCAATGCTGGCTTCTCAGCACGCTGTTAACGGGACAGTGTGTTACAGGCACTGCGCTGGGCGACGACGGTTCGAGGGAGGAAAGCACACCCTCTGCAGGCTGAAGCTAAGAGACTGGAAATCATTATTTCACTGCGAGCAAACAGGATTCAATTTAATTTCAGGGGTGGTTGACAGGGTTTTTTCATTGCTTCACTGAAATACAGGAAGAAGAATTCAGTATAGCCAAATCGGTAGAAAAGAGGGACAAATCCGTGGTTTATAAGCAGTTCCACTGCACCTCCTGTGCTCGGGCCACATCACCCCTTCCACCCAAACATAAGAAAAGGCGTATAAGCAAAAAGTAGGAACAAGCTTGCACAGAACAAAAGATTTGAAGAAAAAAAAGTGTAACAAAACATTTTCTGTTACTACATCATTTTCTATTATTAAGGTCAAGTGAAAATTATTTGCTTGAATTCTTTTTACTGTTTGGGTGTTGTTTTTTTTAAAAAAAATCTGTGCTTCTTCACAATATTTTCCAGAAGAAAAACATGGAACAGATATACAAAAACATCATCTACTTGCTAATTCTTTAACAGATCAAAATAGATTTTAAACACTTATCACAGGCTTCCATCACTGTAAATAACTACAGAACTACAAATTAAGCATAGAACTAATTAAACAAGCATTGAGTAGCTAAAGTGTGTCCACAGAAAAGATGAATATAATTATAGATCAGCAATTTGAGAAGATAATATTTTGAATAAGTAGGTAATTAAGTTAAGAGAGGCCTAAAATTTCACACTCACATTCATACGCTGAAGCAGTTTAAAAATAGAGAGCAAGAACTGCCTGACTTCACCTTTTAATTTTAGCTGGGTGATGAGCTGGTCCCAAAGACAGAAAGGCACAGCAGGATTTTTTCTCAGCAAAGTGCCCTTCATATTTTTATGCGAAGGAAATGCAGTATGTTCTATTAATATCCTGCTGTAGCCCTAGATAAGTCTAGGCACCCTTTCAATCAGGAAAAAATTCTGGTTTGTTTCTTCAAATCACTTATACTCTCAAAGACATACACACAAGCTAGGGAACCTCCCGACTGCCCCAGCCACTTCACAGGCCAATAATGTCCCTACACGAAAAGACACTTATTTAGTTTCCCCATCGGTCACCTCCTGCGATTACTGAAGCTGTAAGCATGCCCCTTTTTCTCTCACAAGGAGGAAAAAGCAAACAACTGAGTCTGCACCTTGAGATAAGTTTAACTTCATTCCAATTTTAATTACTAGCTGGAAAAGAAAACGTTGATACCAGCTAGACCAAGACTACATCGCAGAAAGGAAAAAGAAAAAAGTAAAGTTGTTTGATGTGGTGCCAGCAGACTGCCTAGGCTCTCCCAAAGAAGCTGGGGAGGGGTACATAGGCTTTTCCCCACATAAAGGAAGTTGGTTCTTCTTCTGGGTACACCTCCCTCACACACTGCACCTTCCTGACATACCTCTGATTAACCTAACCCAAACACAAGCCTCCCCACAGCAGGTCCCGGCCCATCCAACACTGTTTCAGTCTGGCAACTTCTTCCAGCGGGACAGGGCTGAAGCCTTCCTGGTCAATAGCATTTCATGGAGAACTCTTCTGTCCTTCAGGGAATGGTGGAAATGGAAGATAACCAGCACACAGATTCTCTTTCCAACATATTCTTCCCAAAGTGACAGCTATCCCAGTGACGGTCAGATTCTCCCCAAAAATCTCAACTGTCTCAAAAGCACCTTTTTAACTAAGACTAATTTAGCTTGATAGATGGTTAGTTAGAACCTAGGCAGGAGCCCGAGTTAACCCTGCGGTGAACACAAGCCTGCTAAACTCTCCCCTCAACTTCCACTGTTCCATTCCCTTACTTGTGTTTTAAAGCACCAGCAGTAAGACTCTAGATTCACCTGCCTCCTCTTATGCTTAGCCTTTAATTATGGATTCACCTTAGGCTCTACCTGTAAACCTCTTACATGTGTAAATACTGGTCACTGATTCACTCCAGCCACTTCTGTGAATAAGCATTTGCAAATTTTATTTGCTAGGGAGATGAAATACGAGTTATCGCGAGTTAGCATTAGCATGCTGCTGGTCAGCAATTACTAGGCAAGGATGCCCTGCCATTCTGATCTACGGCCCAGCGAACTGCTTGCCCAAAAGCATAGGAGGTCTGTGGTGTCCTCTCAGTGACCTGCTTCCCATCTATTCAGTTCTTGAGGAAATAAAGCAGAGCACAACACTTATGCAGGTGAACACAGGAAGATGTATGTAGTTTGCTTACACCCATACACCTGGTATCTTTTGGTTTTAATCTTAAAACTGATTTGCAATTTTAATTGCTGTATTTTTTCCACAATACTACCCCAGTTCCAGTTCATATTAGAAGTTCCATATGTTCTGAAAACATTTTTCCATTATGAGATACAGGTGAAGGGCATTGTCTTTCCTTCCAGCTGAAGCATGCTTTGCATTTCATTTGTACATGTGTAATTAGCTCATTTACTCTTATCACTCTTAGCATTTCTAGTTTAAGTGTCAGATATCAAAACCGGGCCAGGCATCAACAGCACTCTACCCCCACCACAGGAATGACATCCTCCACTTGACTTCTTGCATTAAGTGAAGTTAAAGCACTTGAAACTAAGGATCGAAGAGATGTCCAATTCCATTTCTTTTACCAAAAATCCCTCTGTTTTAATCAAAGATGCCTCCTTGCAGGAAGGTTGTCAGCTGATATTTTTACCTTCTCCTGCTAAAGTTCAACACAAAGTTTGTAGGATGAGATCATCACTCACTGTATCACTATTTATAGTTAACTTACTCTGTCCTTATCCTAAGAAGACCCTAATCAACAAAGTTTATGATCCTCCTAAATTAAAATTTTAACATGAAGAAATTTTTGTTTGAAGGAGTTTTTAATATGAATGACATTTCTGCTTCTCTTGCTCTAAAAGCCAACAAAATTATTTGAAAACTCAGTTAAAAGACCACCACCAATTTCCTTCCTTTCCTTTTCATAAGTAATTCAGATAATGCTTCTCTATCACCCTCCTGTGTAAAGAAATCATTCATGGGTTATAGGTGTGAGAGGCTGGTTTTATGTAGCAGAGGATAAAGAGATTCAGTTTATCTTTGCCTCTTCTAAAAAGAGAAAAAATATCCCTTTGGAAGAATTTACCGTGCAGATGCACCCCTTCCTTCTACACAGTCCCTGTCCCTTCAGCAAGGTAATGCACCAGACTCCACCAAGTGGCAAGTACATCCCTGGCACAGCAGGTCACATTCCAGAAGGAAACATACAAACTATTCACTAATTGCTCAAATGAGCAGCCAAGTCTGAGTTTGCTACCAGAGCCCATCCAGCAGGATCCAAATCCAGGGGAACGACAGGAACCTCTCCTCTGGCTTTATTAGGCTGCCAGGTGGGGCCCTAGTATGTAAAAAACATTCTCCAGGGCTTATCAAAGATGCAGCATAGTCACTGGTTTTACTGCGTGTAGAGCAGTGAGCCTACAGGGGATGTGGTCTCAAAGCCCCGCTTCCAGCTGCTCCAGCAACATCGCTACCATCAAACGCCTGCTGCTTGCACCGCTGCCACCCACACAGTCCTGTTCTTAGAGCAGTGGTCGCTCCTAAAACCTGGTCACTCTGCCAGCCTCGCTACAGATAAAGAAGTACAGTTACCTGAGGGAATTTAAATTAAGAGGTGTCTTCCTGTCTGACAGAGTTATATGCGACTCTGGCATGTTTAAGCTTGAAGAAGCATTTTTTCTGCCTCCCTTGATGATTCCATTATTTCTTAAGAGCAGGGGCTGGAGGTGGGGGTGAGAAGTGATGTGCTCCAAGTCTCCTGAAATTACTGGAAGGTCTAACCCCAGATCTGGGGTCTCTTTGTCACAAGTCACACCCTCAGAGGGTCTCTGCCTTGTATGCTGGGAGCCAACCAGCAAGCCCTCCTCCCACACTGTGCTATTTGTACAAATTGCCAACTTGAAGGAAAAAGTAGATGCAGGGCTGGTTTGATTCTAGTGAGGTCCCCCGGCATCCAGCTAAGAGGTGAGAAAACTAAATATAACAAACTTAAAACTACAATTATTGTAGGGGAGCTTGCCAGAGCCGCTTTGAAGCTCCTAATGGTCTGCCGGGGATTTATGGATCAGCTGTGAAAATTTACTCACAGCTAAAACTTGCCAATCAAGTCCTCAGCTTTGGAACACTGCTACCAACTTTCACATAATACAGCTTGTATAGAAGCACCAAAGCAAAACAGTAGGTTTTAATGCTTCATAGAAGGACACACAAATGAAAAATCTATCATACTAAAGGGATCAATAAAAATGTGTGTGAAGTCTCTCTTCTGTGTGTTCGTATCTTTTTGTAAAAGGGTCTCATATTCTACAGAGCGGGAGGAGATTACAAACAGACCAGTGCCAAGTACTCCCAAAATGCACAGTAAGAGACAGCATGTTGTATAGAAAAGGCTACAAACAACTGTCTTGCAGTTTAGGGCGGATTCCCCCCGTAAATGATGCCAGCAATCCAGAAAGTGCTCTTAGCTGCTGATATTTTATGCCCTTGCCATATGGATTAGGATAAAATGGGATCTTCATAAAATTTATAAAAGCTCCTTTGAATATAGGGGGAAATACCACAAAATTGTATCATTACTTTCATGTTATTACGTTAAAAAAACTGCAGCAAACGTAAGAAAAAAAACAAACCAAAACAAAAATCCTGAGAACTTACATGGAAAACAAAGCAAGTAGCCAACTTAGATGAGAGATGTAAGACAGTGCCTTTTTGCTTCCAAATGCTCAGCACAAATTGGAAGATAGCAGCGATGGCCACCTGTAAGAGCAGCACTGTGCAGAGGAGCTGATGGGCTCTTTGTACCCTCTCCGCCTCCAACTCCACAAATCCCTACAGATAGTGAGGCTTTAACACTACAGGGTATTGGTTTTAAACCATGTCAGACCATTAATATGCTATTAAGAAGCACAAAGGAGCATGGATCCATACTCCTCCCTGCACAGCTCCATGTTCTCTTGTAAAAGAGAAGCTTCAATCCTGGAACACATGGTAACTTTCTATTATTTCTTTGGCTTCTGCTGTATTGGGTCTCTCTTATCAGCAACTACTGCTCTTAACACTTCTGTGCAGGATTCCTAGTCACCTAGAAAAAAAAAAAAAAGGGAAAAAAAGCAGTAAATAGTCATGAAACCTGGCAGACTTAGATGATAGGATCTGACTCTCTAAAGCCTTACACACATAAATAATCCTCGTGTATGAATAAAGTTTTGGAAGATCAGTCTCACAGTATATACACTATATCCAAATAGGAATTTAGGTCTTACTTAACACTGACCATCAAACTGGCTTGGCCATCTAACATATTTACATACTATATAAGGCGTGTTGATTTATTCTGCACAGGTAAGCTTTAACCATCTAAACAAAATTACTAAATCACTTCTAGCCCTTGCAAATTTCCATTTTACTCTTTTTTTTCTTTTTTAAGGAAATTCAATCCTTTAATATTTTGTACTGCAGAAAACCTACAAAACCTAGGTTGAACAGCAATGATCCCTTGTCTTTTAGAAGTCTGATCTACCAAAGATACACTGATGTATGATTGACTTAAATTTTTATTGTCAAATTTGAAGTAGCTGGCTAGCATTTTTTACTTCTCCAGGAGCTATAAGAGAGAAGGTATGTTCAAATAACATTCAAAACAGTAGAGAAAATACATTAGTTGACTCAGATTCAAGTACCACAGAACATTTATTCTTTTGTTTACACCACTTTACCTGTGAACCTGTTTGCCCATGCTGCCAGCAGAGGTGTCTACAAACACCATCCCAGTCAACCACTGTTCTGTATTACTTACAACCGTATTCACCTCTAGGCACACCAACGACACTCTCCTAAGCGTCATGCACGTCAGACCAACCTGAGGCAAGCCTCCGGGACCATCTCAAAGAGAGTCAACAGAAAGATGCCAGCAAAAGGGTGAGCTCTGCCTGTAGCGTGAGGAGAAGGTGTTGCGACAGGATAGATCAGTGACCTTGAATGAAGCGGTAAATAAAGAAAAGAGCCCAACGCTTGGTCGTCGTTTGGCAGACGGTGGAAAGCTGTAGGTGACCTTACAAGAATGTGCCACGAGTGGGGCACAAACGGATGGCGCAGAGCACATGGATAGCAGGGGTGTGAATGTTAAGATGTGTTAATGGAAGGGTTTGGAAGATAAGAGGAGCCTAGGGCTGACAAAAAAATCCCATCCTAGTTTGCTGATATTTCTCTCTACGGTCTTAGGAGACAAGAGTCATCTTTTCTCCAAATCCCATCCTCAGTCTGAATTGTGCATAATCCCTGACAAAGAATTTTATAGGCAGGAACAAAGGAAATCTCTGACAGTCTCTGGAGTGGCATCCAGACCGCAAACCATGCAAACACACATAGCTCTGCAAGATTCAAATAGAAGTAAAAATGCAAGAGCAGCTCCTGCACATTTCCAGAGAAGCGGCCCTAGCTCACAGGCACCATCAACTCACACACCTCCCCCGTCCAGGAAAAAAAGCCACAATGCACAAAACTGTAATTTTTGACACTACTAAATTCAAGACATTTTACATTGCCTGAATTCTAATACACTGCAGCCTACTGTATAGCTGAGGCAAGCTAAGGCTAGGTAACATCAGATGCCTTTGGTATCTCAAAAGCCAGTAAGCCAGGGAAGGGACCAGGTGATGAGAAGTCTGCCAGGGAGCAGCTCATAACCTGCCCACAGTACCATTTTCTCTGTCCATCCTGGCTGGCAGATATTACTTAAGGGAACAGGAGTTAAACACTTCCTTATCCTGTCCCTGCCTTTGCCTAGTAAGAAGTATATGCAGAAGTGATGAAGCAGAATATTACCCCATCCCTCTTAAAGCAGTCACCATCATTAAATTTTGTGTAATACAGGCTTTAGAGTTAAAACCAGGCAGGAGATGGATTACACTTCACCACCAGTATAGCTAGAGATCCGTATCACCCCCAGAGTCAGGATGGGCTCACGGCATCTTTGGAGCATTCTGCAAAGGCTGGTGAGACGCCTGCATGCCTTTAAACAACGGAGGTGCCGGACGACAAATCTGAGCAGCATCATCTCGTGCAACAGCCACACAACGCAGCTCCACCCCAGACCCGCTCACTGCCTCTTCGTCTCATCTCCCAACAAGGACATGCAGAAAACTAAACGAATCCACCTTCCTTGTAGTTCCGCAGATGCATGAGATACATACACAGCTTGTAGTACAATTAATATCAGTTAAACTCACATTTCACAAGCTTGCATACACACACACAAAAATGCAGTACGCCTGCCACAAAATAATTGCCTGTGCACTCATAAATACTGATCCTTTAAGAAAACAAGCCTTTGCCCCTTCTTGCAACAAAATACCCAAAGCTTTTATTTGGCATTTTTTCTAAATAGGCAAGAGGCATTTGTTAAACAGGCTAGGCTTCAGTTGTCAGAACAGGACAGATATTAAATGTTTGTAAAACCCAAAGGGGCAGGTTTTCTGGCTTCAACCAGTGTGTCAAGTGACAGCTTCGCTGTGACGGGTCATTAGTATGACAAAGAGAAAGCAGCTGGACATAGAGGGGCAGAGGCTAACAGAGCAATTACATCCTTAAGTCAACTATAAAATGTTACAAAGGATGAAGAGGGGGGAAAAAGCAGGGAGTATATTCAGGGGAATAAAGTAGGTCTGATAGAGTGTCTAGCTGCAAATCAGATCAAAGGGGTTCGTTGAAATTAAAAAAAATCAAGACAGCTTACTCTTCAGAAACAGCAGATTCTATTTGAAGGAGTATTTTAAAGTTATTAAAATTATTATTTCATGCAAACAGTACATTTTTTACCCTCCTAAATAAATTTCTGCAGTCCTCTACGAAGTAAATATATATAAATAGATATAAATATATCTTTGAAGATATATGACATTTTGACAGTCTCCAGAAAGGATCAGAACTAAACGGTATTAAGGTTTTTACCCAACTCCATTTGCCTTTCCTCCAAATTGGGTCAGAAAGATTTTAGCATCATCACCACAGACCAGCAGTAGCTCAGCAGGGCACATGTAACTACTCACTGTTAGCTTCAAACGGACAAGAGCTGAAATAAGAGGAAAACCAAACGAACACAATTCCCAGTCTTCCCATTGATGGGAACAGTGGTATTAAATTTCCAATAAAAAGGCAACATCCAGGCAACTTAGCTCCAGTAAGGAGGACTCTATTGCCACGTGTTGTGGCCCAAAACCCCACTTACTACATTGCTTCTTAAAAAGTACACATTACTTAATTTTTTACTAAAGTTGATACCACTGCTGTTATCTCTCTCTCGCCACTAAAATATGTGAAAGAATTTTTACATTTCTGGGCAACTAAGTATTGACTGAAAACTGACAATACAAGCCAGATTACATGGAGAAATTTGCATGCAAGGCATTCCTTCTAAATTCTTTTTTCTGACCCCTTTCCACTTTGTACCTCTGTGCTCTCTCTTCAAGCCGTAAATTCTATTTTATTGTGCTATTTTTCCCAATAAGCTGTTGGGCTTTAAATGAGAGTTTAAAAAGAAAAAAAAAAAAAAGAAAAAAACCTAAACACAAACGATTTCAAGACAAAGAAATCCACACTTCCAGACATTTTTGTTTAAAACCAAGAACATCCACATGATTAATTCGTCTTTAAGCTTTGGGTCACGCCTGATACACAGGAGGGGTCACCGGGTTTCCATCAAAACAGACAATTTAAAAGTATTTCAAATGAGAAATGTTAAGAAAAGGAAATGTTAAAAGAGAAATTTTAATTACCTGACCTGAAGGTAGTTATCATGGCTGATGCTACTTTTTATAAGCAACTAAACTTAGAAGTGAAGCACCCCCAGGTGTCACCGCCCCTGCCCCTCCCTG
The DNA here is from genome assembly GCF_949628215.1 of Phalacrocorax aristotelis. Taxonomy (NCBI): domain Eukaryota; kingdom Metazoa; phylum Chordata; class Aves; order Suliformes; family Phalacrocoracidae; genus Phalacrocorax; species Phalacrocorax aristotelis. Next base: position 12,074,917 of record NC_134287.1, on the reverse strand, counting down.
CACACACACATTTGGTGCACACATTTTAAGCCTTGATTTTAATGTCAGCTGAGGTCTAGGACAAGTCTCAATAATTACACAGAAGGAGCCAAACACTGGCTGAGAAAACTGAGGTTCCCTCGCTGTGTGTTTCCTAACATACTGAGACAATGAATGGGAAACACAAGGAGGGGTTTAATAACCCGGGTTTAGTTCCCACATTCTCCGGCAAGTCCCACACCATGCAGTCTGCTTTTTCAGCTCCTGTCCTTGCTTTGGTAAGGCTTCTCAGCTAAGACAGCTACAACACTTTCTGTTTTGTTTTTGTGCCTGTTCAGGGCCGTTACAGATGTTACAACACAAACTCGATGAGTTTTCAGGGCTCTGTTGGGTAGGGAAGCAACTCAGATTTTGGAGATGTACTTTAAAAGGCAAGTAAATATGGAAAGCCTGGATCACTAACACTAAGAAGAGAAACAGTAAAACCAGTGTTTCTCCTAATGTCCTCTTGTTAAGTATCACTTTAGCCTTTGCCATATATGCCAAACTATTTGCCATGACTAATGTATATAATGGGAGTACATTTCATATTTTATCTCTCCTGAGAGACCTCGAGTTGGGGAAAAAAAAAAGAAAGAAAAAAGAAAAAGAAAACCCCACACTTTACACAAAATAAACACACAAGGAAAAAAATCAAAAAGCACTTGCTGAAACATAATGGGTTTAAGCTTAAAAAAAAAATAAGTTGGAGGTTATTTTTCCCAAGAAGTTTCCTCCTCACTGCTACAGGAAATAAAAGACTCAAAGCATTCAGCACCAGCCTGCTTACTCCTGTCTGCCCCCAGAACTGGCACAAACTGATGATGACTCGGGCGCAGATGTTGGAAATTCCATCTTCCTTCCAGAGGAGCTCAAAATCTCCAGGGCACAACCCCTTAGAAAAGAAAAAATATTAACTTTGGTTTTCCCCCCATTGTTTTAAGACATCTTTATTAAACTTGTAAACCAAACGCATACTCCTATATGAATACAGGGAGCTAAAAACTGCTCCATTTCCACTGGACAGATATTACCCATGACAAATCTTTAGAACTGAAAGCATGCAACCAGCCATTAAAACAAGGAGATTGCATTTCAATACAATTAGGTCTCCTATAATTATGGGGTTTACTTGCAGCATCTTTTAAGCAAGAACTTTCACAGAGAGCATTCTTCATGCAACATCTTTACATTTAGCCCACAGCCACCCCTCGGTGCTTTCAGTTATTTCCAGACAGTTGCTCCATCAGACTGCAATGAATCACACACCTGGAATTATTAATAGGAGTCTCCGCTCTCCCATGCTGCTTAGGCGCTCCAGTCAATCTAACAGCAGGTGCTAAAATTTGTCACACACTGACCTGTCATCTAAAAATTTTTCAATGCCACCTCCAAATTATAAACAAAAATCATCTCCTCAGAGCAGACTTACCTAAAGAGAGGGAAAAAAAAAAAAAACAAAAACGAAACAAAACAGCAGTTCCAAAAACGTATTAAAACCTTCCTGTGCAGAACAGGTATCTGAGGTCTTTTCAAAGACTTCCCATAGGCGTTTCACTTGCTGGCGCTACCGGCCCTGCCCTGCATTTCCACTCCTGCCCCACTACCGCAGCAGGAACCAGTGATGAGCACCAACCAACCCCATCACATCGTCCTTCTCCTTCTTCTCAGTCTTCTGCTTTATTTCACATGCAAGCGTATGGTTTTGTAAGTCATCCTCCGCAGTGTGTAAATTCAGGTTTCTCTTCCCACCAGCTTTTCATTCTCAGCTCTACAACCTAAGGGCTTTGACTGCAATAAGGCTTTTACTTTTGGAAAATAAGAAGTATTTTCCCATCAAACTTCACAACTGCCTGCACAGATAGAAAGCTTCAACTGTTCTGTAAATCACAACCAGACCTCTATTATCAACTGAAATGACGCTGTCACTCCGGGGAAAAAAAACCCATGAAGACAGCGTATTTCAATTTATATCTTATTGTCTTCAAGTACTATCAGCAAGGACTTTCAAACTAGGGATTTGGTGATATTTTAATATTAAAATTACATTATAAATCTTAAAGCAGAGAAGCATTTAAAGAATATGGTACATGCTACCTGCGTTGCACAAGTTCAGCCAATGTGGCTGCTACCAAAAACATTTCAGATCTTCATTTTTGCTAAATCCTTGCTCTAATCCTTTTCAATGCTCAGTGTTCACAGTGAAAGTTTACCAGCTGCCCATGTAGGAAGTCATTTTTAAAAATTCTATTGGTCTTCACCTAACAGCTCTAAAAATTTCTAACAATAGTACTGGTGGGGGAAAAGAAGGAATCCAGAGCACTTTTTATGTTTAAATGGTATAAGGAAAACCAGAAATGTTGAAGCAGGGAGATCCAGTTAAACACCCCACAATATTCTGACCTACACCGCTCTGAATTAGCATTCTGTCGCTGCACACTTGTTTACTGAGGCTCACAAAGCAAAAAGACAGCGATTGTTGGCAAAAAAAAAAGTCAAGAAAACCAAAATGCTCGGGAAAAGAGGTCAATGTTTTCTTCCCTAGCGAAGAAACTGCTACTTCATTTTGTAGGAGAATCACTGCTTTCCTTTCCATCCTATTTTGCCGGTCATAATACCTGTCCTAGCACATTAGAAATAAATTCAAAAGAGCAATTTAAGATATCCCCTAACACCTCACTTCCTAACAATCACCAAATATCCAAGTTATTATCAGTAAAGCAAAACATAATTTGCCTGTGTTTCCAATCAAATACTGGGTGAAGATTTATTAATTATCAGGTAAACACAGAGGCGCACACCAAATTATGCCGCATGATTACAAAACCGTATGATCAAGTTGCAGGACCTTAGATGGAGATGTTCGACATTTGCCATTCTGTGTCACATTACCATGGCAAAGAGCGGCCAGAGCGTGGCACCTATCTCCTGCCATTAAAGATAGGCTTGAAAGGAAACCATTTCAAGTTTTCCCACCTATAATTTGCTAGCAGGCGCAACTGGCAAAACCGCACTGCCTTTGCACGTAACACGCGCCGCACTAGAAATACAGTCCTGACGCAGTCTTGACAGCTTCACCCATCTGACTGGCAACATACGTCCACCTGAAGCCTCCATAAAAGTGAAAAAAATAAGGGCCATCTTTAGAGACCTTAGTTTAAAACTGAAGACTGATTGTGAGTCAGTGTAGATTACCTTCTGGTTGCACAATGCAGCTGCCCAGCAGACTTAGGAAGGGACCATTAACGTTTCAGTTTCAACGCAAACTCCCAAGCCTGTACTTCCAATTAGGAATAAAAATGTGGGTAACAAGAACTGTTAACGTTTTCTCGAATAAGTTACGAAACATGATCTAAAAGCGAACAGACAAAGAGCAAACCAAGTATCAAGAAATTTAGGGGCCACCCCCAACAGCAACTTCAACAGTCCAGTTTCACACGTATTTATAAAAGATAACACAATTCCTGACTTAAAGTAACACTCATACTCCAGGTCTGCTGTAACGTTAAGGCGTACATGCATATATATATATTTATACACATATACGCATGTATTTTGCAAATACAAGCGAGAGAACTGAAAGCATTTCCTCCGTTAGTTACATTGTTGGGTTTTGTTGACAAACTGACGGAGGCGATGCCTTTCGTAAGGGGGCTGTGGCAGGAAGCGGCGCGCGCCCAGCTGCGAGGCCGCCGCAGCTCAGCAGTGCTTTGTCATGCCGGCGCTTCGCTTGAGGCCGAGCACGGGCTCAGTCCCGTTGGTGGCCTGGGCCATAATGTCAAAAGCGTTTCTCAGCCCACGCCACTGCGCCGCGCCCAGCGTCCCGCTTGTCAACTCAAGCGGCAAATCTTAAAGTAATAGAAGGCGATTCTAACGGCTCCGTAGCGGAGCGTCCGCTAGCAGATCTACTGCTCTGGTAAAAGCCCCTACCTCTTGCAATATGTTACAACTTGGGGAAAATCAGGCACAGTGCACACAAGCATCTTGAACCAGCACCGATCCACTTCTGTGTTAGTTACGCTTCACGTACTAACTACGGAGTGATCAGGTCGTCTTCAAGCTTCTCGTTTAACTAGAAAAGTATCGCTCACGCCACCACATCTGTGGTGCAAAAGTACTTTTCCTGCTCTCTTCCCAGACGGAAAAAAACGAAAGAGCAAAACGCCGTTAGCATCCTTGCCCTCGTTAATAAGCCTTCCACGCACGCACAGGCTGCTTTTCCTGTGACAGCTTTGCAGAGAGATGCGATCGCCTCCGGCACGACGCGAGCCCCTCGCTGCAGGCCCGAGGAGGAGAGGCCGAGCCCGCCAGCGGCGGGGCGGCTGCAGGGCACGGCACGGCACGGCACGGGAAGCCTCCCGGGAAGCCTCCCGGGCGGCGCCGGGGCGAACCCTCGGAAAACCGACGCGAGCGGCTTTTCGGGCAGGAAAACTTGTGCTGGGAGGCGGGCCCGGTGCCGGTCTCTCGGGGGACAGGTGCCCCGCATCAGCGGGGACGGCCCCGCCGCGGCGCCGGAGGCGAGGCTCAGCCCCGCGGGTACCTCTCGCCCGCGGCCGGGGCCACCCGCCGCCTGCCCGACTGTCCGTCCGCCCGCGGGGAGGGAGAGGGACCCGCACCCGCCCGCCCGCCCGCCCGGCCCGGCGGTTCGCGGGGCGGCTCTTACTTGTGGAGGAGCTGGGGCAGGCTGGGCGGCGGCGGCGGCATCCCTCGGCCGGCGGCCCCGCTGCGGGCATCGCTCTCCGGCGGGTCGGCGCCGCGGGGCGCCGGGGCCTGGCTCATGGCAGCGGCGGGGACCATACGGGGAGGCCCCTGCGGCGGGAGGCGCGGGTGGGCGCGCAGCCCTCCGCCACGACGGCGGCGGGAGGCAGGCGGGGAGGGACGGCGGCGGGGGGGGGGGAAGAGGGAGGGGGCAGAGGACCGGCCCCGCGGGCACCCGCGCTCCCCCCGCCGCCCCCCTGGCTGGGCTGCCGGGACAGGCAGCCCCCTGCGGCTGAGCCCGCCCTGCGGAGGGCTGCCGCTCCCGCCGGGGGCAGCCGGCGCCGCACGGGAGCCTCGGAGGGGGTGGAGGGGCGGGTGGTGCCCCCGACCCGGCCCGGCCCGGCCCCTCCCGCCGGCCCCACCTGAGGAGGGACCGCTCCCTCCTCCCTCCGCCGGCACCTGCCCGGCGGGATGGCCCCGGTCCGGCCCGAGCGGCGCCCGGAGGCGGCCCGTCCCTGGCCGTGCCGGGGTCTCGCCCCCGGGGCTGCGCTCGCAACAGGACGGGCAGCGTGGGGAATCACGCTCCGGCGGTGGCTTACAAACATCAAATCTTTCCCCGTCCCAAGGGCAGGGGGGGGAAACTGTGCATATTATTTTAATCTCTCACCCGTAACACCTCCGCAGAAATGTTTTTCGGCATTTATCAGACGTAGGCTCTGTCAGCTGATACAAAACGGGAGAGGAGAGTATGCCCCAGCCAGCAACATAAACCTTCTCTAGTGACAGAGTCATTCCTAAAGCAAATCCCCAGTCTGGGCCTAACCAAAGAGCCTGCTTTTAATAAAGGATCATCAGTCTTGGGCTCCCCCCTTCCAGATACATGCCTTAGTGGGATCAGGATCTGCCCAGCAGGGCTTTACCCACTGCTGTAATAACACAGCATTAAGGATTGGAGTTGCCGTATGATGATACAGTGTGACAGGAAGGTTTTACCTGCACATATTTTGGAAGGACATTTCAGATGACCGATGGAGCAGAAATTGTGCTGCTCGTACCAGATAAGTAATACTGAAAACATTCCTTCCAGGTCTTCTTGCTTCCTTTGTAACATGCTCTGTCTGTTAGAGAGGGCTGAGTCAAAGACCATTTCAATACTTGCTCCTGTGCTGGCTCTGCATGCCATGCACCCTCCCCCCAACGCATACACACACTCTCGCTTACGCACCGAGGAAAGCAGAAACATCCTGGCTTCTTTGAAAAATTAATCCTTAATTCAGGGGAAAGATTAATTTTGGCGGGGGTCAAGTTCTCCCCTCTGCACCTGGCATAGTCATTTACAAGTATGTGGCCTTGTAAATGGGTACAAAATACTACCACCAACAACTGGAAAATTTTAAGTTATTTGCATTTATCACGTAGTTTGCAGATGGAGAGCACTAACCAGGTGCAGGGCAGTAGAGAATCCGGCCATATTTCAGTTGCACAGTTACGACTTAGTAATAACGTAACACCAAATGCACCTTCTGAAAATGCATGACAATCAGTGCTTCTTTAGACACATTGACTTACACACACTACATTCTGTGAAATACAAACGAAAGAGCTTCACATCCTTTCCCCCAAGGAAGAAAATTTTGCAACATTGTTTTTTTCCTGGTTCAGCGAGGGCCAAGGGCCGGTCAGCGCTGTGTAGCTAATAGACAGCCGGTCTTCCAGCAAAGGAAAGGTAAGAGCTGGCAGGCAGGTGAGGCAATGCAGGGAAACAAAAGGTTTAGCATGCGGTGCTATCTTTGCCTGAGGTTTAAAGTGAGTCTCGGGTGTCTGCTGACCATCCAAGGAAAGAATGGCTTTGTGTGAATTTCCTTCTTGTTATAGAAGCAGAGAAAGTCCTTGAGGGATCAAGCAACAGCCACTTTCTGCTGCCTGTAATTATTTGAGGAAGTGAAAGATGGTGACTCAGAGGCTCAGAGGGCAGCAAGAGCACAGCTATGACACTAATGCATGGCCCTGGATTAGAAGGTGGATAGTCACAAGAACGTGTTACTTCACACAGACAGTTATATTACATCACTTGTAAAAATGGATCAAGTGTGTTGTACTAGACACTACTATTTCTGCATTTAATACATACAGCGTACAACTCGGCGCTCAGACTCAGCACGGGGTCTTAAAAGTCTGCAAAGGTTTTTCTCCATTCACACTCTTTCAAGCCACGGTCCTCATCCCCACATCTGCTTTTTGTCGAGGTATTTTTCTCTTTTTCTGTCATACCACAGTGTTTGGCTTGGCGCGGTCCGGTGTGGCAGGAGCACTGCCCCCTCACCCCCAGCTGCCTTACCAGAACGCACTAGCACAACGCTCACGTGGATGCCAAGGTATTTCACTGGTTGTCCTGCATGGAAATATATGGGTGGGTGTATTACTGCTTGTGAACAAGCACAGACTCTCTTATTCAAGAAATCAACATAAACAGTTTTCTGTTCAAGCCTTACAGTATTTCTGGAGTGCTGCCATAAGAAAGGCAGAACAGTAGCTGGGCCAAACAACACAGTTTTAGGGTCTGGATTTTGCAGTAGAACTGAACAAGTGCAAGCTGCTATACAAGTTCCTATTCTCCTAATATGGAACAAGGTTACTTACGCTCATGGAGAAATCCTATCTGTAGGCTTTTTCCCTCGTCTGGAGTCGCATTCTATGTCAGTGTAACTAAATAGCTAATGGTGATTTTGGCAATGAACTGGGCAAAACGCTGGCTTTCCTGTGGCTGATGTCCAATTTATTAAATATCTATGATTTTAGATTAAAACTGTTGATTGTTTCGAAGTATCTATGCCATGGGTGTTAAAGAGCACTCATGCAAAAAATACTCCTAGCTAATAATTTCATCTGAGATTAATATGCTTACTGCATCTCCAAATATGATTAAAAACAATCCCCACCTTTTACAATGCCTTTTTTGGTTTTCCAGTTGCAGGACCCTGCATGCTAAAACTGCAATCCTGATCGAACTGCTGTTCTAACTTGCATGAGTATAAAACAGAAGCAGCTCTCTGGCGTACCTGAACCCACAGCCAGAATACTTAATTTTTAGGAGGGTAAATTAACAAAGGCATAGGCAGAACCCAGGAAAAAGAAAGCGACCATAAATTAGAAAAGTGATGGAGCCAGGCACAGACAGAATACTGTGTCCCCAAATAGTTCTGCGTCAAATAACAAAAATAGCTATAACTTCATTGCTTTAAGAGCTCAATTAACCATAGAGTCACACAGTAGCGAGGAAACACATCTAAGAATAAAAGATTAGATCAAGTCAATATGCCTATTAGTCCGACTAAGACATTTCTTTGGTTCGTGCCTGAACCTGTCTGTTTCTCTGTGACGTGAAATTTAATCTTTTGTGAATTCAGTACCCTAAAAGTAATCCTCTGTGAAATTAATACATAACCAACCCTCCATTATCAGGTTGAAAAAACTGAAAGACGGAAAACCCAGATAATACAAGTATTTCTGGGCCAGGGTTGGCCTGTTGGTAAGCATTGTGCCCTAGCATTATCGTCCTGCTCGGTTAAGCTGCAAAGTGCAGAACCAGTTTAGGTACACACTGCGTGTGTAACGTGGCTCATTCCTAAACTGGGTTAGGCACCCAGAAATTGGGAGAGTAAACTCTGGTTTTTGCTGTTACTACAATGCACAGGAATTTTAATTCATGTTTATAAAGTGGGATCTAGATAGCGATCTAGATAGTGTTGTGATGGTTCCGCAAGCAGCAATAAAATAGTCATTAAAATACAAAAATTATTTCAAGAAGAATAAGACGTCAGCCCTCAAACAGGAGTGAAGTAACATAAGTATCCAGTTGCAGGAATAAAAAACTTCGTCTAGGATGAATGGAAACATCGTACTCTACGTGCTGTGGAGGCAGGCAGGAAAGCACTCTCTTACTCCTCTTCCAAAACTAATGAAGGAAAATACCTACAAATTCCAGAAAAAGGATGAAAAACATTTCAGGCCTGGCAGATTATGATTACTAACACAGTAGATTTTCCCATGTTGCACTGAACCCTCTTTCTGGAGCTTGCTGTGCATGTTTGCTTGTTGTCTCTGATCATTGTTTGGAAAGAGAAGCTGAAGACTGAAGCAGAAACTTCCAGTGCCTGAGTGTACGAAATCTGACTTCTGGGTAAGTCTCTATTCACTTTTATGAGCTTTTGCTATCAGCTTCTCCTGAAAAATATTTCAGCCAGCACCTCTCTTGCTCCTTTCTGGTGATTTTCTTTTCACTGGATGTGAATGGAAACAGGTGGCCACAACTGGTAGGTTCTTTTGCAGTTACTCTTGCTTTGCTTTTTCCTGCACTGGCATGGGCTCCGCTGCCCGTGACTCCATGTCAGTGGAATGGTGATGTTCAGAAATACTCAGGGTATGTTTACAAAGCACCAGGTAAAATATAGCTAAGGGCCACAGGTTGCTTTATTAGCAAGGAAAAATATTGTCGGACATTTGAAAGTACCAGGAAGTTTTCTAATGGTTTGTGGTTTGAAAGGAAAATACAGGGGAGACCTAGTGATTTAGGAGTATTTGGCTATAGAGAGGTGATGTTTTGATAGGGGAACAGCATCACCTAACTAATTTGACTAGACACTTTAGGTGAGAAGCAGAATAATCACCCCGTGAACAATCAAAAATTGAAGCTTCATGAACGTTTCACTGAGAAAGACAGCCTTGTTCCAGATCTGTGAAAGGAGAAGGACAAAACTCAAGAACTGGACTGACCATCGCAGTGATGATCGTGTGCCTTCATGGTTCAAGCAGATCAAGATGTAAAAGGGTAACCCTGGGAGACAAGCTAGCAGACACTCAACCCTGGATAGCTGAGACTTCAAATATGCCAGGGCAGCCAGCTAATGAAAGACAACTACTGCAGAATTTTAGTCCTGATGCAGAACAATGAGAAATAAATTAATGTTGCCCTTTTTGCATTTACTGTGAAAAGCTGTACACCCCCTCAGCACCTCAAGCTGGTGACAGTGTAATCCTCAATTCACATATTGTAAATTTAGAAAAGATTGGAATGTGCAACTGATCATACCTAGGATGTTTACACATGCTGTTTGATCCCAAAATACTGACTTATGTCATTAATGGCTTGTGTCATGCTCCTTTCTAGCTTCAGAAATGGCAAATGTTTACCATTTTAACTACGTTGGCCAACTGCTTAAAGAAAAGCAAAAAGGAAGAAAGGAAGCAAAGAAAGCACAGTGGGCACAGTAAAAAAAAAAAAAAAAAAAGAATGTTAAATAACTCTGAGGAAAAACTGTGCTTTTAAAAAAGTCCTTGATGTTACTTTTGGCTCTTGAGATAACCAAAACATGCATGACAATAACCCAACTTATCTTTCTATGCCTTCACTACTACATACTTCAATTCATATCACGGCATCACTGGTCTGTTTCCAGTCATCCTCACTTCTGGTTCTCATCCTTCATGACCCCAGAAGCACAGGAGAATTTACAATAATTGCTTATTTATTTGTTTACCCCACCCCTTTGTAATGCATGTGTGCTTATATTTGGAACTTTTTCCTCTAAACCCCAAAGCTGTGGGTAATAACTAATAGCTACTACCCCTTTACTATTAGTGAATATAGCCATAATTAATATATTTAGCACAGGTTTTACTTTAGTAATTTTAAAGTATATTAGATTCGAAATAATATCCAGCCCTTAAAAAGCTTAATTTTTCAAGCCTTTAAATACTAATTCTTCTTTATGTGCATGCAAGTTCTATGAATATATGTATAGCTGGAGGCAAGGTCTAAACCTTAATGTTTCTTTCCCTGTGGAAAGAACTGATTTTCACAAAACTGCTGAGTACCATTTGATAGGGGTGAACGCTACTGATGCTCAGGGACTGAACGTGATTTAGAATGCAAAGTAGGCATTTTTAAATTTTATAATGAAGGCAACTGATTTCTAAAAGGATGCCTAAGTAGTTCAGTACCAAACACTGCCCTTCTTATGCACCTGTAACTGATACCTGGCCTTGGGGATTTGGTGATTTTATCATCTTGTAGAGTTGGGCTCTTGTTAACCAAGCAAAACATTAATTTCATTGTAAAAGTCCTGTGTGAATTTTGCTGCAAGTCATTTTAGTATCAAACCAAACCCCTCTTCACTTAGAGACGCACTTTACCATTGATCATTCTTGTACACTGCTGCTGACACTGGACACCAGCAGGGACTAAGCTGAGCGTTTAAAGCATCTGTGTTTTAAAACAAGAAAGAAAAGGCGTAGCTATCAAGAAAACCTTGTATTTCCTTAAGAAGTACAGTCCATGGGGGTTTTGTGCTTAGCATGCTGTCTCAACACAAAACAGATTTTTAAATTATTATTTTATTATTTTCTGATGAAAATTTTCTCTGATCCACATATTGGAAACATCTGGTGACCAATGGAGTTATCATACCGAAGTTCTGCTTTGGTACCCTTAGACCCCAGCACATGACGGGCAACAGGAAAAGGTAAGTATCACTGAAAGCAGCGGGATGAGACACCTATCCCTGTCAGGAAGGCTGGTCTGGACTAAGCCGATTGACACACACTGATCTAGTCTATGGCAAACAGATCTATTCCTGGGACCTCTCACTTGCAAAAGATGTTCTGCAGGACTGAGTTTTTGACAGGCCACGCGTCCGAGGCCCGTCTGCCGGTGCGACCTGCCTAGGTGCTCTGACTCCGGGAAGGTGCAAAGCCCGTGCAGCGAAGGCCAGGGCAGCACTGCCTCCCGACGGGCCGAGGGAGAGCTCCTTCCCCCTCGTCTGCTGACAAATTGCACAGCTGTGGTGTTACATGTCAGCACTTGCATTGCGGATCTCCAGAGACAAACCAGGAATGTTCTGCATGCCAGACAGTGGCGCTGAGCCGTTACATTGAGACAGCCTCCTTGAGGGAACCGTGGGCCCTGAGTGAACAAGCGTGGGGAATCCACTGACGTTCTGACCCAGAGCCATGTAACGAGAGGCAGCCTACTGCAGCCAGGCCAGCTCTACAGCTGAGAGAGACGTCTTGCAAAACTGTGCTAAATCCATGCACCACTGGCTGCGTCGATACTACCCTGATTTGAAACAACTCACATGGCATTTAGATAACGTAGGTGAGGCTGTGTGTCTGTGAGGTATGCTTTCATCAACTTTTGTGGTGAGCCTGAAATTATTTGATGATGTTTATCATCATCTGGAATGCTTCCAGTGGAAAACGTGACCTTGCTGACCTGGAATCTAGCTCAGGTCCTGCGACCTATATATTCAGAGTAAGAGTCAACAGACAAATTCATAGTGACATTTAATGCAGAGAAGCAAAGGACTCTGAAGTTACCTGAAATGATCTGCTCACCTGTTGAGGTAATTTTCTAAAATTAGGCTTTTGGTTCAGAACCCATGGTTCTTGCTTGTTTCACTGAACTACCACAGCTGCTAACATTTCTCCAGGTCCTTCCCCTTTTGAAAAGCTAAAAGGGCTTTTAAAGTAATATTCTTATGACTGAAGAATCTCCATTGGATTATAGAAAAAGATTTTGTAAATGATTATCACAGGGACTGAAAAATTACAAAGCAGTCCCGAGAGACAGACAATTACGGAGAGAAAAAAAGCTCCATTATTGTAACCATGGAGGAAAAAAGTAACCATTACTATCTGTGACAACAGATCAGTTTATTGAAACATATGACATCCAGGATAGGGAAATATGAATTAAAAAACTTTGACTTGAACTCTGGAGGGCTTCTCCTTTGTTACTTCCCACTTCAGCAGCAAGTTTACCTCTTTCTTTATCAGCATCTTGTGAGAAAGGGCATAGAAAAGGCACAGCAAGGACAAATATTGGGATAAAAAGAAACATGATTTGAAAAGCAATAGCTCATGGTCACAGGTAACAGCAACAGCTTCACTGTCTCAGAAAATATTCTTAAAAGAAAACTAAAGACACACTTAGATGAGGCTACAAGATGGACGCACAGCTTCTTGGAAAAGTTCACTCACAGCTGGTATGAGTAATTTGCTGTCAAACTAGAAAGGCATTGTCTTCTGGCGATCCGTAAGGGTTAAGTCCTTTTCCTATATTGTTATTCAACAGTCTGGGTAACAGAGCAGGTCACACATTTGAAATCTGCCTGTGGGGTAAGGTGCTGTAGGCAAACTGGAGCGGAGAGAGTTTTCAGAATGATTTGAAGAGATCAGAGAAATGATCTGATAAAACACAGGATTCAGCTGAGCTAGGACAGGTGCTAAGTCCTGTACTTAGGAAGGGAAAATATTGTCTGGGGAAGTACAGGATGGGGAATGACTAGACAGATAACAGTTGTTCTGAACAGGACCTGGGGAGTATTACAGAGGATCAGAGCTGAACATGAGTCAACAATACCATGCTGTTGCAAAGAAGGCATCCATCAACCTGAGCTGTACAAAGAGGAGCTTTGTCTGATGTAATCCCCTTATTTTTCTTAGTGGTGATAAGGCCTAAGTACTAACACCACATCCAGTCTGGCAGTTTCACTTTAAGTAGGAAGTGGATTGAGCAGTCCAGAAGAAAGGATAGGACTAATCAAAGCCTGCAAAAGGAGAATCACAAAAAAAGGATGACAGAAAGGGTATTGTTCAGTCTAGAAAGAAGGCTGAAGGCAGAAAATAACCTTTAAAGAAGAATGGAATAAATTGGTTTTGATACCCAGGGTGGAGAAGGTGGAAGAAAGCAGACTTAAATTATAGCAACAGAAGCTCAGATTAAACCTCCTAATGGCAAATGAGAGAGTATGCCAAATTTTGAAACCTCTGACACTAGCAGTTTTAAAAATAGGTTGCACAAAATATCTGTCAGGAATGATTTAAACATGATCCACCTTTGGGGAAGGAGGAGGGACTAGATCACTCCTAGGTGTCCCATTTTGCATGATTACAGGAGCGAGCAGACTCTGCGGTGCCAATGAAATACACAAAATCCCTTGGAAAGCAAGAAGTGCAAAAGTTGATATAACTTGTGCTGTTTACAGGCTCCAGCAATTCTTCACAGTGCGTACAAGTCCATGGTTCAGGAGGTTTTAAGATGGCCAACAGTTTATGTTAATAAATGGCAAGGCCACTCATCTAAGGAGGGTCTTGAAAGTGATGAACAGATACAGTCAAAGTAGGGAAGAAGAAAAGGCCATTTTATTAAGGAGACAGACAGAAGCAGAGATCACATGAACAGTTTAAATATTTGTTTTTGTACCGAGTGAGAAAGTAAGTTATGGAGTGTCTCTAAGAAATACATCTCTCTTCCAGACACAGAAGCCATTGCAAGCACAGGCCCTTAACAGACAGCAAGATTTCACACATGGAATATGTCTTAAATTCAGCTCCACCCAGGAAGCCCTGAACCAGAGTCTAAGCAAAGCTTAGTTTAACTGATGCTCGTTTAAGTCCAATTTATTAAATATTTTACCTAATAAGCAGTAGCTGTTTAAGCAAGAGCCCTGAAGAAGCTACGTCTCCACATACAAAATATAAAATAAATGCTGTCATGTCAGGATACTCTGCACTTAAGAAGAATCCTGGCCGAACAGAGTCAAATGCTTTAATCCACTCATAAACCCAGCCCCTTTTCCCTCCACTGTTAAAAAAGGACATGTGATGAGAATGTGGCTAGTAATCCCGGGGTGAAAGAAGGGGCATGAAACCCACCCATCGGTCACAGTCCACAAAACTTATACTTGGACTGCCCTTGGCTGTGATAACACATCATTACTAATACTCCAAACATTACGCACATACAATCTGGAAGGCAAGAACTACCACACGGTCCATAAACAGAGTGAAGCAAAGCCGTTGGATTAGTTCAGTCTCAGGATTCAAGGTAAAAAACCAAAAACACCCTTCAGTCAGGGAAAGACCTTAGCTGAAACCACTTATCAAATTAATTCTGATTTCCAGAAATGGTTGGTTATAAAACTGGGAAAACTCACAGTAGCCTCCTTGAACCAAACAACACACAGTCCCTTTTAGGCACCAAAATCTCCCTTAGCTTTAGTAGTTTACATGGAAATTAATTAGGTTTAGTTACAATATACAGACTTTTTACATTTTTTTTCTTTAATTGGGCACCTGCAGGACAGAAAGCTGTAAAAAAGAAAAAGTGGCTTTTAAAATTGTCCCTTTGTTGTTCTTTTTTTTCCTTCTTTCCACTTTTCTTTCATAGAGAACTTGACATTTCACACAGTTTTTTCCAGTAAGCAGATCAGTAACTGAAAAAATGCAGTCTCAGATAAACTTATCAATCAGCTCATGTTGAATTCAAACCATAAGAAAGGTACCACTCCTGAAAAAATGATATAGTTCATCTTCATTTTTCTCACAGTCTCAGTTGTGTCTTTATCCTCTGAGTTTCAACACAGACACTAAAACTTTAAGCAGCATCACAGACTTTACAAGTGAGGTCACATGCTCGAGAGAAGCAAGGAAACTTCTCAGCACCCCTGTGATATAAAAAAAAGCCTGGTGATAATGACAGACAGAGGGAAGGTAAGATAGACCCCAAAGGAAAAATTTAACCCTGAATAGTTCCAGTTTGATAAAATTGTAAGTAAAAATAGGTTCTTAGTAAAGAGAAATGTCAGGAAAGTTCAAACTCCTCTGCCTTTTCAGAGCATGAATTTGAACTGCAGGTTCTCATCTCTCCGAAGATACCTTAATTAAGAGTCTGCTAGGTTTCTAGGACTGGTCTCTTTTTTTTCTTTTAATTTTTATTGAAGCTACTTTAGGTAATATAAACATGCAAACAGCAAAGCAGCAGAAATTCAGTTCATATGCACATCACCTCTCCCTAGGTCTGACTTCTAGTGAAGCTTCCATAAGATCAGAGGTTATTTTTCTTTCTCTTTGTTTTGGAATAAGTATCTAAGGGTAAAACAACTTCCTTCAGTTCTCAAAATATTCTCATAAAAGTTGTTTTTTGGGTCAAGCTGAAATAAAATGGAGTTTGGGCAATGACCAGAAGCAGTTCTTTGGTTGCAGTATTTGCTTCCAACTGACCTTTTTGAAGGTCTCCAACTAAAATGTCTGTCCTTTCCTAGGACATGATTACAGGACAATATAATATTTGGTTCACATTGTGAAAAACAACTTTCTGAACATTTCATCAAGAAATTCAGCAGCTCCACAATGTGGAGAAGAGACGTGAAGAAGGCAGGAGATGCAACAGTTCTTATATTTGCTTTTCCAGGGCGTATTGTGGAGTAGAACCAATGGGGAAAAATAGGTTTGTTGGTATGGAACCAAGCACGCAGCCCTCTTCAGTACAAGTGGGCAACAGGAGTTTGCCTAGCATGGCTTATATTATATACCCTATCTGCCTCGGCACCAACACCAAGCAGAGAAGTCAGGCACAGACCCTTCCTAGAAGACCCTAAGTGCAAAAGGCATATGGGATTGTAGGCAGCAGGAACTAAGGCTGCTCATCTTACACTGGCTGCAGCACACAAAGCTGTGGGCACCTTGTATCCCAGGGAGCTGGGAATGAGGTAAGGAGATACAATCACTCTTAATCTTTTTCCTGGCCCAGCTACCTGAGGTTCAGTAGGGTCATCACCAGAGGCATGTCAGAGCTAGGCAACAAGCTCCCTAGAAGTTCTGCTTCACTGGCACAGGCCATGATGCTCAAACTGTCTATTAAACTTTGCAGTCTGATAGCATACATTTATCTCCTCAACCGTATTTTCCAGGAAAAGCCAAAAGCCCTAATTAAATTCTGACTGAACTTTCATGAACTTAAATATGTAGGGCTTGCAGCCATTGTCACATCCTGGAAGACAACAGGTGTTAGATATGTTAAAGTAAGCGGGCACCAGCCTCACTAGGTACCCTCAGGCAACCCAGGAAAATGACAGTAAACTTTTACCTAGCAACAAAATCCTACTCTGAAGAGGAGATCCAAAACATTTCAGAAATTGGTGGTTCCTTCTCCCTGTCCTCTATGACTAAAAGCTTGGACAAAATTGCAATCTGTGTTTCATTTCCTTAAATTCCATCTTTTTTCCTGGTAATTCTTCTGCCTTATTAGTGCTATGTAAAGAAGTTTTTCTGAGTCATCCGAACAATCTCTTGCTTTTTTCACGCAGGACTTGGCTGAGCCATCAGTGACATAGCTGGTGGTGATCCATACCCAGCCTGTGCCGAGTGTGTCCAGCCCAGAGTGCTGACGCTCATCCTGGCTTCCCAAACCACAGCTGCTGCTGGTGGTTAAGGCAACACAAGGCACAGGGACTGTGAGCCCATCTCCTGCTGACAGGAGCAGCCGCCTTCTGATGGAGAGGAGTGCTGCACCAGGATAGGGGGAGGCAGTGGGAAGGTGCAGCTTTTGCACCTCATTGCCTGGAGTGCTGAAGGAGAAAAGTAGGACTGGGGGCCGGAGGGGAGGCAGCAATGGCTAAAAAAGGACAGAAGTTTGGAGACAAAGCATGGAGGGAGCCAAGGACTGGGTCTACTTCCAGGGCGGGGTCTCCTGGCTACCCCTTGACAAAGCAGTAGCAACCAACCAACCAAACTGTAGGTAGGGAACCTCAGCTCTTCGGGACCTGGAGAGGCATTCAGTGTTCACCTCCAAGGCCCCTGCTGGAGCAGTGACAAAGCACTGCAGCAGAAACACTGCCCTGGATCTGGGATTCAGCACAAACAGGCAATTCCAGCAAAGGACCTCAGAGAGACGTAGGGATGTGTGTATATATGTAGGACAGGATGGCTAAGGCTCCATCCCGCACGGCACTGCCCAGCTCCTGTAGCTCACAGGGTCTCCAGACAGCACAAAAAACATGGCTAGATCTTATGAGAGATTAGGGCAGCCAGAAGGACCCAGCCCAGTGGATCTGAGGGTGCAGCACTCACCAGGAGCTTCCATCACCTCAGGGAAATGGCCCCAGTTACACAAGTTACAGACAGCTCTGCCATTCCCCAGGCAGTGAGAACAGACCCCCTTTTCCAGGGGTACACCCACATAAAGGTATGCCTGGGTGTCAGCATGTAGTAAATGATACCATAAATTGCTTAACAGTAACATATTGTTCCACTGAGGTATCTGCTTCATTATTCCAGCTGGTTGTGAGTTTATGTTCTGAAACATGAGGATTGGTGGCCCCTGACACTTTATCCAAGCTAGTCTGATTACAGATGCTGATCTTATAATCATAAGTGCATAGTCCTCGTTTTCAAAATGTTTTTAAATTGTCTTGACAGCATCCTACAACCGTAAGCACCACAGGTTAAACAGGAGTTGTTATTCGTTTTATATTAGCAGCTAATAACCCACTTCTGAAGAGCCTGAAAGAGCGCGAGGCTGCTTGGAGAGCCTCTCACTCTCCTCCCTCCCAGCAATCGCATTACAGCATCTGGATACAGCTCTAGATATGGCCCTGAGTGACTTGCCCTGAGCCATTCAAGAAATTTGTGGTAAACCTGGGTATTGAAACTAACTCTCCCAAGGGCTCATCCAGAGCTTATTTAAGTCAACAGAAGTCTTTCCAATTGATTTCCATTAACTTTTGGGCAGGTTCCGAGTCTGAGGGCACTGCCCTTGCTGTGGCAGCATGCTTTTTATACTGCTCATTTTATACACCTATCAGATTTCTTCCAACAATTCTTTCCAAATTAAATTGCCTTCGGGTGTGAGGGAACATTTCAGAGAGATGAGGGTCTGTACGCTATCCTATTCTCATTGAAAATCAATGTGACTTGGATACTTATCTCCAATTTGTGCCATTTTAAATTTTCCCCTTAATCAAGCCAGACCTGTCTGCAATGCCTTCCCCATTTTTATCTCTTTTGCTGTTTTTTCTGATGCATAATGGGAAGACGACAGGAGATCCTAGCACAGCTGGACACCAGACATCACTGAGAGACTGATACACAAGAAATCCATCTCAAAGAGCACAGTCCCAGAAGGATTTACTAAAAATGGATGAATTTGGGTATTAGTTTAGTTGAGATGTGCTCCTCCAGTTTTATCCTCATTCCACTAGTTACACAAAAAAAGCTGGAGTGCTGCCATGACACACTAGGCCTATCATTTTCCAGTGGCTTTAATATGGGTCAAAACATTTAATTAGCCAATATTAATTTATTTTAGTATTCCCTGGGGAAACCCAGGGTGACTTTAAGATAGAGTGCCTTCTAGCTATTTAAACAAAGAAGAAATGGAAAGACATCCGCTGCGATTTATTTTCTCTGGATGATCAGTGGAGAAACTGGATATGCATGACACATTCATTTAGTCCTCACTTCCCTTTGATGATTAGGGCTGAATTTTCGTTCTGGCGTACGGGGATTTGTGTGTGTCACTCCAAACAACAAGCGTCATACATCTAAGTCCAAATGTAACTTTCCAACAGTGAAGCTCAGAGGCACAAAACTCCAGTGTAAGTGGCAAAACCAGAATATTATAATTGCATGCAAGCAATATTTATGTTCTAAGCTTGAGCCTCGCGGAGGCTTGACTGAGTCTGTAATTAACATCCTTTCCCCAGCTTTAGTAAAAAAAGCAGATTGGAAAGATGTGCAGGCATCAACTTAATTAAATCTATAACAATTGATTAGCCATTTCAAAACATCTGTTACTTGGTCCTTTCTACACTATTGCAAATAACCTCAATAATGAGGTGTGACCAATTGTTTTATTGCATGAGCATTGCAGCCTCAGTGGAGGAAGGCTGAAGAGGCATAGCTGTAGCTCGAACTGATTGCGGTGAAATGCTAGGTCTGTGTAGCCAAGCGATGGAATTTCATTTGTTTATAACAATCGTTTGTTTATTCCTATAACCTTTCTACAGACCATGAGAATCAGACAGAACTGTGAGCAACTGTTTTTCAGAAACAGTCCCCTTACCCTTCAGGACTACCTGACATTCACTAGAAGAAAGGAGTTCTCCAAACAAAAGCTGATGGAAGGATGAAAAAAAAGCTTTATAATGGGTTATAAAGCTTTGTAATTGCTGCTGGCAAGCCCAGCGGTGATCCAAAAGGCTACTGCTATGGCGTAATATTTTCCAGTTTTCATGCAGTCAAGTGATACATGCAATAAAGCCCTCCCTTCCCTTCCCCTGTAAGACTATTCCATACATCACATTGTGAGCAAGTTTTATTTTTGGACTGTGATGAACACCTCACAGGATCAGGCCAGTAGCAAGGCACCAAGCACGTGGTAATGATACATCACATGGATTCCAAAACAACTGCCTTCCACCACTGCAGCACCGGGCGCGCTCATTGAAGTGACCACAGAATTAAAAATACAGCACTATTGAACTGCTGTATAAAACCCAAAGAAATACGATCTTGACTAAATAATCACACTGCACTCAGATACTAAACATCTGGTGGATCTATCTTAAGGTCAGTTGTGTGCCACCCCTGGACAGGCCTCAGCACTGGAGTGGGGATTCGGTCCCAAGGAATCAGATGCGAGCGCCCATAACCACACACGCGCGCTGCGAGAATGGGAAGACTGACCTTGAATGCGAAGAGCTGTATCCAGCAAAAGACAGGCAGCAACAGCAAGCGACTGAAGCTCTACTTCGAGGAGGCAGCAGCCGTGAAGCTGCCTCTGCTTCATTTGCAGACAACCATCTCTAACTCAGCTCAGGAGAGGGTGCTAATACATTCCGTTTCTGAAACATCTCAGGCTTTTCTGTACCTATATTTTATGCATAAATCTAGAGCGGGGGAGAAGCAATAGCAATAAAACTTTTTGGTATCCAAGGTTTTTGTCTGGTCATTTAAGAAAACTGAGCAATCCTACTAAGCTAAAACAATGCTACAGTTCTGTTTCAGCTGGGAAGCTTAAAGCAAGTTGCTTGAGGGAAGTGAGTGAAGAGCAAAGGTTTTTAATAGGTGTTGTCGTACAGAAGGAGTGAAACAGAGAAAACGTTCCCTTCTGTTATTCCTCAGCAGAGTTCAGATTTCCTGATTTCAAGCATTAGTGTTTCAAAACCTTTGCAGTGGAAGTGCCAGGGGACTCTTGTGCCAGCAGGAGGCTCAGGCTGCAATGCACTGAGAAAACTTAAGTCCGATAATCCTCACACAAAATTTCCATGCTGGAGCATTTAATATTGTGATTTCCAGCACACAAGGATAAACGTCTGCTGGAAGGGTAACACAAAACAAGCGCATTCCCACTGGACAGGCTGTTTCAGCTCTGATTCCGCATACTAGGTTGCATAATACGCTTGGGGAAGCTGTTTTTCCCACATCTTCACTGAATATTCCAGAAGAATTTCAGTGGAAACTATAATACTAACAACCACCTATGCACAAAGGCAAGGGATGGGCAGGTCTACAGCTTCATGACAAACACACTGTCCAGCTGGAAGTCTTCCCCGAGGCTGTTCTCAAGCCATATTTGCCCTCCCAGACAGTTTTCCTGACAGGCTAAGCTGCAGGTGAGTGATCTTTTCCTCTGTCACCATCCCAGCTCAAGGACTACAAGACAGGACTTTTGCTGCTATAAACAGGACTCCTTTAAAGGAACAATAAATGACTTGTCTTAAAACTTTTTTGAATCATCACAGATGATTCAGGTTTTTCATTAGGGCACAGTTTCTGGTGCTGTTATAAGGATGTCAATTTTGGTGGAAAGAAGGTTAAAACAAACAGAACACCCAAGTCCCAAACCCATAAGCCATCTCAGATATACTCCAACAGGGATCCCACCAATGAACATGATTTATGGAACATGGATACCGTTGAAGTCTTACTGTAGAAAACTGTTAATCCTTTTGAGCTTTATTTGGCTTTAAAAGTATATTTTAAGGAGCCGGTCTTTTAGGTCATAGAGTATATGTGAAAATTTGGAAACAATTTAGCCTTTCAGGCTAGTTATTGATACACCCTACACAGTTTTGGGTTTGGTCTCTTATTCTCTTTCTCTGCAAATTCTACAACTAGATGGGTAAGATGGCATATTTAGTATGGATTATTACACTGATAGGTTAAAAGCACTCGGCCTATAGCTTTGAAACTCGCTGCATGCCCCAGGCCTCTGATAATCCTTCAGAAATACACTTTTTGTCAAATCTTGTTGCTTCGTTACAGCCATACTTTCTCAGTCTGCTTTCCAAAAATCTTTCAAGGCACCCAGTAGCTATGTGGTAAGCCACTCAAATCACAGGTGGTGGAAGACCAATAAACCAGACTGAAGTAGACTTTATTGGCAAAACTCAGGCATGTTTGCCTGCAGCTGATGTTTTACTGCAACAACTTACCCTCTTTGGGGTTCCTTCTCTAAAAACCTATGACCCTGATCAATGTGTAGAAGTTACAGAAGGGTTGAGCTTCCCATGGAGCATTTAGATGCTTCCACAATGTTTACTGCTCCTTCAGCTTGTGGCTGCTCCTGATCCTGTGGAAAGCATTTCTTTTACCTTCTTAAGTATTTTTAAGTAAATACTAAAATACTGACATACCATTTTCCCAGAGATTAACAGCAACTGTAGATCAAATCTGAAAAGGGTATGTAACTGATACGATGAATATAGTAAAAATTGTTATTCAGGTCGTCACACCAGCATGGACTTAAACTGGAAAATTAAAGCTAAGTATCCTGGAGAATTTAACTCAAAATTCACTGCTATAAAATATTTAAATTTCTTACAAAAGCCACCTATTGCCACTCTTTACATATCAATTTGACTGAAAAATGAGACAAGCTGAGGGGTCAGCTCATGGAGCAGAGTGAACCTACTGCTACAAAGGTCAGCGATCTCTGACCCAGCTTGCAGTTAGGTCTCTCATTCCTGAATAAGCACCTGAAGAACTGTCTTTCCCACTTCTGTTCTCAAAAAAGGGTTGCATTTTCCTAAATCCCAAGATTGTACAGAGAAAACTCAAATTGAAGAGAGGTATTTTCAAGGTCGTATTTAAAAAAAAAAAAAAAAAAGGCAGGAAACCCAGGTATTTTTCCAACTCTTTGTCAGGACATGATTGTTATTTGCATTTCTCATCTGAATGGTTTTTAATTAAAATTATTTATTTTAATTCATTGTAACAGTACTACTACTAAAAACAAACAAAAAAATCAAAATCCTGCACTTCTGAGCCCTTAACACGTGGAGTACAGATGGTAGAATTAAGTGATTGTGTATCCCAGAAAGTTCAACTTACATCTCTATCACAGTCCACAACTTCAGCTTTTATACTCTTATCAAGGCATAATGCCGCTCTCTTTTGCAGTAAAGTGACATGAAAGCAGCTGTTAGCATTACAACCACATGTGACAATTTCCAATAAACTTCAAAATCAAATAAGACCCTCTCCAGTGATTCTTTGATGTTGTCTAATTTTCTGCCAGTTGGTAAAGTCAGAGAGACAGAAGTCTCAAAGTAATCTGAATTTTATGGTCCCAAACTTTTCCTCCCTACAAGCAACAAACCATTTTCTGCTTCAGTCTTTGAGGGATTAGTACAACAGAGGAACTATTATAACAACAATGAAGGGAATGCTTGATTTTCATATCAACTCATAAGACCACCTCTGTTCTTGAAACTGAGATCCCTTATGCTGTAGTATACACTCAGAACTGATCAAAAGTTGCCCAATCTCAAAGGCTCATTAACACTTCAAGACTAATAAAAGCATGAGGAAAACAGCCGCATTAAACTTTATTAGTCAACCCACCACTAACACTCCCTTTTCCTCACACTGAGTTTACATGCAGTCTATTCATTTTCTCTTCCTCTAGGTCCCTCCATAATAAGTAAAGTCACAAAGACAGAGGCGTAAGGGGTTTTTAAAACTAAATTTAAAAGACGTGTTGACATGGTGCTTAGGGACACAGCTTAGTGGTGGACTTGGCAGTGTTAAGTTTACAGTTGGACTCAATCTTAAAGGTCTTTTCCAATGTAAAGGAGTCTATGGTTCTAAATCCCAGCAGGAGAAACTGAGGCTGTTTGTGCTGCCTCCGATAGGAGGGCCAAGGCTCCCTCATGGCAGATCTACTTGTTCTCTATACTGTGGTCCTGTAAGTGCCTGTGAACATATGCTCTGGACCACATATGAAGGGGTAGCACAGCATCCAACTCAGTGCAGCTGCTTTGTGCACCAAGGCGGGCGAGCATGGGGACTCATATACCTGTGACCTCTGAGACCAACATTTTGGTGCAGCATAGGCAGGGCCTCAGCTCAGAGCAGCAACCTCGTCTGTCAATAGACAGACACACCTGAGCCTAGGCAGGATCTGATCTTTAAAAGAGGATGGACCCTTCTCAAAGGATGAAAGCAGCTATTTGTATTTGCAGTTGTCCTTCAGCATCAACAGGACTACCTAGACCCACAAGACAAACCGCTGAACACTGCAGCCAAAATGGCTGCAAAAACATGTACTTGAAATGAGCCAAGAGAGCTGAAAACTAACAACCCCTTGGAGTTGTTGGGCTAAATAATATCATGCATAGAATTAGCATAGCATGACTCATAATTTTTCCTTGTCAGAGGTAATGCTGATCTAGAATCACAAGACAGTTACCCTTTCCCAGGCATCCTACATCTGCTCTGCAGTCAGATGTTGTGTTTTGATTACCTTCCATGTGTAGGAATCGCCCCTTCTTCCCCATTACTGATCAACTCCATTAAGTCTCATTCCGTCACTCCCTCCGCTAGCTCAGTATCACCTCTTCTAAAGACGTTAGCGCAAATCTCATGGTACTCTGTACCATCTCTTAGCCCTGCGTGACGGGGTCATATCACTGCATGGGAATTTCAGGTTTCAATTAAAAAGAAGTTCCTGGCCTTCCTAGGTACACACAACTGTTTTGAAGTATAGTTTGCATGCACCTTTAAAGGCCAAAAGGGAAGCATCACACAAAAAGAACCTACTGCCTTCTATTTAAAAACAAACAAAGCCCCGTGATTTCCATAGTCTCACTTTTTTTTAAGTACTTGACTCATCATTTTGTAACACCACTGGCAATACTGCAAAAGTTCCTTCCCTGTCGAGATGCACAGGCGCTCATATATCCCTGTGATGACTTCCAACAGCAGTAAATAAGCCTTGCAGTCTTACACTCATGCTAAAGATCTAGCTGTTTACAGAAAAGCTTCTCAAAGATTCCTCAAGTGCTTGCAGACACCTTTACCAGTGCAAGGTGTTTCGTAAAGTCTTTTGTATCTGTGCACTTAATCCAAAGCCTAACAAACTCAGTAGAAAAATTCGCATTAATCTCGGAAAGCTTTGGATCAAGTTCTACAGTTACTAATACTACACTGGTTTATAGGGGTAAACCTTCGTATCTGTTTGGCTGCTGCTACTTATGTCACTATCATATATTTTTGTTTCAGGCAAGGGGCAAAATGGAATGAGCCAAGACAAATTTACTTGCCTTTCTATCTGTTTCATCACAGCTTTCATCTATCTCAGTGATGCCTCAGTGTGTCTGCATTTACCATTTTCAGACCTATGTTCAATCCATTTAATTTCAAGTGTCCTCTGCCATTTTTGGTGCAAATCAGGAAGCATCCCATTTACATTTTTCAAAACTAGCCCACTCGTTAACTTCAGGCCTAAATAAAGTAAGTCTTCAAGTATTAGCCACATGTGTGAAGGAAGTTCCTATTATTGCATTCTTAATGTCACTGTAAATGAATCCCTCCTCCGTGCATGGCATCTCAGACCTGTGGGTGCATAACATACTAGAGAATTACCCTAGGAAATTGAGGACTGAGCCATCGTGGTCTCAGTGGTGAAGGTCACAGATCTGGGCTCCAGACCTTGACCCTGGCTGACTGTGCAACAGTGCCAACATACCAGGAAAGAGGAGAGTAGGGGGAAGGGTCAGCAGACATTAGAGACACATGGCCTAATTCATCATCCACCAGAAATAAAAAAAAAAAAAAAAAAAAAAAAGCTGTTCCAAGCATTACACACAGAGCAACGACTGTAAATTCTACAACTGTGGAGACCTGCCAAGCCATTATACACACACCCATACTGCAGTCACTGCGCATAGCCCCTGGAAGGTGAAGTCAGGAGAAACTACAAAGTATAAAGGGTGCTCAGCCCTTAGGAAATTGGTTCATAAAATGATTATCCAAGCCCTGGTGGAATGAAAACCATATAGAAGTTAGAGACTGACAGGATACTGCAGTTTATTCATAAACAATGCATTCATGCAATGCGTAACTACCTTATCCATGGATGCGATTCCAGATATTATGTAGCTAATTAGCTTCTTTCAACACCTTTTTTTTTATTTTGTTCTTAATATTTTCCCAATCGGAGCTCCTTGATTGTGTATCCTGCTAAATAAAGTTCTCTAGTCACCCAGCGGAGTACCTCATAGGAACTGGCAATGATGGTGATGCTGCTCAGGAGGGATGGCATGCAGACCGAAGGGAGGTTTCCCCAGACCATGTTCTTTGGTTTCTCTGCAAAGAGAATGAAGGATCATCCTAGATCCTGCCTTGAGTTTTTTGGCACCTAGAAATTAACAGAGCAAGGGAACAGAGTGGCATCAGTAAAGCTGTTTGTAGCACAGGCTGAGTGCTCCAAGTGGTTTTGTGAGCACAACTTCCCTACAGACAAAGACAACACCAGCCACTGAGTTGCTGAATGTCACAAAGCAAGTGCCAGAGAGCTTGATCACAGCATTTGTCCAGCCCTTTAGCTCTCTTTCTACACAGGCCAACATCCATGCACTTACACAACAAAGAGTTATTAATACAACCTCCACAATCAGCCAGTGTAAAAACCCACATGTAGATCCCAGCGCTCCATTCAAGGATTCCTTAGGAATGCATGGTATGAATAACTGCAAATTCTTGTCACTGATCCGAAACTGCAACCCGTGCAGTCCTTCCTTGTAATGCCAGGTGACCTTGGAAGCATCAGACAGGAGAAGGGACTTGTTCTGCACAAACAGGTTCAATAAGCAAACACACTTGACAATCCACACGTCCTTATCTGCATGTCTGTCTCCAAGTTTCTGATTCTGGGTTGCTCTCCTAGAAGACGGTGGTATGTCAGAGGACCAGCACAACATACTCTTCTGCTGCCTCAGAGCCCCCACGGGCTCCCACAGTGAAGCCACTTCTCTTGAACTCTTTTCATAGTCAAGACAAAAACAACACCCTGAAAGCCTGGCTGTCCTGGGAACCTCCTCTCCAGTTTTATCATGCCAGCTGTATCCATCCACACTTTCCCCTTGTCTCGCTGCACATTCCAGAAATCAGCCCAAGCCGCCTCACTCAGCAACTCAAAAACAAGGAGGAATTAGACTACAAAGCAGAAGTGTATTGTGCTGAATATTGCTAGCTGATCCCTGTTGGGACAGGGAACATCTTAGTCGCTGTTTGAAGAACAATTCTACAATGCCGACTGCGCCCCATCCTCCTGAGGAAGGGGGAGGAGGAACTAAAAAGCAGAAAGCAAACAAGCATTCTCCAGTTTCCCCTGCTTATGCCAGCTACCCACCAGACTATTACTTCATGAAAATAAAGTCGCCCTCCTCCATCCAGTTTGTGGTCTCCCTGCTTTACCTTTACATTGGACACTGAGGGAACATTCATATGGCCTACCCTGAACATCTGAGCTAGGTGTGATTTTCTTACAGCTTAGACCTTCAAGTGTCTTATGTAGTAGTAGATGGAGATGTCTCCCCCAGGAGACAATTCCAAATGGTCATTAGGGATTAAGGTGACTCACACTAGTACAACCTGTTATTTTACCTTCCCACCTCTTTTGAAGGAGCGTGTGGGTTCCCTTCTCTTATTTACCCCAAAATTTGCAAGACACCTTTTACAGACTTAATCTAGATACACAGGCCATTGTGCATGAATGCTTTTACATGTATTCTATAAGTACAGTTGTGAACATACCTTCTAAAGCATCCCTTATTAAAGACGAGATTTGAACGTTGCCATGCTTCTGAGTTGTGCATCCATCTGCCTACCTAGGGACCCATCTGAATCTCATTCTTTAGCATCACAGCCATCTTACAAGCTTCAGCATAATTTCCTTCGTGGAGTAAGAGAGGATTCACAAAGGCAGAGAGAGGCCAAGTGATTTAAGACTTGGGCTCAGGAACACTGCCTGATCCACCAGAGCATTCTTCTGTTGGAAATTCATTCTCTGAATGAACCAGAGAACAAACCCAATAATAGCCAGGATCTAGCACCAATCAAGAAATATCAGCTTGAACCTCATCCTCAGTCTGTGTTGTCTCCAGTAAGGCCCACAGAGAGACCTGGGGGCCAAAAATACCGAGGCACACTGAAAAGGGGTCAAAGAATTGTCATGTATAAACCAAAGAGGCTTGGCAAAATACTGTTCTTTTGAAAGGGGCTGTAACCATAACAGTGATGTGTGACTTGGTATCTTTTCAAGTTAAATAATCAATGCTGTAATCCATCAAATACCCCAAACCTGTTATCTAGTGATAGTATTGTAGGCAGGGACAACTGGGAAAAAAACAAGTTAGGACTCCAGAACTGGCCCAGACCCTGTTTTTTGAGCCTTTTAAAAAAATTAAAAATTTTAAAAAGGTGTTTTAAAAAACAGGTATTAGATATCCCCACTGTGCATTCTAAGAACTGTATGTAAATACCTCCTCTACATTACAGTGCTTTTATCATCAAGCAAGCAAAAGCAATCAGACAAAATATTAAATATAGCACTAAAGTAAAAAAGAATATATCCTTAATATGTCTTTATATATTCTAAATATTTATAAAACTATATAAATACAATATGAACATTTATATTAAAATGCCTACATATATTATTAAAATAACAATAAAGAATATGTAATGTATGACATTATATAATCTAAAATTTATAAATCCCTCCTAGCTGTTATGGCAGCTACATAGAGGGACCATCGTAGTTTTGGTTTCTGCAGTACCTGTCAGTCCCACAAAGCAGTGGGAATGCAGTTCATTCCCAAGCAGGCAATGTTGCAAATTACAGCTGTACTCAGGAGGTTCTAGCTACTCAATTTTTACAAGTTTGAATTTTAAAACTGACCAGAAATTCATTTGCAAGCTCAGACTTCGCCTCCAGTTTACACAAGGGGGTGAAGTGGCTCCCCCTGCACCGAGGGCCTGCATCCAGCTGGCCAGGTGCCATGCGGGTGATCTGAACACTGAAGGTCGGAGATGCATTTTTACCCTTAAAAGAAGTAGAAAAACTTGAGCTCTCCTGGAGAGACAGAGGCAGATTTTCATTGTGCTCAAAGCTCCACCAGCATCTGGCTACAACCTCTAGCAATATCAGCAGCAATTAGATGATGTACTTCTGACTCTCACACATGCTCTGTCTAGAAGGCTCCTATTTAAAGTATAGCATATGCAGATGCTACATCACTGAGGTTCTGTAACCCAACAAACATCTTACCGATACATCCTCTCAGGCACAGTTGCAGAAGTGGACTCCAAATGCCCATCTCACCCGATGTAAATCTCATTTCTAGAATGGTGAGAACTGTCAGGCACCAGAACCTGCATGCCATTTCTCATCTTTACATTTGCACACAGAGGAATAAAGCTATCCTAAATGTGAGCCTTGACTGTAGTAAGAAGTTACAAGCTCTTCGCCTTAGCAAACAGAAATTTGGAGGCATTTCAGAAGGATAATGTAATTCTAGAAGTGAAGCGGCTGCTGATTCAGTAGCACTGGAAACTGATGCTGGGCTCAGCATCGCTACAAAAATTCACAGGCTAAACGTATCCTCTCTGAACACAGTTAACTCTTAGCTCAAACTGCAGCAACAGAGGAATCCAAGGACTACTGAGCAATGGTTTTGTCCGTCATTGTTGCTGCACTACATAGGAAATGTTTGTCTGAGACAAAATACATAGGCAGAAAGGTAAAATTGAAAAGCTGACTTGAGGCAGTCAAGGTTAACAAAAACAAGCGATGCCCCCTCGTGGTTACAGTCAAAGGTAGCAAATGAAAGACAAGCAGAGAAGGAGAGTAAAACTACACTAAAGGAAGAACAAGGGAGAACCACTAGAACTACGGATCTCAGCCTAACCAGTGGCTTCTTTCTGCACTTCAGCTGACTCTAAGAGGGAAAAGAGAGACATCATGCCAGGATCAGGGTGAAAAATGCCTCCAATTAAAATAATCCCCAAATATGCCTATAATCGCACTGAAAGGAAATGTTATGTATTTGCTTGTCTGTAAAACCAAGCCCACTCTTTTATAACCCTCTTGGAAAAATAGCACAGTGTCGCTAGTGAAATGTACTTAAGTGCACACATAAAAAGACTTAGATTTTGTTACTGGGAATGCTTTTATTGACTGTTAGTGAGATAGTAAAATCATCCATTGTGTCTAATGAGGAATGAAAGCAGATGCTGGAAATAAAGACCTTCCAGGGTCTAAGGTTACCTTTCCCTAGGAAAATATTTTGAAAAAATATCTGAAGACTCTCAGCTTGTAAAATCAGCAGGGCTCCAGTAAGAGTCAATAAAAACCGTGCCATTCCTCCCCAGGTGAAAAGCTGTTACCTATTAGAAACTTTTAGAACCAAAAGCATAGCAGTTGTTCTTCAGAAGTGCTCTTGTGTGCCTATGGATAAACACACTCCACTGGGAGCAGCTGAGAGATCCCAGCAGTTGCCAACAGTCAGGGTAACTCACTTCGTACCTCCAGTGTGAAGGGAGAATTTTAACCGAAGCAGGTCATCCCCTCTGGCCATCCCTGTGCTGGGAATCACCACCTCCCACGCCCGCAGGTTCAGCTGCAAGGAGAGAACGGTGACTTCATTCACTAGAAAGCATTATTAGTAATTTCTCATAGGTCCAGATTCTTATGCTTTTGTGACAATTTTTCAGATTTTTTTTAACTTTACCTGTATAATGTTTATCTTTACAGAAATTTATGCATACTTTTTTCTGGAATGGCACAGTTCTACCCAATAAGAACTATTTAACAAATCATTAAAATCTTTAAGGCTTCTATAAATTTTTAAGCAAAAAGCGTAATTTATTCTCTTTTACTTACATTCTTGTTCATGTAAAACTATTCATAATTTGTATTTCTCTATTTGTTCAGGATACCTGTGACCATTGTAACAGTCTCTGGAATTCCAAAAATGCCATAGAAAAGCTTTGATTTTACCCTCAACTTGTAATAATAAAGCAAATTTCCTTTTTGCATTTAGTCCAGTTTGGCTCCATCTCCCACCCAAAGTTACAAACTACATCTTGTAACAGTTACGTAAGATTAAAAATACAAAACTCAAAGGTGTTAGTCTTACAAAGTACTTGAAGAATGTTTGCCAGACATGAAAACTACCCTGAGGTATCAGAAATGATCAGCAATTCAGCTGGTAAGTTCCACATACTGATAATTAAGAAAATGAATGGCTGAACACCTGTATTGGAGACATTCAGCAGTTACGTTTGGCCAACTGTATGAGGCTCCACAAGGTTCAGTGTCAAGTCCTGCACCTGGGTCACAACATCCCCAGGCAATGCTACAGGCTTGGGGAGGAATGGCTGGAGGGCTGCCCGGTGGAGAAGGCCCTGGGGGTGCTGGCTGACCCAGGCTTGTGTCAGCGCTGGTGTGGCCAGCAGGAACAGGGCAGGGATGGTGTCCCTGTGCTCGGTGCTGGTGAGGCCACACCTCGAATAGTGTTCAGTTTTGGGCCCCTCAGTACAAGGACACTGATGTGCTGGAGTGTGTCCAGAGAAGAGCAACAAGGGGACTGGAGAAGCCGTCTTATGAGGAGCGGCTGAGGGAGCTGGGGGTGTTTAGTCTGGAGGCGGCTGAGGGGAGACTTTATCCCTCTCTGCAACTACCTGAAAGGAGGTTGTAGCAAGGTGGGTTTTGGCCTCTTCTCCCAAGTAACTATTGATAAGACAGGAAGAAATGGCCTCAAGCTGCACCAAGGGAGGTTTAGATGGGATATTGGGATAAATTTCTTCACCAGAAGGATTGTCAAGCACTGGAAGGAGCCACCCAGGGAAGTGGTAGAGTCACCATCCCTGGAGATATTTTAAAAATATGTGGATGTGGCGCTAAGGAATGTGGTTTAGCGATGGGCTTGCAAGTGTTAGGTTTACAGTTGGACTCAATGATCTTAAAGGTCTTTTCCAACCAAGTCTATAATTCTACATTACATCAGCATTTCCTATGTGACTTTCAAGCTTGCAGTAGAAAACACAGCCCCAGGTGGACATCCAGGAAAAAACAGTTGTGTTTTACTGGAAGGACAAGTATAACCAGAAAAATTAAAAAGAGAATGTTACCATTGTAAAGTTTCATGTTTTTGGATCACACCGCCAGCTTTTTCCCAGTATACGAGGGCAACAGAAGCTCCCAATACTGACCCAGAATACAACCACCAGCCCTATGTTGCCATGCTTCTGACAAGCATCTACCAGAGCCACTATGCAGACCCTGCAGGTGATACACTAAGCCCAGGCTCCCTGGGCATAAAGAGGAGGTGCACCATGGGGCATCCCAAATTTCTACAGTTTCTGGCATGTCCTCCAGTTCAGAGCAAATGCATAGTTTCACTGAATTCTGCTTTAAACTTCCACAGGTGTCCTGTTTTTTCTACCTGAAGAAACTCAGGGACACAGTAATTCCCAACAGAGATTATTTTTAAGGAAGAAAAAGTGCTGGCAAATAGAAAAGGTAACTTGTAAACTATGATGTTGAGTCAACCAGACCAGAACCATCACAAACTGAACACAACATACACACACCTTGGAAACCTATCACTCCAACCACTGCCATTTTGCAATGGCTATGTCACATCTTCAGATTTATGCAGCACTCTGAAACAAATCATTAGGGGCCAGACTGCAAAAAACTTTTCTGCCACTCCTGACCATAAGCACAGCCAAAACCTGGCTGGGAAAACTGAAATCCTCCTTTAGGTTGTAGGTACTGGCAACTTATCAAGATAATTCTTCCTCCTTTGTACAAGGACTTTCCTTAAAACATACAGCAAGAGATGAGGTTGGTTTTCCTACTTCCACACAGTGTTCTCTCACACAATTTATTTTCCAATGTAGTGAGCTGGTATGGATTTTGCTAAATAACCTACCTTGCTACACCCATTTGAGGCTCTCTTCAATTCCATAGCTTTTAACTTGGCAACCCAAGCTTGCTGTAGGGCATCTGCACCACCACACAAAGGCTGTGCTTTAACATCCGGAAGAGGTGCTGTGTGAGCATTTCAGCCTTTCCCACTCCAGTCCCCTGCATGCCAGCATTACTAGTAACACAGTGAACCAGGTGAAAGAACTGATGCCATTAAGTTTTTCACTCTTGCAGTATGCAGTAGCACAGCAGAGAGGGATCACAGCACTGAGAATGAGCATGTGGAAAGGGGTATGCGCACAGGAAAAAAGGTGTCGACTTAGAAATTAGCCTCTCTATTCTGTCCTTCAAAAATGGCATTTTTAAAGTTTAGTGATTTAGGTTTAAACAAAACAACCACCACCACCCCAAACTTACTTTGAAAAAGGATTCTAAAAGTCTTGATAAGTCTCCCAAGTTTTGTGCAAGTAGTTCTAAACCTTTGTCTTCAGCAGACAAGACACTGAAGTGGTAGCTAAAGGCTTGTCTATTCTTACCCTGTATAGTATCAACCCAGTATTCAGTTGTTTCCACCAGCTTGCTAGCTACCCATTTTCCTACTGTGCTCAATAACCAACTTAATGCTAGACTCAACACAGAAGTAAATTCTTAACACAGCTGAAATTACTCAAGTTATTCAGCTCCATTATGCTGAGCACTGTACAAAAAAAAAGTCCCACAAAAAAACCCCTCTACTAATAAACTCCCACTTCAATGAGATTTGGTAAAATTCATTATCAGTCTTGGATATAGTATGACGCTTCTTAATAAGCACAGTAATTAGCTTACTGGCCTATGAGCTGCTTATCTCTTCCAAAACTCAAACAACCAACTGTCAAGCTGATGCCCTATCACCGGCAAACCTAACGAGTTAGCTGAGCACAGCCTGCTGTTACCACAGGCAAGTTACACATCTGATGGTCATAGATTACAGACATTTCAAGTGTGTCCTTGCATGCACTGGATCAAGCTGCATGAAATCAGTAACCTTAGGTATGAAGCTGTGGCTAGGTTCTTCTGTGGACTTTGAAAGCACTTGTTTCACCTGTGAATAACTGAGGAATGCTTTGCTCTGTAGCATATTTCAGAGCTCTGTATGCAGAGGACAAATTTCAAATTCCTCACTGTTCTCAAATGTAAAGTCTATTTGCATGCTGAAAATTTTGCGGGTGTTTGGGTTACTTTGGCTTCAAGAGTTTGTTTCATGTTTTGTACCCTCCCTGCCTCCACTGAGAGAAGACTACATTGTAGCCAGTGCCTCCCTAGAACTACAGAAAGCTTTGCTGTATCAGGTGCATCATCATCCTCCTTCTGGCTTAAACTTACTGAAGGTAACTCCCTACATGATTATCACTCCCTGGGGAAGTTACTACAGACAAACTTTGGTATTCTCTTACCCTGCCTTGCACAGCAAGTATACGCACACTCCTCAGGTCAGGAGACTTGCAATCAGCTCATGCTCTCCTTTCCTGCAATTCCTGGAGTTCTCAGTGGGGAGTAGGTGCGCTTGCAGATGAAAACCGATCAGACAGCTTTAGTCTCCTCTTTGTTTAAAGTAGCCTACAGAGTAAATGCAGTATACAAGTTCACTGTTTCTCACTGCACTATTTAAAGTGGCATAAGGTATTGCTTAACTTTTTTTTTTACTATATATTACTGTAACACCAACTGTTTTTGTTTTTACTGCTGCTTTGCTATTTAAGAAATATGCACTTCATGGTAAAAACCTAAGTTTTCCAGAATAACACATCAAATTATTCAATACCCCTTTGCCAAGAGCCTAGACAGTAGGAAGATATTCACATTTTGACTGGTGACTGTCACTTGGCTCAAATTATGCTGGTCTCATATCCATCTTATGCTGAGGGGATAAGATGGAAGAATTGTTACACTGGCCAGGGTATGGGGGCGGGGGGGGGGGGGGGGTGCACAGGGAAGAGAAGGGGCTGCAATTTGTCTTGATACAGTCCTAGCGTCTTTTTGAACTTCTCAGTATCTTCTGATACCTTTTTCCCCAGTTCAATAACTAGAACACCATGCGTTTGGGCAAGCACAGATTTGGGGTGTTTTGCTCCTGTCATTGGCAATGTGAAAAAGGGGGGAAAAAAGAGAAGTAAGAATGGCGCTCTCATAGTTCTGACATATGCAGCTCTAATAGGAACAAATAATGTTTACTCCATTTCAGAATACTCTGAAGAAAAAAAAATATAAACAAAAAACTTAATGTGCACAAGTTACCGCGATAAAACCAATCATTTTAATAGAAGCCATTAAAAAAACCATGTGAGGCAATAAAAATGATAAAATTATACTTAAGAAGGAATAGCTAGCACTTTCTGAAAAGCTTTAAAACAGCAACAGACACTTTACAAAAGATTTGAGGGAAGAGAATAAAATTTCCGAACTACGGGTACTGTATAAAGGTAACATTAACAATTATCTTATAAAATACAGCAACAGAGACTCAAATGGATACTCAAGCTCCTTTGAAACTAAGCCTTCTGGGGTCTTGGTTAAAATGTATGTTCAAAAACTATTTTTAACAAGGACGAAATAGTTTATATTTTAAATTTACAGGTCCCTGGCATAAACATAGCACTATAAACATCTTCCAAACAAGCTGTAAGTACAATTTCATTTAACCATGCGTGGTGTCATCTTCTACGAAGTCTTTGGCCATTTCTGCTGTGATCACATCAATATGACTAACCTGGTGGAACAAAAAGCATACAGTTACTACAGTATCACCTGCAGAATAAGACAGACTTATTTCTGAAAGCTCCAGGACTCAGCAACAGGCCTATAATCAACTTCTGATCTCCCTCTAAAGAACATGACATGGGACACCTGCAGATATGTAAATACTTTTTCAGGAAGGAGATAATTTTTATGCAAGATTGTGATTTAAGTAGAAACCCATCACCGAAATAAGATTAATTCACATTCAACTAGACTTTCAAGTTGAGCCTCAAACGCACAACTTGATAAGGTTCTTGGTAAACACCATAAGTATATTATTTACCTTGTTTCTGAATTTCACACCATAGAACTTGTCAGCTGACTCAAGCAGTTCAGGCCTGAAAGTTGTTGTAATAAACTGAGCATGTTCAGCTAGTTCCATAATCATATCTAAAAAATGAACACAATTTTTTATTAATGCAATCTTTTCAAAGCAGGACAGGGTAATAGGAGACAGGCTAAGAGTTTGCTATTCATTATTCAAAATGAGGTTTTGGTCAATACATAACTTTCTTAAAAAACAGAAACTGCAAATCAAGAAAGCAAATCAACTGCAAATCAAGAGTGAGTGCTTCAACAATGCAACGAGCTAAAAGTTTATTTTTAAAATCAAACTACACTTCAAAACAGGACTATTTCCACCACACTTACGTGTAGTAAGGAAACCCTTTAGACATAGTGGACATCAGAGCTTCTACCTGAAGCTTTCGTGAGTTTGGTTTTAGAAGGCACAAAAGTCACATTCTAACACACATGGAGATATTAAGAAAAATGTGCCTTTATGATTAAAAGCTTTTCTCTTAAACATCAGGGATAAGAAGACAGACTATCACCTTCAACCACAATGAAGAATAAAAGTAGACAGTTACCTGAAACAGCTTTTCTGTGCTGAGCATCCAAGGCTTGGTCAATTTCATCAAACAAGTAAAATGGAGCTGGATCACATTTCTGGATAGCAAATATCAGGGCTAGGGCCACTAAGGATTTCTGTCCACCTGAAAGTTGCTGCATTTCTCTCATTTCACCCTGCTTCCCTGTGAACGATACCTAAGAAAACAATGCAACAGCAAGACGATTTCAAAATACTAAGCCACATCATCACTTACCATTATAGTAAATAAGACCAATTAAACATTGTCTTTTGAAAACGTAGTTGAAAGGCAATGAATATGCTGAGTATTGAAATAAAATATTCTCTTTACCCTTATGCCAACTCCAGTGAACTGGTCTACGGATGGAACGCTGCTCTGAGATCCCGATCCCCTTTCACTCTCAGTGCTGCCTTCACCTTCATCCTGGGACTGACTGCCCTCCACATCTCCTTTCTTCATTACTAACGTGGCCTTGCCACCAGGAACTAACTTCTGGAATACTTCACTGAAATTTTTTGACACCTGAAAGAGAAACAGTCAATACACCAGCTCATTTTTACATAATGAAGTAAATTGCAGATGACAACTCTTTTTGCATGATCAAAGTAAGTACCTGCTTCAAAGCAGATCCACATTCATTCTTAAGCACAAGTAGAAGTGAGAAACATATGCTATGCAGAGCTTGGTTCAACACATCTAAGCCAACTGTTCTTGTGGTATAAGAATTTTCAAATTTTTCAATGGTAGAATTGGAATGCAGAACAACGGCAAAAGCAACTATTACTGATTTCAGAAAACTTCAGATGAGATCTCGGTTAGGAAAATTATTTTTTAAGAGAAGACTTCACATAATTCGTAGTTAAGATCCTTTGTTAACATTAGGAATTACTGTCACCAAATCTGAAGAATGAATTTGGTGCAGAGTTTATTACCATACATTCCCCAGAAAGGGTTGTATGTAGTAGAGATTCACCAGAAAGGGTTTAAGAAGTTCAAATGTTTAAAAGCTAGAGTTGTAATACAACCAAGATGAACACCTATTTAAAATGCTAGCCTGTTTCTTTTTCAGTATTTAAATGCCCCTCAAACCTCAAGTTACACGATACGGCCTTCTACCATTATAGATGTAATAAATATCTGCTTCTTCCCATATAGCTGCTACATAATGGGACGATTTCAGCACCAGTGTCTTTATAATTGTTGCCATTTTGTTACCTGTTTGAAAGTCAGCTGAATAGCCTCGTACTTCCTGAGCTCAAGGACATTCATCAGCTCCATGATGGATTTGTACCCCCTGTCCAGTTCCTCTTGTCTTTTTATCAATTTTTCCTTCTGCTCTGAGAAATTCACAAATTGATCTAAAGCTTTTTTATTAACGTGACTGTATTTCTTCAGTTCTGTATTACACTGCTCCAGTTTCCGGAATAACTGTAAATGGAAAATATTAACATACCAAAGTGACTTGCAATTCTAGCCACATTTGACACTCCAGATGTACAGGACGCTAGTATTTCAGGTCATGAAACATGAAACCAAGCACACTTATTACCTGCTTTAAACTTAAAGTCTGATACTTTTCAAAAGCCTCCTGTGGAAGTGAACCCAACTCTCGGATTTTCTTCATGCATTCCTCCTTCTTCTTGAGGAGCATGCCTTGCCTGTTAGTCATTTTTTCAAGTTCTTTTGTATCGTGATTAATGGCATCCATATGCTCTTTTTCCATGTTCTTCCAGCGTTCCATGCTCTTTTGAAGCTCTTTAATTCCTGCTTCTGTTTTGTCAATAGAATTATCCAGATCTGAGATATTGGAAGAGAGCACAAAACCCAAAGTGGTTAGTCTTACATGCTGGCATAAAATCAGCAATCATCCAGGCAAGTATTTATGAAACAAAGAGATAATCTAAAGAAAAGATCTGTTAGGGAGTAGGAAGTTAACTTTAAGACAAAAAGTTGAAAATACCTCTCTCCTTCCCTGTGAGGCTTTAAAAAAACCTTAAACATACATATTCTTAAAGTCTAGAAAGGAAGCAAAAAAAGTTTGAGCCATACAGATGCTATTTCCTCTTTGAGGGCAACTTAGGTTTAGACAGGTTAGACAAAATTCAAGCACAACTATACAAGATCATGCTTGTATGAAGGCACCTTCAAAAGTACTATGCCCTGAAGCCAGAAGTCTTATTGCCAACACATACTGACTGGTATTACAGTGTGTGCAATTGTGGACACTAATTTATGTACAACATGCACAAAATCCTGGTTCATTTATCTTTTGGACTAAGTTCCAAAAATCTGCTACACACTATGCAACTACTACAGCATATTTGCAATTAATGATTACTTATCATATTTGGTTTAGAAATAGACCATAATATGAAATGTGTGAACTTTAAAAACCCTGGATATTTTACTTTGAAAAAGTGATGCTACCAACCATCTGACCGCGCCAGTGTATCTTTCACTCGTTTGTTGATAGCCTCAAGTTCCGATGTTGTGGCAGTAAGAACCGTGCCACCTTCTGTTTCTCGTAGCTCATTCAGTTCCTATGGGACAAAGTTAATGCCACCAAGCTTCAGCATGGAAGGGAACAAAAGTATAAGCCAGACAAACAAGTTACCTTCTGCTACTCTACATATAACTGTATTCAATATTTTAAAGTTTTAGAGAATAGTTAGATTTTTCAATCACATCTGCCATTATGATGGCCCTATTCATACACAGACTGTGTATTTAGAGCAGGATATCTGTCAAATTCATGCGCCTAAAATACTGTGCTGAAATTTAAGTAAAACACTTAGCTTGGCTATAGGGAAGCAAAACCCACCACAGATAATACAGGGTAATAAATGAGCATTTTATCAAATGATTAATACATTAAAGCCCTGGAAATAAACCAAGAACAGACTGCAAAAGTACATTTAAGAAAATCCTTACTTGTTCCACTTGGTCCAAGCGTTTTCTCAGATTCTCATTCAGATATGTTTCAACTCTTGTGATTATGCCTTCTAGTTTAATTCTCTCATTCAAAAGCTGTCTGTTTTCCTAAAAAAAAAAAAGAGTATATTAATTGCCGTAACTGACTTCTAAACAGCTATTTTTTCCCTTTTAAAAAAAAAGACAAACACACTCTTCACACAACTTTGTACTAAACTACTACACAATTCTCTGGACTGTTGTTCTAATTTTAACAGGCAGAAAGAACCAAACAGTAAATATTTTTTCAGCTGTCTAGTGTAAAAGTCAACCATACAAATCAGTAAGTTTCTTAAACAGTGCTAGTATTTTAATCCAATTCTTAAGCCCAGAAGATCTTTAGAAAGTATCCTTAAGTAGCAACATTTTTTTCAACAACATGGGTGTCAGGCAAAACCTCAGTTTTTATCTCATCTACTACATGCTTAAAGGAATATTTTTATTTTCCCCACGCTGTGCATCATTCCTTTCAGATTACATGCATTTGGTATTTCTCCTTGTAAAGTCCAAGAGCAGGACCAAGGAAACTGATGATTCCAACAGTCATCATCCTCACACAATATAGCTAGTAAAATTTGCCCAGCATTTGAGAACAAGCAAATACACTTTGCAGATGAAAAAACGCCAAACATGCCTGCCTACCTACTACTGATGAATATAGTGTAATTAAAATAGCATTTCATTTTAAGTGACTTTTCATACAAAGGGCCAAAAGTAAGTTTATTGGGAAGGAAGGTACCACATTTAATGGTAAGACATTTTCATTTCCTTACTTGCTGTAATTGTCGAATTTCATCATTAAGAGCATCCACACGTTTCTGGTCTTCAAGACTCAGCTGAGACAACAAATCAGTCCCCAGTTCTGCTTTTAGTGATTCCCTGGTTGACTCCATAGCATGTAAGCTTGCCTCCAAGCTCTGCAAACTGCGTTGCTATGGAATAGATTAGACAGAATCATTCCTCATTGATATGAATTTCACCTTTTTTTACATGAAAATATTTGTGATATATTTCTAGCGATCTCTTCATATTTCATACTATGATGTTAAGCAGAAAGGAAGGAAGGTTTATCAGTAATACTAATGAAACAATATAAAAACAGTAATAGCTTTCAATATGCTCATACTATACCTTAGGCATAAATGTCTTTTCAGACTGCTGCCTCTTCTCCTTCAGCATTTTCATCTCTGACAAAATACTGTCTCGAGAGGCTTTGAACTTTCTCTGCTGTGTCTCAATTTG
Organism: Phalacrocorax aristotelis; assembly: GCF_949628215.1. NCBI lineage: Eukaryota > Metazoa > Chordata > Aves > Suliformes > Phalacrocoracidae > Phalacrocorax > Phalacrocorax aristotelis. The sequence goes on along the minus strand of NC_134287.1, from coordinate 12,034,276 downwards.
CTGCATTTGGTTCATTAGCTGGTCAATCTCATTATTAATCCATACCGTGGGCTAAGGAAAACTGTTCTTGTTTTAAAAGGCATTTTATACCTAGTAGTACCTTCCAATTTTTATTCTGTTTGGCATATTCACCTGCTGTCCAAATAAAACAAACAAAAAGCCCCACAAAACCAAAATATTCAGTTGTACAGAGGAAATCAAGAACCATCAAGAAAAGCAACTTGAGCAACCTTATCAACACCAAGAGCAAATGAGGAAAGCATCATTTACCTGTTAATTTTACAACATGGCACTCAGAGCAGACATACATTTGTACTGGTAACGAAAACTCAGATCTTACAAAATATAGAAGAGCAGATGCCTACATTTAAATACAAATATTAGAACAGTACAAATATTCCATACTCAAGTGTGAGGCAAAAAGTGTCATTCGTTCATGCTAATTTTGATATAATGGCTTAAGTCACAGTGCAGGGCTTGCAGGGGATTCTGTTTTAATTTATATTTATTGCTAACATCACGTTACTCCTACTACAATGTACACTTTACATGACATCAACTTAAATATCCTAAGAATTATTTAGTTCCCCTAAGCAGAGGTTACAGTGAAACACTTCACTACATAATGTTCTGGGAAACCTGACAGCTACAGAACAGAAAGCTAGCAGGAATGGATATTTAACTTTCAAAACAGAGGTCTGTGTGTGGTATGTTCTAAAAGTTACTGTCAGACTGCAGTAACAGCTCTTATTGCAGTCACTGATCTACCACAGCTGAAGGATACACCACACAGGAATTACTATCAGTTAGATGAGCACTCTACCTACGCCCCCTATAGATCCCTCCTCAGAAATAAACCCAGGCCTCAAAATTTTGACTTGAATGATAGCAAAGAAGTTCCAGAACAGTAATCCCAGTTAAGTTATACTGAAACCAAAGGGTCCAACAGGTAACTGGGGCATTTAACTACAAGCAGCAGGAATTCAGGCTCCCACTCCTAGTTACAAAAAGCAGGCTACCAGTACAATGCACACTGGGATTAGTGTTAAAGTTAGTTTCTGCACAAACCCTTTTAAATCATATGCCTACACATTTGTAGTTTAAAAAAGATGTAAGGAAGGAGAAAATGCCACACTTAATTGTAGAGACACAAATTGAGTCCTGCACATTTGCTTACTGGTAACAAGAAGGGTGAAAGACGTTCCTTATCAATGGTGCATGTAAAGCCAGTTGGCAGATTCAGTCTATTTAAGTCATGTTTAACAGACCGTTTCGATATTCTTCCACTGACTTAACAAGATATAGGTACATACTTTAAGTTTTGCTAGTCAGCCGTGGATCTAAGCACAGGCTTCAGTGTTCTGCTTATCTGCTGCCTCAAAAATGTCTCTAATGCAGGTCAAAAAACAGAGCAGTTCAGTTCAAAGGACAGAAGAAAATTGTATAAGCCTCCCCCACTCCGAATTCTAGATATTGGATCTCAAGAGGACACTGTAGTATTAAAGAGGTTAGAGAAAAAGGTGACAGTTACTTGACTTTTCATACAAAGACACTGAGAAGGCCAAGACTGTCACACAGCTCAGAGCTTTATTATATTATAAGGCTCTACATCTCCTCCCCACAGCATAAGTGGGCTATGTAACACACCAATTCAGGACACCAGTACTAAAAATATAGCATGAGTCAGAAGAGGCAGTGAAGATTAACAAGAATATCTGGTTATAGCTGTTATTACAACAAACTCGAAAAGGAACAGAAAGCCTCGAAGTTTGGGGTTTAACCCCGTTCTCCAGCTTTTAAGATCAAGATCAAATTTTAACAGGGACAGATTACTAGAGCTCCTTTTCTCTGAAGCCTACAATGCCAGTCGCTCTCCAAAGCGAACTATTGGACAAGGTGTGCTTCAATTACTGTTTTTCAGTCAAGTTTCCCCAGTACGGAAATTTTACCAAAAAATTAACAGCAGTGGTATAGAAACTATTTCTTAGCTAGTTGAATTGATCTAAAAGCCATTTTTAAAAGCAATTCAGGTACATGAACAATGGATATGTTTTAAAACCTGTTATTTTCACTGGCTGTACACCAACTTTCACATAGAGGGTTTGTTTGTTTGTTTTACCATTGATTTGTTACTAAAATCCCTATGGTAAGGTATAGAACCAGGTTGCACAAGTAACAGTCAAAACAAATGCTACAGCTAATATGTAACATTATACTAGTCTCCTGTTTTTCATCTATTACTGTAACAAAAGCTTTCTCATCACACTACCTTTCCCCAAAAACAAAAGGATATTTTCAATGTTTCTGCGTAAGTTTTCATTCAGCTTTGCTTCAAGTTCACCAAGTTCTTCTTCTGCCTTTCTAACATCTTTTTGCAATTCAAGCCGAGATTTCCTTGTGTCATAATAACCTCCAGTCAAAGCACCACGATGGCTGACCTGATCACCTAAAAGCGTAACAGAGCGAGACTATAAGCTGCATGCTATGTGCTCTCCATGACATTCAGAGCAGTTGCTACAATACAGTTTAGCAGATTAGGGCATTTCAACTAACCTACAGAGCTGCTGCATCAGTATCAGGAATCATATATGTGTGTTTACAGTAATTAGGGAAGTGTTTATTTCTGTATTCAATTTAAAGAGAATTTCCTTTCTTAAGACCACAGCTTGCTATGATCTTCTTTAAGTATTCGCTAACTTTTTTGTTTGTTTGTTCTTATTAACTTCTAAAACCATGCAGCTTGAAGGAAAAAAAACACTTCTAAGGGAAAAATGCAGATACCTAGCACTACCAGTTTACAAAAAAAATCTCAGATCTTCTGTAAGAGAGAAAACAAAAACAGAGGCGAAGTAATTATCAGCATCCCTGGCTTGTAGAGTACACTTACTGAAAAAATCAATCATTTCTTCCTCAGACATCCTTAAGAGTTTTTTCAGAATTACTTTAAGAGACAAAAAGACAACAGTAAACCTGCAGGGAATCTGCTCTCCAAGAACAGGCAATTAACAAAATATATAGTTCAGAGAACATAACATGTGATGTATCTGGTACACAAAAGAATTCACCTAGCACTTACCAGTACTTAAGACTGTACATTCACACCCTGAACACTGGGTTTAAGTTCGTGGAAAACACCACAAATACACCAGGAAAATGAACACCTTTTAAATTGGATAAAACAAACTGGACAAATACAAACCTAACCTGCTTTACAAGTCTCAGGATGAAGATACATAGCTACTAACTTTTAGATCATAAAAAATACAAAATTTCTCCACAAGCCACTGAATTTTCTAAGCACTGTACTTAACCAAGTGCAACCCTGTACATCAGTCAAATATACTATTATTTAAAATAATCTTATTTTGACGACATTAACAGACCATGTTTAATGAGCCTCACATTCCAGGGATCCCATTCTTACAATAACTTATAAAATTGGAGTATTTACCTTCCAGAGTAATACAATCCATAGTGAAAGCTCTGGCCAGCTGGGTGGACACTTCCATGCTACGACAAATTAGAGTCTTTCCAAAAACATGTTTGAAAGCTTTGTCAAATCTTGGGTTGTATCTCAGCTTACTGATCATAGGAATAGCATCCTGAAGTGACAGTGATTTTCACGAGAAGAACATTTTGAAAAAAATACAGCACGTATATTGCAATAGTTCACACACAGAATTTAAGAGAGCCCTGGAGAAAAGAGACTACCATCAAGAGTAAAAATAGAATACAATCTAGCCTTGTAACAAGAATTTCTAAAGGTTTAACATATCTAAAATTCACTGACTATTAGAATGGGCTTCACAATCAATAAATTTCTAAAATAAAGACTTCTGGAGCTGTGTATATAATTATTTACATACAGGATGTCAAACCCTGAACACCCTGAACTCAAAGCACAATACTGTGAATGACACTTTGGAAATAAACAGCTGTCAGTTGGTAGAAGGATGACACACTGACTGAACATTCCAAAGACAAACACATGAACACACTATGGAAATCAAGTGCAAGATTTTGCCATTTTAGCTCTTAACAGCTAGGCTTGAGCCTCAAGTCAACTAAGAGCCTACTAGGAATCTCATCCTAGTATTAAATTGCTACTGAAACAAGGTAGGTATCAAATTGGCAGTAAAATCTTTTTCCTCCAAAAAATTCTCTTCTGTAGAAAGCAGGACAAACACAGTTTTACTAGTGAAATCCTCCCAAAAATAAGCACAGTACAAGTCTGACTGCTTCCCATTTATTTTTTCCTGCATTTATCTGAGGAATACAATATGGGTTACAATAAAATTCTACTTCTTTCTATTATCGCCTCTTTACTTGTAAGGTGAAGTTAAGCTTTTAGAGAGCAAATAGCTGGTAGGAAAGCAAGTATTTTCCTTTAACAGAGGTTTATGTTGAGAAGCATATGTTAGAAGTAGTATTTAATAGCAGACATTCAACAGCAGACAGTGGGCAATAAGCAATATATACAAACAACTCAAAGTACAAGGCTTTAGAGTTATGAAGTAGAGGAAGGTTCAAAAGCAACTCTAACTCACATTAGTCTCGGGATAAGCAGTATCTCTAACATCCAGCTTGTTCAAAGGGAGGAAAGTAACTTCTCCAGGAAGGTTCATTTTGTTAAATTCCATTAGGATCTTTGTACTGACCTCATCGGAGTCCACAATGTGATAGAACAACCTAATCAACAAGCCCAGCAAATAAGCAAAACTTTACTGTGCTAAAAGCACTAATATATTTGTATGAGAACAATAAGCATGCAAGTACCATTAAATAACACATCAATATAAAGCTGCATTGCATTTTCTCTTCAAGTCTGTGCCTTAGAATAAGCAAGTGGATACACTCTATCCACTTTCATTAAAATTGAATCAGTGAAGAATTTTAAATTCCACCCTCCAGTCACATGAGCACCTCAACATGCATACAGTGTCACTGTGTACACAGTCTTTTTCAGTTCAGCTGCAAACCTCCGTCCTCCATGGCATTTCAATATGCAGTATTCAGCCCTCTTTGAATGGAGTTACAGAGTCTGCATCTTATGCCTCTGTCCTTTTTCCTGCCCTTATGCCACTATCTACATGTCATCAGAACAAGAATTTGTATGACTACTCATGAATCAGAACAGAGGACTGATCACACACAAAGATAATTTAAATTAATTTGAAGTGTCAGGTGCTGCAGGAAGTGGTGGGTCACCCATGAGGCACTTACTACTTCTAGAACACACACTACACAAACTTGTTAACACTCAACATCTTTTCAGATAGCTTTTCAATAGCAGGTTTTGGCAGTTTAGAGACTATCCTCATCCATGAAGTTTTCTAGCGTAAGTGAAATAATTCTTATTGATTGTTATCATTGAAACATGAGCATTGCTTACTGTGGAGTTCTCAAAGCCAGAAGATGCCATCCACTTCATTCAATATAGCTCAGCCTTACCACCAATCCTTCTGGTAAGTGTCATGAGTGTGGGTCTGGGGCCTTTCTATGGGGTCTTTGTGTGGTTTTGTTTTAGGGTTTTTTTTGGACAAGATCAAGAGCAGCTAGGATTAATTTTTAAATATCCAGAATTCTCCTTAGTTCATTCTTGGAGTAGCCGTTTGATCATGCTATATAGATGGTACTTTGACCAAAAAAAAAAAAAAAGGATGAAATCTCAAGTTCCAAGAATAAAACTTTAAGTAGCAACTGGCACCAATAACTAAATTGTAATACTGCAGCTGCTTTAACTTAAGTAACAATAAGGAGCATGTAATTACCTGTTCCCTGCAGTAACTTCAACACAGGTGTAGAAAGCTGGTTCGCACTCGAAGTTATTCATCACAATGCCATGATAGCCATTTAGAACATGCTGGTTTATGCCCTTTCGACGGAAGTGCTCCAAAACTTTATTTATGCTGTCTATACCATTCAGAATGGCCTGTTAAAATAAAACTCATTATTGAGTTCTTATATATTAACTGCAACTAAAAGACGTAGAACTAATATCCATTTTACCTCTAACTTGAACTCTGTGAAAATCATAACCCTCTTTTTCACCAAGTTCCTGCGTGCTAACCTACAGCTCCAACGGGACATACCTAATACATATATTTCAGTCTGCCACTTTTCAGGGTCTTTGCTTTAAAAAAGCACAAAGATATAAGAAATTTTAGAAGTACTCCATTTCTCCCTGGTCTCCTTACCTCTCCTCAGTTACCTTGACCTTATGTAACTGATTTCCAAGTACTTTTAGAGCTATAAATATTTGAAAAGTTCCACTTACAAATATAATTTGTCCATCTTAGTTATGACAGTAAGATCATAACCAAAAGAAGTAACTGTCATATCTTTCAGATACTACTCTGACATCCTTTAAGAATGAGAGACGCTTCCACAAGGAATTCTCAAATACAAGGTATCTTACCTTTCCTGTTGCTGCCCTGAGAAGCTGCTGTTTCTTTTCTAAATCCTCCCGCTTTGCGGCAAGAGCTTGTTGTTCTGCATTCTCTTCCCTCCATAGATAACTACAGAACAAAAATAATTGAAGTATTTTAAGTGTAAATGAAGTCTGAATATTTTTTTTATTATTCCCAAAGACTGCTAATCTAACAGGGAGGCGAAGTGCAGGAGTTCATACATGGCTGTATTGAAAAAACATACCTACATGCCATATTAACAACTACACAGTTGGGGTCCTTCACATTAAGTGAGATTCAGACATATTTCAATTAATTACTAACTTTCTTTCGCTCTGTAGTTCATCCTTTTTATTTTTCACTTCATAGTATTTTCTGTCCAGTTCTTCAACACGAGCCTTCACTTCATTAAGATCCTGGTCCAGTTTCTAACACAAAGAACAGAACAGCATGGAACTACAGCTGTGTTCAAAAGTCATTCAGTACTAAATTACTAAAAATTCAGAAACAATTCCTACAAGCATTTTAGCCAATTTACAAATTGCAAAAGCACTAGGAATAAATACACCTTTTTAAGGAAGCAGTAACCAGGTACAGTTATCAAGTAGACTGCAAGGCAGGTACTGAGTTGAACTGTGCATCTGGGTATTACAGTGAAATGGCTCACTGTAAGTCACAGTAAGAAACTGAATCAAAACAGTAACTACCATGTTTGCTATGCACAATGATGCTCTGAAACAACATCTGTTATAAGAACATACATACTAGTCTTGTGTACCACACCGTACTACTATTAGTCAAAAATCTTAGCCAGCTCTCCAACAGTACTGACCAGCCTAACGTTGCAAGCTTTCTGTCATGTTCACCCAAGACACCTCCCCTTTCGGCAGCAAAAAAAGCTATACCACTCTTAGACTAAGCATAAATCAACCTTCCTTAAGGAGGAGAAAACCAAGACATGTTTATAAAAGGAACCAAAGGCCACCTCAAATTTAATCTCTTGAATTCTACAGAATTCCTATTGAGCAGTACAATACAAACAGTCAGTGGTAAATACCATTTCTTTCCTTCACCAACTCAAGAGAATCATTACTTGGCTAAGGTGGGCCCCATCCAAAAAGAATTTTAGTAGAACACCATTGTCTTTGTACAACTACATTCCTACATTTTTTCAGACTGATCCTCGATTTCGGCAGATATATTACACGAAGACCAAGAACAGCATCTGTCAGCACATGCAGGGTAGCAGCATTGCCACTGGATGCTCTCCCACTTTACATGCAGGGATTTTCATTCCTGTAGCTCCTAGCAGGAGTGATGTTTTTGGATTGTACTGCTGTATGTATAGTGCAAGATCTGTTTCTGAATGCAAATTAAAATCTAAAAGTTATGCAGATAATACTGTGATCTACTAACATAGATAAGAATGCAACTTCTAACCAGCTGCAAATGTGGTGCAAAGGTGCAGTATTTGCAGCACAGTTTAAAAGATCATCTGTTTAGGGAAAACAGAGTGAAAACAACCAAGGTAGAACTCTATATAAATGCAACAAATTGTTATATGAAATAGCCATGTTCAACATAGACAAGAACAAGGTAAATTTAAGTCTCTTCCTGAAAACTCAGGCCAAACACTTTGGGGAAAATACAAGAAAACCAACATATAGAGTGAAGGTAGATGCAGTGTTAAGGGGAGTTTTGAGTTTATCTGCAGACGTTTTCAACAATACATTTTAAGAGACCACACCCAACCAGAAAGTCTCATCTTCCTTATAAATAGACACTGAAGTCTAATCGTCCAAGATTAACTGGGTGTTTAAGCCTACTCTCAAGAATATGGCAAAATAAGCTGAACACTTACACTGTACTGCTCCAAATTTTTCTCCTTGTTTGCCTCTGTATCCTCTAAATCCTTGTGTATAGCTGCAATCTGCCGCTTCTTGTCATTGATAGCTTGATCTAAAGACTTCAGTTCTTTCTTTATCCACTTATCCCTTTCTTCTTTGGAAGTAAACTGGCTTCCTCGACCTTGTTTTGCATAAAGATCTGTTCTTTCCTGCGTAGCCTGTGCAAGTCTATTTTGAGAAGGGAAAGACATGCTGTATTATAAAGAAATTTTGAACTTAAGAGCAAGCATTAAGAATTACCATAAGAATTTTCAAAAATCTCAAACCAGGCTAAAATTTAAGCACCAAATCAGTAACAAAAAGATCACGTTATAAACAATAAAATCACCCAGGAGACTTCACAAAACAAGAATTCAACAATAGCCCCCCAAGAGCGGTTAAGCTTAAAAATTCCACTAAATGTTCCACCCAACAATAAAGGAGGCTTTTTACAGACCATCTGTAAGTCCAAATAACTACTGCATTCTCATGCAACAACAAGAGTTAATTGCACATATGGACAGCATTGACAGTATCTTGGGGCTGTTGTGGTTTTTTTTTATTTTATTTTTCATTAAAATGCTTTGACACACCCCCCCAATTGTAGAATGCCACAGACCTAGCAATTCCCCTCTCTTCTTTTTCTTTTACACTGTTGAATTTTGGCTCCGTTTCTGCTAATTCTTTCTGCTTCTCCTCGATTTTCTCAAGAAGCTTTTGCCTCTCTTTTAACAGTCTTTTCTGAAAGTCAAACAAAGTAGTATTTATAGTTAGATAATATCAGGAACTGCATTATTAGATAAATACACACTTCAATAATAATTTAAGATTGCAATATGCCATTGCTTATCTGATATGACACTGTTCCAACACTTAACAGAAGTTAATTCAGTTCCAATCAGGACAGTAAAGAGGGATGAAATGAAGCATTCAGAAGAAGCTAAAACTATGCAAGCAAGGAGATCTGTATGGGCCAAATAACCAAGTTCAAATTAGTGCTACAAACAAAACCCTGCTTCCCAATACTTGGAGCAATTAAGATCAAGAGAATTATAGGTGCTTGATTTTGGAACATGCAGGATGATAAAGGATCATAACACAGGAGTCTGTGTTTATATCCCCTAAAAGCACACTAAAGACATCACAAAAAACTAAGATACTTGTCCAGCAAACCTTAGAAAATAAAAGGCCGCAGCCTAAAAAACAGAACTTCAACATGCAGGTATGCTACCTTGTGCCAATGACATTTTAAGACTTCACTGTTACGTACCCTCTGTTCACTATTGCCAGCTAATTCATCCTGCAGGTCTTTAGCCTTCAGCTCTAATTTAGTCCTCTGTTTAATCTGCTCCTGTCTTTCAGCACTGAGTTGTTCTTTCTCTTCTTTCATTGCTGAAATCTTTGTCTTCAGTTCTCGAACTTGCCGTTCTATTTCCTATACAAATTTAAGAATGTAGCATCTTAAACACTGCATGAACATTTCAGTATCTGTCAAAACTCAAGATTATTATATAGATCAATATACACTAGAAGTGTGAAAAACTACTCCTTTTCCAAATGGAATGAAAGCATAAAATAGAAATGAAAATGGTTTTAGAGATTTCCCCCTTCCTTCCCTACCCCTCTAAAAAACCACCCACAAAGCAAAACACACTGCTGGAGAGCCCTTCTTAAAACTATTTTTACCTCCATTTTATCTCTAGCATCTTGCTGTGCATCTCTCAGCTGCCTGGATTTCTCTCCACTTGTCTCTCGTTTGGCAGAAAGCTGTAGAGAAATATCACCAATAGCTTAGTAGCAAGATTCTGTTTTAGTAGTAGTTCCATAAAGAAATAATTTGTTAAATTAGTGAAGAACATTGACAGGATTCTACACAGGAATGCAAGGAGATGTTGGCAAAAAGTAAATCAACAGCTGATGTTATGCTTTTGTATTACCCAAGATATTTTACCTCATCAAGCTTAGCTCGGGTCTCATTAAGCTCCTGATTATAAATGGTGTATTCTAATGCTCTCCTCATTTTATCCCATTTCTGGTACTGGGCCAGCTCTTCTTTCTCCTCCTCTAGGGTATGCAGTCGCTCTTCAATATATTTCAACAACTCATTGATCTTCTCTCGTTTGCCCTCTTTAGAAGAGATGACGAGACTGAAGTTCAGTTAAACACGAACACATTCCCACACCTTTAAAGCTACTTAATCTCCTCCAGTGATTAACTATTTGTCATCAGTTATGAAATGTGAAAAGGAGAACCGATGTCCAGAAGTTCCCCAAAAAAACATCCTAACAGCAGAACTGTTGATACTAATTATGGAAGGCAACACAAGCACGTACTCTCTTGGCTCACACATGTAAAATAATTTCAGATTATGCTACATAAACTTTCCTGTTTGCAGAGCAGTAGGTATCCTGATCTTTTGATCACTGCCAGCTGACATCATTCGTGGTTTTGAGCAGTACAGATATTCCTATTAGCCTAGCTAAAAAGTTTTATTACTAAAAGCACACAGGAAGTCACTTATTAAACCTTTTGAGATATTTAAAATTCAAGAAGGAAACATGACATGCTCTGTACTATTTAACATATCACAAATAAAAATCTATCTAGCAGTTAGCTTCACTGAAGCAACCATTAAAGATTTAGAGTTAATGCAATTACTGTGGCACAAAGTATTAATTTCTTTAACTGTTTTTACCTGTTTCTTTCATTAGCGAAATACTCTCCTCTTTACGTTCATCATACACTCTGGTACCAGCTACTTCTCTTAGTAACTTCAGTCTTTGAGAGTCAGGAGCTGTGGCCATCTGGTTGATCTGAAAATTCAAGATCAATGATTTGAATAGCCTGCTCTGGATACATGGCTAACCACAACAGATCAAAGATTGCATTTTTTTTTTTGCTGTGCCTGCTTGCCTGAGGTTTTGGCAGGAAGATTCACATACCTCATATATACCATACTGCTTTCCTTTTGAGACAGTTACTTTAGGTTGGCAAGTATTCTGCTTGTAAAGAATTTTGCTGGTTTTCAGATGCTACTAGTTATTGCTAAAACTCAAAATACTGGTATTACGTAAACAGAAGAAATCATTGCCCATTCAAAATTCAAAATTAGAGAAACTCAAGCTTGGGCTTTTAAGTCCTGGTGCTAAACCAAATGGTTTAAATGGCTCCATAAAACCACACCAAAATGTAGGGGTTGTAACACTTGGAATAATTCAGGTCATGACACATTCATTAATCCAACATTAAATCAGACAATTAAACCCAACATAAAACTTACTTTCCTTGAATAGAACTTCAGTGTTTGCATCCTTTTATAAGAAGGTAACTGTTTCTAATTTGTATATTAAAACCAGTAGGTGTATTTTGGCTAAGAGTCACATGCACCAATACCTACCAGAACACAAATGACTTTCCAGCTGAAGTTGTTTCTTCCCAATAAATGCATTCAGCTATATAGGAAAATTTATCCTAGTGAACATCTGGGAGACTGTACTGCTGCACCAGCATTTCTGCCATCAAATGCTCCTCAAGTCTCCTGCATTCCCCTTTTAAGTATACCCTTCAGTAACCCTTTGGAGCTGACAATTATTGCTCTCTCCATGCTGTCCCACCTTGTGAGCCATTACAAGTAATCTGTCCTTTGTCTCCAGATCTGGGCATCCTTCAAAAGCTCGGGTAATCAGCTTGGGTCTTGAAGACCAGTTAATAGAGGCCATTCTGTGAGCTCCTTCCCTGCCGTGTGTTCCACTTCTGGTGCTTCCAAGTGTTTCTATTAATCCTCCATTGACAGTATTTTTAGCCTCTTAAAATTCTCTACAATTACTTTATTGCCTCATCTTAAGGCCCAGAAATCTATGAATTTACACTGAAATAGTCACAGGAATTAAGTTTGCTTTGTATTTAAGCATGCAGAGAAGCACACGATTGCAAAGATTACCACAAAAAAACCTTTTCTAAATGTCAACATAACAGACTAAAACTTTTTTCTTAAAATCCACATAAACTACTAAAACAGCAATATTTGCAAAAGCAGCATCTACAAGAACTGTTGCAAAGTAAAATGGATTTATACTTCTGCAATAATTGAACTAAATTTGGCATCCAGGAAACATGATACTCTTGATAGTGATTTCTTCCGCTTTGTGAAAAAGAATCTTACCTTTCCTTGTTTGACAATATAGTAGGGATTACTGCGAGAAAATCCAGCGCTTTCAAGAAGATTCATTACATCATTTTTCCTGAAATGTTATTGTGAATTTATTAAAAACACTTCCAGTAAAAGTGACAGCTGTAAAAGTAGTAAAACTATACATCACATACTATAATCACTGTCTGCAATACATGCTCTGTTTGAAATGAGAGGATAAAAATGGAAAATATCTGAAATACTACAGCACTGGAAAAAGAGATTAAGAAAGAAGCACCTTGAAGCAAAGAGGAGGCAAACACAGATAAAGATATCACAAGAAGATAGGAAACAATCTAAAGTCTGGTAACTCTTCTATTTAAAAAAAGCCCTGAAAGAATTATATAAGCAGTTAAACATCACATTAACGAACAGATTAAACTGTAAATTCTAACTCTGCTGGGCAATTGCACAAGGACTGATGTCCTTACTGTCAAACTACGAGTGCTCAGTAACACACAACTAAATTAGTATTGTTCACGGAACTCATGAGAATTAATTTATTTCAGGCTAGAGATACAAGTGTTCGGTGTGAACTAGAGAATTTTACATAAATACTACTAGTCTCATTCAGCTAAGGAAAAGAAGTACCTACGTCACCATTTTCTTGTCTAAGAAATATTGGTCCTTCTTGGCTCCAATGACTCTGCGAAGGGAGACTTCCTCTTTATCAATCTTAAGAAAACAAAACCCAGTAAATTTAACTGCTTGCAGTAGGTGTGTATAACTAATCCAGAATGTTTATGGCACGTTTTACCAGAACTGACTCAAAAGTAATTACTGTACTGAAGGCTTCTATAATACTGAGATACTAGAGTCTGAAGTGATCATCTATCACTGAAGTAGTGTGTTCAACTTACCGGTAACCTGTTGTCCGAATTGTCGAAAATGATTTCCACGAACGCTGAAATAACACGAGGACCTGTACCTTCCTAAAAAAGGAGATATTTTGGTTAGATAATTCCTACCTCAGAAGGATTTTGAGCTCATTCGTCTCCCAATTTCCCTGACAATCCCACTTCCCCTTTCCTTCCAAGGATCTGAGAGCCAAGAGCATCTATGTAAGACACAGTACACGTATTTTTATGTCTGAAAATCTTGGATACACATTCACCAATGGCCATTATCAGCATAATGTATTACTTTGTAATAAATTCCCTTTTGCCAAAGGGAAACAAAAAACATTTAAAGATGCTTCAAAATAATCGGTTTAAGATCTCTACAGCCCACCAATGTACCATTTTTGTAGTAACGTTGAAATGCATTAGCTTATTCTTTAGTTTTCTTGCTATACACCTTTACTTACGTGCAACAAAGCCAGTCTCTGCTCTGGGCGAAGATGACTAAACTCATCACTGAGGACAAACTGAATTGCTGTAATAAAATAGTAAAGAAACAAAAGACTTATTCTTTCCTTTATGGACATATGTAGCAGTTCCTTTAACTCAAAACATACTGTTTTAATGTTGTGTAGCATAGTCATGCCACTGCTAATATCTTACAATGGTTTCTTCATTAAAAACCTTAATCTGCTGGATTTTCATCACTCAGCCTGCTGTACACTAGAATTTCTCTGAAGCCTCATTGTCACCACCACCTTACAAGTTCACTGCATAAGCATTAACAGTGCTGCACAAGTAGGAATTAATGAGCTTTCCTCTACAAATACATAGCACACAGGCTATGTTAAAAATATTGCTGAAATACTTAACACATGGCAATTTTTAATTACTACCATCACAGAGGCCACTAACACCTCCGACTAGCACCTGTGCTCCTCCACTGATGCTCCCACCCCACAAAAATCTCCCTCATAACCATATGTTAAAAAGTTATATAAGGTGTGCCATACTGCTACGGAATCAACTGCAAATTTAGCCACTGAGAATGTCTGAAGTAACTGCAGATATCACAGTCAGCTTTCAAGGTGGGTGACTTTTAGAATCAGTTACCTCCTTTTTTGCCATTTAAAAATCTTAGAAGGCCCTTAGTAAGAAAAGCCAAATAATGGGGAAAAACCTGAAGGTAAGTATTAAACAAGTGCATTGAGATCTGCCTTTCATCATTGTCAAGTAATGACCAATCTGCCACTCCTTGTTGAGAAGGAACATTTGGTAAACCAACTTCTGGCAAAAACAAACCTGGTATCACCAGCATCCCCATGCTATTAATATAAGAAATCCAGGCTTACCATAAAAAAAGTTGCTTTTTCCAGATCCATTTCTTCCCACTGAAAATTAAAAAACAAAGTATAACCTCCAGTTGACATGAGTTAACATTGCAAAGTACATTAAATTTTACATATAAATATTCAGGAACAGACCCTAAATATAACACAGCCAAACAAAATCTCAAGGGAATGAAGCAAACTTCATAGGTGGTTCACTTAGTCATTGTCTGAGAACAAGAGGAGTCCTTTCCCCACTCAAACATATTGCAATGACTTACAAGCTCCAACACCATTCCACAATGAGAATAAGGGTTCAACCAATCCTGTTTATTCCCATCCTTTTCTTTTAAACACTGATCTCCTGCTGGGATAAAGCTTTAGCTCCCACTGAAGTAACATTACATAATAGGACATGCTATTCAAGTCATACACATGTTTTTTCCAACTCAGAATAAATCCTGGCTACTAAGTTTTTATATCCTAAATTGATTGCTTTCTGTTGGGTCAGCAGTCTCAAAGATGCTGCACAATCACTAAAATCAATGCAAATGAAAAGGCAAGACCAGGCATCCATGAGCAAAAATAGGAAGAGGCATGAGAATGGCGGACAAGACGCTGTTATATTAAGTGTTACTTGTAACACCTTTGAAACTTGTATTATACTTTTGGACAGTCCACATTCCAGAAATTCATTCTTCCAAAGCTAGAGGACAATGTTGTTCTCCGCAGCAGTTTATAGCAGCTAGTGTGCTTATCAAAACTGATCACACTTGCATTCTCCCCTCCCCCTCCTCCCCCCCCCCAAAAAAAAAAAAAAAAGAGAACCCCATACAAGTTCTCTGCTGTTGTTTCTACTAGGACAGCCTTTAAAGGGGGTCTGGTTGATACAGAAATCAGCACATATGAAGGAGTTTACAGACCTTGCTCAATTTCTGAGGTCTCGGACATACTATTAGCACAGTAAAATGGAATGCTAGCATTACTTTGCTCTAAGTGGAATACACCTTGTCACATACTACAGACAACTGTATAGAAGTTTCCAAAACAGAAAAATATAGTCATCACCACTGACAGAGTATAATATAGTCATCCACTGACAGAGTACTGGAACAGGCTGCCCAGGGAGGTTGTGGAGTCTCCTTTCCCGGAGACATTAAAACGCCGCCTGGACGCAGTCCTGTGCTCCCTGCTCTAAGTGTACATGCTCAAGCATGAGATGATCTCCAGGGGTCCCTTCCAACTCCTACCATTCTGTGAAATGTAGGGAGAACATCAAAAACTATAAGGACTTCAACATGAACATCATCTGAAATAACAGTGCAACTCTAGTTAGCATTAAAAGTATCAGAACTTACCAATGACATTGTGTTTTGAGCTGAATGGGTCCACAATGGTTTGGTCCCTGTAGCTTCGAAAGCCCTGAATGATTACCTAGTAAGAAGAGTGAGTTATTTTAACAAAGTTCTCTCTGTCCTTGAGCAGTTTTTGAACTGTAAGATTTTACAGAATATTTACATCAATTATAATACATTGATTTCTCCCACCCTTCCCACACACATTTCAACCTTCCAGCTCAAGATCAGCCACTTACATCATAAAACTTGCCCTCACCTAAGCATCACTTTTTTTTCTCCCCATCACAAGAGATGCTGGTACTTATCTAGGCCAAAGCACAGTGAACAAGAGTTCTGAGACTTGTTACAAACTACAGAAAAATATGAATTTGCATCAAATATTACACACAGGAAACGCCAATATAGCAAGCACTTATCCTAGTAGGGACATATTGATATTTTACTTTTATAATGCAATCCACATAGAGCGTAAGAATTCTATTTGCAAATTCTCCAAGTAGAGCAATTACAGACTGCAAAAACTATACCAGACTCTACCTATTTTGCATGCAATACAGTTACTGTGCAACCTAAAGGTAAAAGTAAAAAAGCAAGCTATCTCTGTTCTAATGAATTCACTTCCTAACTAGACAAATACAAAACTACACAATTACCTTCAGGAGCCACACAGCAAACAGTCATCTAGGAGCAGCATGTCAAATTTCAACTATGCCACTTCTGTAGGGATTTCAGGTTTGCCAGGCCAAGTAACATACAATGTACAGAGTGACAATATCCCAGTACTTCAGTGGTTCTGCACAGCAGCAAAACTGATCCAGCTTCCAGCATGCATATTCTAGCATTAAGCAACCTTTTTCAAGTATCAAAGCTGTGCTGAAAGACTATACAGCAGCTTTGCTCTGCTCAGTGAGATATCAGAAAGACAGCAGCCACTAAAAAGTTCTAATGTTTCCAGATCTTTCAGCAAGAACACTCATAAATGGACTAGAGTTGACATTTAATCATTACATCCTTCACCAAGCTCTTTCCCAACAGAAGCAAGATACTAAAATAATACTATCAAACTAAGAATTACTTGTTAGGAAGACACCTAAACAGCTTACAAGTTATTTCTCAATACTACTATTGCTTAAGTTGAGAATGTGTAATTATTTAGGCTTTGTTTTCTTTGTAACATCTATGGGCCCATCACCCTCTTCTACTTTTCTGAATCACAGAATGGTAGGGGTTAGAAGGGACCTCTGGAGATCATCTCATCCAACCCCCCTGCTTGAGCACGTACACCTATAGCAGGGTGCACAGGACCACATCCAGGCACGGTTTAGTATCTCCAGGGAAGGAGACTCCACAACCTCTCTGGGCAGCCTGTCCCACTGCTCTGTCACCCTCAAAGTAAAGAGGTTTTCCCTCATATTTAGGTAGAATTCCCTTGTGTTCCAACTTGTGCCCATTGCCCCTTGTCCTGTCATTGGGCACCACTGAAAAAGAGTCTGGCCCCACCCTGTTGACACTCACCCTTTAGATATTTATTTAGATATTTAGAAATTTATATTGATAAGACCACCTCTCAGTCTTCTCTTCTCCAGGCTGAACAAACCCAGGTCTCTCAGCCTTTCCTCGTAAGGGAGATGCTCCAGTCCCCTGATCATCTTCATAGCCCTCCACTGGACTCTCTCCAGTAGTTTCCTGTCTTTCTTGAACTGGGGGGCCCAGAACTGGATGCAGTACTCCAAATGTGGTCTTACTAGGGTGGAGTAGAGGGGGATGATAACCTCCCTCGACCTGCTGGCCACACTCCTTTTTATGCACCCCAGGACACCATTGGCCTTCTTGGCCACAAGGGTATGGTGCTGGCTCAGGGTCAACTTACTGCCCACCAGCACTCCCAGGTCATTCTCAGCAGAGCCACCTTCCACCAAGTCAACCCCCAACATGTACCAGTGAATGGGGTTGTTCCTCCCCATAGGCAGGACCTTGCACTTGCTTTTGTTGAATTTCATGAGGTTCCCCTGGGCCCAGCTCTCCAGCCTGCCCAGCTCTCGCTGGATGGCAGCACAGCCTTCTGGTGTATCAGCCGCTCCTCCCAGCTTGGTACCATCAGCACTTGCTGAGGTTAGGCTTTGTCCCTTCCTCCAGGTTATTGATGACTGTTGAACAGGACTGGACCCAGCACAGACCCCTGGGGAACACCGCTAGTGACAGGCCTCCAACCAGACTCTGCCCCATTGATCACAACCCTCTGAGCTCTGCCATTCAGCCAGTTCTCAATTCACCTCACTGTCCTCTCATCTAACCCACACTTCCTAAGCTTATCTACGAGGATGTCATGGGACAGTGTCAAAAGCCTTGCTGAAGTTGAGGTAAACAACATCCACTGCTCTCCCTTCATCTACCCAGCCAGTCATGCCATCACAGAAGGCCATCAGGTCAGTCAAGCATGATCTCCCCTTGGTGAATCCATGTTGACTACTTCTGATAACCTTCTTATCCTCTACATGCCTGGAGATGACCTCCAGAATGAGCTGTTCCATCACCTTTCCAGGGATGGAGGTGAGGCTGACTGGCCTATAGTTTCCTGGGTCCTCCTTCTTGCCCTTTTTGAAGGCTGGAGTGACACTCGCTACCCTCCAGCCCTTGGGCACCTCTCCTGTCCTCCACGACCTTTCAAAGGTGATTGAGAGTGGCTTAGCAACAGCATCCACCAGCTCTCTCAGCACTCATGGGTGCATCCCATCAGGGCCCATGGATTTGCAAGGATCCAGTTTGCCTAGGTGATCTCTGACCCAATCCTCCTCAACCAAGGGGAAATCCGCCTTTCTCCAAATTTTCTCCCTCACCTCTGGGGGCTGGGATGCCTGACCAGCCTTAGCAGTAAAGACCAAAGCAAAGGCGGCATTCAGTAACTCTGCCTTCTCTGCATCCTGTGTCACCAGGGTACCCACCTCATTCAGCAGCAGGCCCAGTTTCCCCAGTCTTCCTTTTACTGCTGATGCATTTGAAGAAGCCCTTCTTGTTTTCCTTGACACCCCTAGCCAGACTTAGTTCCAAGTGGGCCTTGGTCTTCCTCATTGTATCTCTGCATACCCTGACAACATTCCTGTATTCCTCCCAACTGGCCTGTCCCTTTTTCCACATACTCTAAACCTCCTTCTTCCATTTGACTTTTTCTAGAAGTTCTTTGCTCATCCATGTGGGTCTCCTGGCTCCTTTGCTTGACTTCTTCCTTATAGGGATGCACTGATCCTGAGCCTGAAGGAAATGGTCCTTGAATACTGACCAGCCCTCTCAGACCCTCCTGCCTTGTAGAGCCTTAGCCCATGGGATTCCTCCAAGCAGGTCTTTGAAGAGGCCAAAGTTGGCCCTCTTGAAGTCCAAGGTTGTAATCCTACTTGTTGCCCTGCTTCTACTATGCAGGATCCTGAATTCCACCACCTCGTGGTCACTGCAGCCAAGGCTACCCCCAACTCTCACATCCTCAGCAAGCCCTTCCTTGTTCATTAGTATAAGGTCCAGCAGCACATCTCACCTCATTGGCTCCTCCACCACCTGTATCAAAAAGTTATCCTCAGTGCTCTGCAGGAGCCTCCTGGATCATGCACGCCTCACTGTGTTGCTTTTCCAGCAAATATCAAATGTGGGTTGAAGTCCCCCATGAGAACCAGGGCCTGCAATTGTGAAGCTGCTTCCAGATGCCTGTAGAAGGCCTCATCAACTTCCTCATCAGGTGGCCTGTAGCAAATGCCCACAGCAGTGTCACCCATATTTGCCTGCCCCTTAGTTTTTACCCATAACCCCTCAAGTTGTTCTTCCCCCACCCCTGGGCAGAGCTCAATGCATTCCAGTTGCTCCCTCACATAAAGAGGAACTCCCCCACCTCCCCTTGCTGGCCTGTCTTTCCTAAAAAGCCTGCAGCCATCCATGACAGCATTCCAGTCATGCGAGCTATCTCACCATGTCTCTGTGACTGCAATGGCCCTCCTGTTTATTCCCCATGCTGTGGGCACTGACGTACCTGCATTTCAGAGAGGTAACTGAGCATGCAGGTTTCCCTGGAGGGGTACATGAGGACCCCCTGTAGCCATGCACGCCCTTGAGGTAATTGGTCTTCTGATTACCGTCTGGTGAGGCAGCTAAGGCACCTTTGTCACTGGTCTGGTTGGCCAGGCTTATTTCCCCCCTTGATGTGATGGCATTAGCATCAACACTTTGGCCCCCACCAGCCAAATCATTCAGTTTAAAGCCCGCTTCATAAAGCTGGCCAGACCTACTGCCAAAGATTCCTTTGCCCCTTCTAGACAGGTGGACTCCATCCCTCCCTAACAGGGAGGTCATCCCTTCTCTCACACCTTCAAGTATTTAAAGTAGCCCATGTTCCAGCAGATAAGCATAATAGTTGGTATCTGAGGAGCACATACAAAGCTTCAGCAAAAAGCCTAGTAGTATTGTAAACATTAAAAAGCCTTTTCCCCCTACTAAAAAAGCCTAAACTAACTGTACACCTGAGCAACTCAAGAAACAATTACCTTCTACTACCACATTCATATTCTGTAATATTCTGGTAGTACCCCGTACAAATGGCAGGGAAAAAAAACCCCTGTCCATAAAATTTACTAGACAAAAGACTGGGAGAAGAAAGTGCCCTGATTTATTCATGTCAAGTTTGATCTTAAGTCTTTCTCCCACTATGTGACAGCCATTATCAAGGATTATCACAGAAAACTCCACATACCACCTGTTTCTACTAATGGATTAAAAGCATCTCACTAATACTGAATGAAAATGCCATGCCAGACAGCAAATCAAGCTCTTGAGTTTATAAAAATTGAAATAAATCTTAAAGACATTAACTTTTAGTCAGATCAGAATCATTCTCTTCCCAGGCACTACATCATCTTTGTCAAACCCTCTTTGCAAAATTATTTCATTACTGGAATCTGAAGCTAAGAATATGGGTAGGCAGAAAATCACAAATCCTTGACCATCAAACATCACATCTAAGTAACAGCAGCTATTTTGGAGAAGGAATAGTCTGCCACTTCCTCCAATACTTTGCCTATGGAAACCTTTTTTGAACTGCAGCTGTCTATGCTCCCTCTGGCTCAGGCAAGATACAGTTCTCATTAAGTACCTGCACTGTATTCTCACCTAAATCCAAAGCAACTGTATTGGAAGTAATTAAGGATATCAGAATACAACGGACAAAACCACAGAAAGCAAGTGTAAGACAACGTATTAACTGAAGTCACTGTAGCTGTGAACACAGACCCCCCCCACCTCCCCTAAAAAGCCAGTCTGCCTCATCTGCCAGATGGAGACTTTTGCAGTAATAGCAAGCTCTGCCTAAGCACCAACGGCTTTCAAAAGAAAAACAGAAACAGCAAATCTTACTCAGGTTTTGCCACCAACTTTAGGCCACAGCAACTACATTCACTCATTCTGATTTTGAAAAAGAAATTTAAAGAAAAACAACACCAAAACAACGTTTGGCAAACAATACTGCTTCCCAATTCACCAGATTTCAAGAAAATGAAAACGTTCAAAAAAATTTAGTCTCTAGTACTTTTACAGTTTACCTGTAATAGTCTAAAAACATACAGATTGGAATAATTAATTTATTCTCATAAGAATCTGAAAGCCTCTACAAACAGATAAAAGCAACCGATCATTATTTCTTGGATATTGCTACAGAATCACAAACTTTTACCACCCACATACTCAGGCACCACAAGAGTATAATACAGGCAGACTTTGAACACCATTTTTCCCCACACACTCTCAAAGGTTTTTTCCTAGATGGCTTCTCACTTCATCCATCCTACATATTCGAAAACATCAGAACTTCTTTATCTTCTTGTATAGCCTCAGATTAAAACCTAAATAATTTTCATCTTCAAACTCCATGAATGATTTCTGGGAAGGAACAAAACAAGGGATACTGGTGGAACCAAATTTACCCTCGTGTTTTATTCTCGTGTTCACACCTTGTTATGCTCTCTTCTATAGCTCCTTACAGTATTAGTTATTGACCATGTAAATGCCTTTTTTCCCCCGATGAAACTCACGTCCCCTGTTCTGACTTAATTTGGACTTCTTACTCTTATTCTAGGTATCTTCACTACTGTTTACTCTTGTGCAATTCAGATCTGGAGAACAAAAATTCTTACTCAAAGACTTTAAAGCAATGTGTGCACCTACAATGGTAGAGTGAGTTACTAAAACACGATCAAAAGGCATTTGAAACACTCCCTAGTCAGCCAAAACAGTTGATGAAGACCCAATTTCTATGTAGAACATGCATTGTCAAACATGATAAAGTATTATTCCTAATAAAGATCCCATAGGGTACCAGAAAGCCAGGTAAACTTTGGATCCACTGAGAAATCAGAATCCTAGTAGGCTTTCCATGAACATGCATAAGCAGTATACGAAAGCAGCTATAAAAATTGAACCATAACGTGCGATATACTGTGCAATACTACTACAGAAACATTCTACAGAAGTAACGTTAATGATCGCCTCAATCTTAAAAACTGTTTGAAAAGGTTCATACGAGGCCCTTTTTTAACTGAACAATCAGCTGTAGATTACTTGTCAAGGATGAACTATAACAGGTTAAATGGTCCACGCCCGGGGACCTAAAGCATCACCCCGATACAAACAGTAACTGTTTCTCCCGCGGGACGGGCAGACAGAACCAGCTTGAATTGAAACCCCAAATAACGTCATGTTTTCCCACTGAAACCACATGCAGATTTAAAAAAATAAAACAAACAATAAAAACTAAAGAACCCACAACTTTAACAGCTGAAAGACGACACCTGACAGCTAAGGAAAGCCCCTTCTTTGTCTACAAGACCCCCGGCCTCCGGCCGGCCGCCGCCGGGAGGGCCAGGCACAAGGGCTGCCCCGTCCGAAGGGCCCCCACAGAACCCACGAACGAGCCCCGGGTCCACGAGGGCCCCCCCCCAAGGCCACTTCATACCCGCAGTGAATGAAACCAGCCGCGGGAACCGGGTGAAGAAAGGACCCCAGTAGCTTGCCCGGCGGGCTGCTCCGTGGCTGGGCCGGGGACGCCCCCTCAGCAAGGGCCGCCATCTCCCAACCCCGGGACAGCGGGGAGCCAAGCAAAGGCCTTCGGACCCGCCACCTGCCAGCGGGCCTCTTGCCGCGGGCCGGGCCCGGCCGCGCCGCTCGCACGGAGGCTGCAGCCCCCCGCGCCGGGGCTGGGCAGGGCAGATCGTGCCGGCCCAAACCGACCCAGCCGGGCCCGGGCCGCAGCCCGCAGGGCGGGCGGCTCGGACTCCACCGCCTTACCTGCTTGATGTACATGTCTGCGGAGGATGGGGGAGGCGCCCGCCCCGGTGCCCCCTGCCGCCGATCGGCCCGCCCTCGCCGCTTCTCCCCGGCACAGGTGCTCGGCGCGACCCCCGGGTCCCGCCACCAGCGCTTGCCGCCCGCTCCGCCTCCCGAGGCCTCCCAGCCCAGCACCCCGCTCACCCCGCACGCAAACAAAATGGCGGCAGCACCACCCCCATCCCGGCCCGGCGCGAACCATTCCGCGCCCGGTGGAGGGGGAGGTGCGGAGCCGAGAACGCGCCCCCGCTGCGCCGGAGAAGGGGCATCGCAGGAGACCGTAGGCAGTCCCCTTTATTTCAGGTTGTAAAGCGCCTCACTGGCCTTTTGAAAGTGCTCTGGAGTGGAGAACGTGGATGACAGTGCCTCCCTTCTCTGCAGGAGTGCCTCCGGGGAGTTGGGGAAAGTGGTTTCTCCCTCTGAGGGGCGGGTTGGGCGCCAAAGGCAAGTGTGAGCCGCGAAACTGGCGGGGCGGGAGCGGGCGCGGTGCCGCGCGCCGGCAGGGGGCGCGAGGCCGGGGCCGGGCCCGCGGCGCGCGAGGCGGCGGGAGCTTGGCCTAGAGGAGAAAACACGGTGTACGCCGTCCCCTGCCCTCCCGAGGCCGAGGGGCAGTAAAAGTGCTCGCCCTGAACGCGAAATAAAACCTTGATCTTAAATACTGCCTTTTATTCGATGAGCTAAAAAATTTTAAAATAGTTTAAAACAAAAAAAAAAAAAGAAAAAAGAGGATTTAGCGGTGTTCGGGGCTGCAGCTGGGCCCCAGCATGACCCCCTGCCTTTCACCCAGCCATCCCACCATGCCAGAGGCTCCCAGCTAGCCCCAGTGGCTGGGCTGGGCTGGGAGCATAGGGCCGCGAGGTGTGGATTTCAGTCCCTTCTCCAATTTTTAGCTTATTTACATCCCTTTTTGCTCTTTGTTCCCACTATGCCCACTCCAGTCCCCCCAGCGAGGCGACAGGAAGCCGCGCGGGACAGGGCTGAGCAGGGGCGAGGCTCTGTGGCGCGGGGCCCGGGCCTCGGTGTCCCTGAGAGCTGAGCTCTGCGCCCGCCGCAAGGAGCCTGGGCAAAGCCAAGTCGGTGCCCAGGGTGAGCTGAGTGACAGGAACGGTGCAAAGTAGTCTCGGGAAACAGAAAGATTAGCTGGAGTCTGTGCCCACTCCTTTATCTCCCAGAGAGCCACTATTCAGCTCCCCAAAGGAGCTGTCAAACACATAAAATAAACAAAAAGAAAGGAAGAGAAACATTAATTTCCTTCTAATCTCTTTCAGTTACAGTAATTTTAGGTGTTTCTGAGTCAACAGCAGGGGCACAACGTCTCAGAGAAAACACAATTTTTAATTTGACATTACTCCTTCAAACATGCAGTATAGCCAACATTTCTATACGTGTGATAGAATTCCTGTACTGATCCTCTTAACACGAATAAAACTTAGATTTAAACAGAATGGTCTAGTTCCGGCCTCTCCTAGAATAATATGTGGGTGAATTACCTTTCCTCCCTTAAAGGGAAAATCTCCCCAGTTCCAACCATTCTTAACTGCCATGTAAAGAAATGGTTTCACTAAAGGTCCATCAGGAGGCTATTGTAACAGATATCCCCTGCACCTTTAAAAAAAGGGTTTGTTGTTTCCTCAGAAAACAGTGTGCTTAAAAAACTAAAGCATTTAGTGATTGCTCCAGAAACAAATTCAGAATGAAAATTACCTGCCTGACTGTTCTGCATTTACTTTTAAATAGCTCAGTTTAATGGCACTTGGGAGAAAAAATATTCTCCATTTGCATGTTCAAAATCCTTTAATTTTAGGATTTTGGGGAATTTTAAATCCTTAAATGAGTTTCACAACATCTTTCTGGGATTGGTTTGTGTAATGGAATTTACTCTTTGCTTTTTCTGGGGCGAAGTGAATTACAGATGCCAGTACTTGGGGTCCCAGCTGTCTCGCCTGTGCAAGGGGACCCACTGGCAGGGAGAAGAGAGTTTAGGAAAGAAAGGGAAGTCAAATTTCCCACTGTTCCTTACCATACACTCAACTGATCCTATACCTGGTTAAAAGAATTATTTACATCCATTTTTGTGTTAATACTGGCAAGTAAATAAATTGCACAGATTTACACATTCTAGTTAAACTTGTAATTTTCAAAATCACCCATGAAGCACTCAGGCAGGAGAAAACAGCAAGGTTTTACCCATTTGAGACTCCACTGGCACTGCAGAACTGGCAGTGCAGTCTGACCTCTGCTGAAACAGTGAAGGTTTTGTCACAACAAGCAGCTGGATCTCCTCAGCCTTCTCCTCCTGCTAATGGTCAAGGTTAGAAGGACCACCCTGTGTTATTCACCCTGTTTCTCAGGGCAGTAATAGGCATAGAAACATTTTTTCAATTGACAGGTTTTAAAGTTCATTCCTCTTTGTTTTCTGCTGTTAGAGGTACAGGGTGCCTTGAATCGTGTTTTCAAACTTTCCTTTGTAGTTCAGAAACTTATTTTCACTCCCAGAGCAAGGATTTCATCTTCCTCCCCTAAAAAGGGGGTTCAGAGTCACTAGGGTGGCCATCACCTGAGGAAAATTTTGCCTTTGCTCTTGACTACTGCACTGACATTATTGTACCTGGATGAACCAAGTCTTCCTGAAAACCCTGGCTCTAGTCAAAGCTCTAAGAGCTGAGATCCCACAGTCTGCTGGTCCACATCTGGTGCCCCAGGCAGCTTGCGGTTGTGGTGGTGTGCCAAGAAGTCCATCACCCGCTGTGTTACGAACAGGCACAAATAAGGACCTGGGATCTTTTTTTATCCCCAGGTGTTCATTCCCTCTTGAGGACTTTGGATATAGAGCATACTCCTGAAGTATGGAGATGACTTCTGTGTGTGTATACAGATGTTCACAGACACCAGGTTATATTTATTCGTAGGAATAAAATAATATCTCAGTGATACTTCATCAAGAAAAATGCCCACCAGTGTGACAAGCTTGCAAAAATAGCAACTGTATTCGTGAAGGATTAAGTGGCAAATGATTGTCTAGTTCAAAGAGCATTTCAAATACATGTGTAGGCCCCTGCACACAGGTTTTGTCACATAGCTTTCAGAGATTTGTATTTAAGGAGTGGAGGGGTGGGGTGTGATGGGTGTTATATTTTTTGTTATTTTGGTTTTGTAGTCCATGCTGAAAATATGCACCCAACCCAAGGGCAATGCGTGTCATTTTTATTCTGTCAAGCTGCTGTGGCTGTAGGAGTGCAGCAAGCTGGCAGCTGGTAAAACAGCACACTTCATTCAGAACCTTCAAACATATAATCAGTGCTTGTTACACGAGGAGTTCACCTCGCTTCAGTAGGTGCTGCAGAGTTTTTTTCTATGGCCCTGTTTTATAAGCAGTGTTTTTCTATAAATATGCTAGAATTAAACAGTAGCATCAGAAAGGAGAAAGTGGGAACACTAATTCATCTAGGCTTCAGCATAAAAATACATCAGGCATTTCTTTCATGAGGCTTAACGGAAGGTATAGATGGGATTTCAAGTCTGCTCAGATAGTAAAATTTCTCTTAGAAAAAACATGTTAAACGTATTGTGGTGGAAAAAAGACATTTTAAGTGTATTATTAACCTCTCCTATTACCACTTTCAGTTGCGAACCAACATGCGTATAGACTGCTTTCATTCATGAATGGCTGCAATCACTGAGTTATTTAGTGCCATTTTTAAATGACTGTAGAAATCAGTAGGCTCATCACAACATCACTTGTTCTTCATCACTTGAAGTCGGTAGCAAGTGGCAGGGGAGGCAGAGTGCTGCTAGGGGCACTTCTCATTCCCTCGTGTTGGTGTCACAGAGAATCTCAGGAGCAAACCGGGGGCCTGGGCTTTGGTTAGACACTTTGGTCAGACCCTGAAGAAACTGGTGTTTAATGGCACTCTGAACATACAACCAGATATTCTGATATTCAAATTTTGGCTTGTGAAACAAAGGCAGTGAGAAAGTATCTTGCCCAAGGTCAAGCAGGGTAACAGTGGGACAGCCAAGAATACCTCTCTTCCTAAACTACTCAGGTCAAGCATGAATCCTAAGACAGCAAGGCCACAGTGCATCTTCCTCTCACCTTTGCATTCAGTGGGGATTCTAACAGGTGAAGTGAGAGAAACCAGCGCTTTCCTGGCATGCATATTGGTCTTGGTGTGCTCAACCCACCAGGCTTTCGAGGAACAAGGAGCACTTATTCTGAAAAACATGCAAGCCAGCCACACATAGGTTTCCTTTCCAATAATTTTTTTTTCTCTTGGGCAAAGTTACTAAGCTGTTTTGCTCTCAAGCCTGTAGCCGCCCGTGCCTTGCAATGCAATAGTCTGACCCCTCACCAAAACCTGCAGAAATGCTTCTATCTTTTCCTGTGAGTAACTGCCTGTCAAAAAACTTAGAAGAGGAAGCCCTAAGCCTGCAAGACCCTTAAAAATCTCTGTTTGATAAGGGGTGGACATAATTACATGTTCAGATGCTGGCTCCACAGCATTAGTCAGTGACACCTGTGTTGCAATTGTGGGCACCCGTTCCCACCACCTGCAGACTCTTTTCTTGTTCTTTTTTGTCTCTAGTACCAATGTTATGGCAGGCAGGGGCACCCCTGCTCCCTGCCCGCAGCTGCAGTGGGCCCCAAAGGGTGCTGGGGACAATGCACCATAAGGCATCTATATGTCTATATGCAAAGTGCAAAAGTGCAGTCAGTGGTGATAACAGCACCTGTTCCTGTGATTTGGGAGCAATCTGGTGCTGCTGGCCTGAGCTCCTTTCAGAGGAGGAGAGCAGAGCGGTAGCTGCTCAGTTGCTCCTGCCAGCCCGGCACCAGGAGGCAGCCGGGCAATCGGGAGCCGTATGCCTCCGCTGCCCCGCACTGCGTGCAGAGCATTAGCTCTTCTCCGCAAGGCGGCTGCTGTGCGTTTTATAAGCTGCTGGGGGTGGAAGGGCAGCCATCCTGCCAGGCCCTGGGAGACCTGCCAAGCTCTCCTGTTATTTCCTCACAGTGGGTGCTCTGCTGACCGTGAAAAGCGCTGGAGACCTTTTTTGCTTTTTCTTTTCCGACTCTGTTTCTATTGACTTTAAACAACTCAAAGCAGCCAGGCAATTTCTTTTTAAAAATAATAAAAAAAGTTTATCTTTATGTTTATGATCCTTTGAAAGTATAAAGGTAAATAATTTTGACTGTTAAGTATTCATCCATAAACTCATTAATCGAACAACATTCTAAGAAAGCTAACATGCTTGTCAAGAAGAGAGTGGCAAAGTAAAACAATGGTGTAAAATGAACATAGAAAAAGGTCCCTTCTAAAAAAGATGCATTTTATTATGAATGAATCTGCTACAGGTTTATTAAAGGAAAGTGGTTGTTCTGCTCATTGTCTCTCAGCCAAGCCTCTCTATGAATAAAATGTGGTTGTGGTTGAATTAATTTCACTTGGTTCACTAATTTTATAAAGCAAGCTATCTCACACACACATGAAATGAATTACACACCCGGGTGCTGCGGCGGGGCTGTGCCCGGAGCTCTGCCGGCAGGCGGCGTGGGCTGCGCCGGCTGCCACTGTGGGGCGAGGGACTGCATCCTGCTGAAGGGTGGAAACCATCTATGTTTGTCTTCTCTGGTGCAACAAAGAGCTTTGTTGCATTTGGAAACTTTGGGAAAGAAACTATTGCTCTGGGTTTTTTCTTTTTTTAATCCCCAGACAAGGGAAGAGCCCTGCAGCGGGCTGTTTATGGAGTCACCCATGCTGGAGAGCGCCCCCAGACCTGTTTTTGGGTGGGCCAGGTGTGAAGGAGAAGTGAATCAGGGATGCTGGAGCCTGCAGAGCCATTGCATCTATCTGATGACTGCTCCAGCAGAGAGGGTGGTAGCCCACAGCACCCCTTAGCTTTGGTGGGGGCTGCCCTGGAGCAGGGCTGGGTTGGCACCAGCTGACAGGCGTCAGGGCAGGGGGATGGCTGCTTTTGGGGGGCTGTATGACATTCCCAGTGGGGTGCACCTGCCCATCCACCAGCAGGGCTCAGGGACAGCCCTAGGAGAAGAGGATCAACAGGTTCTTTCAAAATAAATCATAAACAAGGCCGATCTCTGAAGACCTGCCTAATCCCAAATGCCAGGTGAAAGATCACCTGCTCAGACAGCAGCGTGAGCCTGGGAGGTGAATTAACAACAGTCAATTTTTCTTCCAAAGAATCTCCTCATGTTCAAGCGAGCAGTAAACATGATCTTGGCATTAAGAGAGCCATGCAGACATAAATATATGCATCCTATCTGCAGGACTGGCTGCTTGCTCTGAATCTGTGTCTTCAGAAATACTGGTTATTTGCTGTTATGAAAGAGTGCGTGAGGGACCGAGGGGAAGCAGCAGTGCCTTACCCAGCCCCGGAGGTGTTGTTGGTTGGATGATATCATTGACCAAAGGGATATTTTGCAACCCTTTCCCAGCAGTGCCAGGACACAGACTAACTAAGGGCCACAGAGACTCCCTGGGGGAATTGGTGGGTAGAAGCAGAGAAGTGGCTGAATGTCTGCACTCAGCAGGCGTGGTGAGCCAGGCTGTGGGGCAAGGGACAGAGAGAACTCGCGTGGGTCTGCGACCTGTGGTGCCTCGTCTTGGGGCAGCTTTTCCAGTTTTGTGGCTGGTACAAACAAAATTATGTTGACAGAGATGCCAGACTGGACATCTGACTTCCACAGAGCATCCTGAAATACCAAAAATTCCCTTTCCTCCATTAGCACCCTGGAAGGAGGCAGCTGTGTTTAATTTGTAATTAGATTAGAACAAAAATCGTCATTTTGGGTGACCGCATCCATCCAACAAAGTAATACACAACCAAACTGACGAATCACATTGCTTGATTTTACTATTTGAGCCAGCCGTCAGCAGTCTCCAGATCCACAAATAAATGTGATTTTCTAACCAGGGCACCAAAACCAGCCCTAGGCAAAAGCAGACTCCTTTCTGCCAGGCATTTTCACACTAAGGCAGGTGAGCTGCTGGTCTTACAGCATCTGACCGGCTTTCACAAGATGCAGAAACTTCACCTGACTCGGGGTGAACTCCCCTAAGTGTGAAATTCCCTCCAGTCCTTTGAAGATCAAAGGACAGCAAAGATAACTTCCAGCTTTATCATGGAAACTAAAACCACTACCCCAGGGGTTATCTTGGACCTCCCTCCTGTGCTCAGCATTAACACTCAGCATTTCTCAGGCACTTCCCAGGCTGAGCCCAGGGGCAACAGGACATCATTCTCCTATCACACTGAAGCTGGCAGGCTTCACCGGTGCAGCTTTTCACAGTTAGGTCCAGATAATGGGCATCTTTTTTTTCTTTTCCAGCCCTCCAACAAAGCATCTTGCTGTTTATTCTACATTATGTCCCCTTGCCCTGGCCTGCTGTCTTCCCTGGTGTCCTCAGCTCCCTCCTGGAGGGAGGCTGTAGGGAAGGAAATGGGAAGAGAAACCGAGAAACTGGGAAGGGAACACTGAAGCCTCTTGGCAGCCTCCACTGTTGTCTGCAGACATCCTTTACTTGTCCTGATGACCTTTCCCCAGGATACTGCGAGCCAGAGCATCAAGCAGGGCAGTAGCTGGTTATGCAGAAGCCTTGTGCTTCCCCCTTCCTCCCCATGCACATGGCTGAGGTCTGTCACCATCAGATGTCATATTCAAGTCCAGAAAAGCTCCTTGCAGGTGGGTTTGGTAATCAGAACTGCCAGGAGCCACTTCAGCACTTAGTAGCACAGGGAACATACCCTCCCCTTCTCCCCACTGGTGGCCCCTGATCAATTCTCACGAGCATATCTGCCTGCGTATGTCACAATGACTGCCAGAAAACCAGCTGCTCCTAACAGCTGGATTTAGTAAACTGAGGCATGTCAATGCTTTAGCTCTCGGTAGCACACAGATTTCTTGCCACCCACCCAGGGCTCCCATCGCCCGCCTCCCGGCAGAGCGGCTGCTCTACCCCACAGAGGTTGTCTGAAAGCGCTGCCTGATTGGTTTTGTTTTTAACTAAATAAAACATTATATCCTGGCAGGAAAAGAAAAAAAAAAAACAACCCAACAAACTCTCTCTTGTAATATGGAACTTATGGCCTCACACACAGAGTACAATAAATACGTCATGATAACGAGATTTTGTGCTTAGCATAGTCTTTGTCCATGGGTCTAATGTGCATTGCAAACATATGAAAATGGCTTTATGCCTTTCTTAGAATGAGATCGATATCATTATATCATTATCCCTGATGCAAGGCAGGATGCAGAGACATACGGATAAGCCTGTGAGAAACATTTAGAGAGAAATTCAGGTCCACTCTAGCAGCAAAATGCTTCTTGCGTGAGCAAAGCCACATCAGCAAAGCTCTGCTTTGTACCCACAGAGCAGAAACATCCTCTTCAGGAGAAATGAACTGTGCTGCGGAAAACACAGTTTTGCTGCTACAATCTTTTTCTATATACTCAAGGGATCCTTCTGGTCAGCTTGGTTAGTCCAGGTCTCACTCACTTCCTTTATGCTTTTGACAAATGTGGCTGTGCCAGCACGAGTGTACAGAGCAGCTGCATCGCTTGCCCTAGAAAGCCAAGGGCAGAGCCCACAATTGATCCCAGACTGCCTGACCCCACTGGGCTCTCTGTTAGCCACAGTAATTACTCGGGGCAACATGAGCATTGCTAGGGAGATCACGGGTTGAAAGCATCTCTAGGAGATGAACACGCACAGTTCTGCTCCATCCCTGTTAGAAATCTGCTTCTTCATCTTGGCCAGCCTCTCAGGCCCCAGCCGGATGGCAGTTACTGGTCACGCTGGAATTTGTGTCAATTGATTTTTCAGTTAACTTGACTTAACGTGATTGGGGGCACTAGAGCGGAGAGGATATATCAGTTGTTCCAGTTTGAGTCCTGTAGACCTCATATTCCATTACAATGCAGCATCAAGTTTAGTTTCAGTTAGAACAAAGAGTTCCTTAAAATAAAGATTTAATGTAAAGACTCATCCAGGGCCTGATCCAAAGCCCATTGTGTTCAGGAGCCATCCTCCCCACTGAAGGCAATAGGCTTTGGATCAGGGCCTGGAGGCAGCTTGCAATGTACATGCAATTTAATAACGAGAGATGACTCACTATCAAATGCTGTCTGCTTTACAAAGGAGTCTCAGAAATGGAGTATCTTGTGACAGAAATAAACCACTATTCACACACACACACATACACAAAAGAGAGCCCATGAAAAACTACATTATTTCTTCACTTGGGAGACTTAAGCCTTGTCCGATTAACGCTTACTGATGTGCGTAACTTTACTAACATGAGTAACTCAGTAAAACCAAGTCTGGAAAAATGGTTATGCAAAAGGGTTTAAGGTCTTTAACAGGTTGGCTGTCATTTCTGAGCATCCAACAGTCCCAGCAGATCAGACACCTTTATTTTCTGCCTGTCCTGAAATTCTAGATCTGGCTGCAGTGAGCCTGGGCTGGGGCAGGGACCCTTGTGTCATGTAGCTGTAGGATTTACACTACAGGTGTTTCCCACTTTTGCTCATGTACAGCATGCCCAATGGGTCCCATGGATCCCATGCATGTTTGTCTCCTAGAGGTGCTTTCCACCCATGCTCTCCCTAGCATGGGTCCTATTCTGGCATAGGCAAAAAAATCCCTGACAGAAATACAAAAGTCCTAGGGTAATGCTGTCCCTCTGGGGCTTTGTGCTTCTTTCTCCCTTTCTATCACCATGGTCACTCCTGGTCTTGAGTTACTGGCTTTTTGGGTTGGTTTGGTGTTGGTACAGATCCTAGCACAACAGGTCATGCAGGGATTCCCAGGAGCTACAAATAACAGCCAGTGACTTCCATGGGGTAGGCTAGTACTTGAAAGGGATATCTAGGGGCCATAAATCCTCTTTAATAACTAGACAAAGCCTGAAGAAGTGCTGAGCATTTCAGCTATAGCCACAGAGGCCATTTCTCTTGGTAACCTTTACATTCCCTGCAAGTGTTCATAGGTGGGACGTATAGAGATGCAGCACCACTGCTGATAGAAAAATGAACCCATTTCGTAAGCCTTACTTAGATGTC
This sequence comes from Phalacrocorax aristotelis, assembly GCF_949628215.1. Lineage (NCBI taxonomy): Eukaryota > Metazoa > Chordata > Aves > Suliformes > Phalacrocoracidae > Phalacrocorax > Phalacrocorax aristotelis. The sequence goes on along the minus strand of NC_134287.1, from coordinate 12,000,829 downwards.
AGAGTACTTTGAATTCTGAAGCTGAAATAAACAGATTGAAATGACCCCACAGTTTATAATGCAATGGTAAAACAAAGTAGGACTTTACAACTGGGGCCCCGATGTCAGAACTTAATTTGATTTTCTCTGATGACTCAACCTATTTCACGAGTTATTTTCATATTCCTTATTTAGTGAACTTACTCATGTCTTGGTAAAAACCTACGATGTGATAAAGCCAAGGAACCGTAATGTGTGGTACTGGTATCACCTCCCACGCCAAAAAAAAATAATCCTACTTCCATATTTATGTGGCTCTGCAAATTGGTTCCTGCCTTCTCCTCCCCAGAGAGCGAGCTGGCAGCGTGTCTCCTCTCTTATTAGCATGAGGCTGTGAAAAGTGGAGATGGAGGGTCAAATTCACCATGCATGGAGCCTCACTTACTTTTGCCATGTTACAGGCACATTTGGACCTTTGACTTCCCAGCAAGGCAAGTGTTGTTTTTAGCATACAAATAAAAATGCCTGCAGAATACTTTGTTCATTCAGGCTTTGTCTCCTGAAAAAAGAAGCTTGCCACCAGAAGGCAAGAGCTACCTACCTTGTGTTGCTTGGGGACCTGGGATGGGCACCTCAGTATAAACTCCCTGTAGAGCAGGTGAATTTTACCTGGGTTTTACTGGTCAGGATGTAATTTCTACCTTTTGGAAAGTCCTTTAATCAGAGAAGCAGGAGAAGCCTTTGTAACCAACACAGGCTGCAAATAATACTAACAAGTGTACAGACTAAAAGAATACATAGGGACACTTAAGGACAACACCCACTCATCCACCCCCACCCTGGATCTCTTCACAATCTGATTTGCAACCACGTAAAGACATGTATGTTTTGTGGCAGTTTTTTGAAACGTTTGTTTGTCTTGGAGGCAGAAATGAAAGGCAGCCTGTGCACTGCAGAGATGGGCTGAGCAACAGCATTTGTGTTTGCAACATCACTGTTCTTTGCAAGCCTAAAAACAAGGGACCAAAAGCTACGGGGCACAAGCCCTCTTCAGTCCCACCAGGATCTGAAACAGCTCCTGAATGACACCACAGAGTCCAGGACATAAGGGTACACCATCAGCAGTGTCAATGGAGAGAGGTGCTCTCACCCCAGGGCATCCCTGAACCAGCACTTCCATGGGCAGCAGAACCTGCAAACCCCACTTTTCTGTGATGTTTCCTCTCATCATCTTTGGATTCGTGTATCATAAGGGATAAGCTCTAATCAAAGTTTTGCCTAAGGGTACAGCATTCCTGGCATCTTTCCCTCACTTTCATTTTCTGACGTCTGAAAGCATCCTGCTATAGCCTCCCCTTTCTTGTTACAGCTCTGTAGGTCTCTACCTCCCATCAGAACTTTGTTTTTGAGATCCCTACTCCTCCACCAGGCTTAGCTGGCAGATGGACATGGGCACATCGAACCAGTCAGTTCAGCCCCCATTCTTCAGCTCTGACATAACCCACGCACCTGCCTAATCTGAACTTCCATCCCTAGAAGTAAGCTACCCAAACCAAGGCCATCTGGGCTATAAACTAAACCCTTCCTCCCCAAATCTTCCATCCTACCCAACCTGGTGAGTTTGCTTAGCACACAGACCACAAAATACTGTCAGAGCTGTTCCTTTCCCTAAGGACAGAGGTAGCAGTCATGTGTTGGGAGTCTGGAAGCAGAGAACCAGGGGTTCTGCTCTGCCCATGCAGATTCAAGCTCACACATCCCATCTCCCAGGTGGGTGCTATCCTCATTTGTCACACTCACCTTCACACATTGGGTCCTCATCTCCCCTCTGCCCGTGGGAGCAGCATGGCCAGGAAGGGACAAGAGCACGTATTCTCACCCCAGAGCCCTGCAGACAGATGGCTGTAATATCCCCTCAGAAAGGTGGGATCTGCCAAGCTGTCCAAGAGAGGAGTTGAGCTGGAGGCAGAGGTCTTTTGTTTGCACTGAAGCAGCAAAGCAGGCACCAGCACATCCCTCTGGAAGGCAGCATTTACATCTCGCTCTGCCCTGGGTGCTGGGGATTCCTTCAGCTTGCAGGGAGGAGACATGGGTTGGGACCAGCCAAGCACAGGGGAGTGGTGCCTTGGGCAGAAGCATTAACCTCAGGCTCCTGTGCCCAGGCATGACAACAACCCCTTTGCAGGCTCCTGCAGGGCTGTGGCCCTCCATCCTTGCTGAATCCCAGCCCAACATCTCCCCTGCCAACGCTACCCACCAATGCACTGTGCTAAAGCCCAGGACCAGAGCCCCTCTCCAAAACCAGAGCAGCTGCCTTCCCTCTCTGCTAAATACCTGGCTCCTCTGTCTGGCCTGTGATCTGTCAAATCTGCCAAGGCCAGCAGTCCCTCCGTTAACCCCTTAAGCCCACTGCCTTGTGCTCTGCAAGTCACCCTAGCAAACATCATCAGCCCTGCAGAGGGTTTCAGCTTCCCCATCCTTGAGAAACAAAGCTGGTCATTCCTCCAGAGGGTTTTTATGCTCTTTTAATGAGAGCTGTTGGCTGCTCTGTTTCTGTCAAGGCTGTAGGTCTCTGTGTCAGGATGCAGCCCAGCTCACTAAGCCTACCAGCCTTTCTGCTCTGGAGGGGCTTGTGGGGGCTGAGAAGCATTTTCACTGCAACTGGCCCTGGGTTTCCAGACAGCACTTTCCAGAGCAATCAGAACTCTTAGAAAATGAATCAGTCTGCTCTTATTAGATCACCTGCCTCACCTCCCTGCTGCTGGTTCCCACATTCAGTTTTCCCAGAGCCCAGGCAGGGCTGCTGCCATGTCCCCCGACACAGGGAAGAAATGCAAGGCTCATCTCCAATGACAGCTTCTCACCTGTGAGATTTGCTTCCGAGGGGGAAGGTGTTACAGATGGATGAATCCCAGAGGGCACAGATGCTTTGTAACTCACCCAGACATCTACCATAAATTTTTCAATTCGTTAACTTGGAAATGTAGATTATAAATGCGCTGCAGTGATGAGCCAGAAAGAGTATGAAGACTTCCAGCTGAAAAGGGTTATGAAATGGCTCAGAGATGCTGGCATTTCAAATTAATTTCCATTAAAAAAGTGAAAAGAGCAGCATTACCCACTTGCCTTGGTCCCTGGCGTGACACCTGTGGGTGGCCCATTGCACCCAGAGCCACCCCAGGCTCAGAGTGTCACACCAGGGACCAGGGCATGCAGCACCCCATGGCATGTGCTTAGGAAGGAAGTGGGGGCTGTGCCTACTTCAGATTTTCAACTTCAGCAAGATGGCAAATCTTATATAAAACATGCATGAATCAAAACAGAAGTGCCTGCCTGGCTGCTGGGAAGTGACGCCACCATGACTCATGTCATTCTGTTTAAAACAATCCTCCCCCTCACTTTCTCCCTTCCATAGAGATGTGCCTTGGATGCTTTCAGCACAGAGCCCACTGATGCTTACCCTCCTCACACCACTTTTGGGCCATAGAGTTTCTCAGGTGACCTCTCCTGCCACCGACCTCTGCCAAAGCACTTTTGCAGCTCACTCCAAGTACAAACAGCTTTCTTTTTCTGGCATTTTTTTTCCTTTATTTTTTTTTTTTTTAACACTCCATAAAAACCATTGCAGGTTTTCTTTCACATTCACGAGATCTCCTGGAAATTATTGCCATTTCCCATACATATTACATATAAAAAAAAGATTAAGAGATCCACAGACAAAGCCACTTGTTCTGAACTCCCTGCAGACACAGAACCAAATGTGAGTGGGAGAGAAACTGGTTTTCACAGACAAAGGCTGGCTAGAGGTGACCGCACACGCTAAGCAAGCCACGTAACACTGAACAAGACCACTTGACCACACAGGATACAGATTGGGAACACTTGGGAAGGGATGGAGGAAGAGTTGTCTTGGAGCTGAGCTTGTCAATGTTTTTTGGTGTAAAATCCAGCAGTTACAGTGCTATCTGATGGGAAGAAACTTAGATGAGGATTGTGGAGACATTCAAGTATTCTAGGGCTGTTCTTAAATAACAAATGGGAGGATAACAGCTCAGCAGGTAGCCTGGTAGCTTCGGGTTAAGTTCCCAGCTTTAGTTAAAAGCACATCCAGTACAAAGGCAAATACAGAAGTACAGGAAATGCCACACCTGAATGGACCCACGGTCTGGTTTGGTATCCAGTTACACTGTGGTCAATACCTGACACTTCAGAGGCTGGAGCAGGAGAGGGGATTTTCACCTGGTTGTGCAACAGTGTCCTGGGAGAGGAGCTCCCTCCTGCCACCCCAGGCCTTTGCTCCCTGAAACATGACACAGGAGAGGGGAGGAGGAAAGCTGGAGGAAAAAACAGAACACACATTCGATCCCACCACCTCTGCAGTTGCAAAGGCGGTGCTCTTTTTTCTTTTCTTCCCCACTGCTGTTTATTGCTTGAAACTTTAAATAAGGGTCTTTTAAAAAAATAAGAAGGGAAGGAAATGGGAACTGAGAACATACTAAACTGATTTCTCATTGCTCCCCAGGAATCTGAAATACAGTGGTGGGTGCACACTCTGGATAAAAACTTTAAAAAGCATTTTTTCTTTTTTTTTTTTAAAAAAAGGACAATAGAAGTTCAGAAAACCTGCCACACTTGGAGCACTTGCATCTTACAGTCACAGCTTATGGGAAGTATGACCCACAACAACCACTCCATCTCAGACTAAGTCAATGAGGTTTCTCTATTGCACGTTCATGAAATGTTCTTATTGGGGTCACAGTTTCGATCAGAGGACCGCACCAGCTCCGGTCTCCTCAGGGTGTTCAGCAGGACGAAGATGCCGTCATCGGGCTGAGTTTCAGCTGGTGGACGGGGGAGTGGATGGGCACAGAACTCAGCACTGAGGTAGGAAAGGCAAAACATGAGCCTTCAAAGTTTTTGCCTAATGTCAGTTCTTCTGCAAAGAAAGATGCAGCTTCTCTTTTGCAGGAAGCGACAGGGGGGCTGGGAGTGGAAGACAAGATCTCTGACTCGTATTGTAGCAACTGGCCCATGAAACCAAAGTTTGGTGAGATCAGGCTCCGGCGCTGCTTGATGTAATCGAAGGCTTCCTCCAGGCGGAGCTTCTTCGTCTTCATGAGATACGCCATGCAGATGGTGGGAGAGCGTGAAATCCCCGCTTCGCAGTGCACCAGGATCTTTCCCCCCATACGTCTGATATAATCTAGGGAAAAAAGTCATTGCAGACGTCAGTTGTTGTTGGGGTTGGAGATGACACTGTGTCATGCACGCAGTGCTGGAGGTGGAGCATGGCACACAGCCAGTCTGCCAGCAAGGAGAGGCTTGCTCTTCTGTTGGGTACTAAGGGTAACATGGAGATTAAAAGAGAAAGGGGACAAAACCCAGCCTGAGATGGAGCTGAGCTGCAGGTGACACTTAGTTTCAGATTCTGTGGATCCTGATTTGGTTCTTTCTGCATTTTTTAGGAAAGTCCTTCCCTGCCTCCTCCCCACGTGCCTATTTCTCTTTTGGAACAGGTGACTTTGCAGAGCATTGTGAGACAGAGGTCAGGTATCTGGGCAATGTTTGTGCTTGCTGTACCTGCATTTCTCTGCCTGTGGCTCAAAGTGCTGACCCAAGCACAGCCTGGCCAGCTGTGCCACCTCCAGGTCTTTCAAAAGCTGCAGGGCTACCTTCCTCTCATCAGCTTTGCTAGATAAACAGGACTTTTCTTTAAAGTACGAACCCAGCTCCCTGCTTGGCCAGTTAGCAGCAAACAGCGGTACCAGGAGCTGAGCCCTTGGTGGGTACCCTCGGGTGGAGAGGCTGAGCTCACTCCCTGGGGCCTCACCACAAAGCACACAAGGACTGGTAGGCAGTTGCTAATTACAGCCTGGTTAAAGGATGCTTGGGCTTAAGTCAGGATATAAAAGGCTTATGCAAAGCACCCATTTTACACAACAGGAGCCACTGTGGTTACTCACACAACAAAATGATTGTTATTAGATTAAAGAGAATGTGCTTAAAATAAGCCCTTTCCACACAAAAATACAGTTCAAAAATAGATGTTCTCTGCTCTATTGCCTTGAGCAATATGCTCAAGCTCCAATTTATGGATAACTGTGCTGAGTGTAGCGCTCAGTGAAACAACTTGCAGAGCAGAGCAAGTTATCATTTGCCTGTCTTTGATTGTCTGCTGGGGGACTGGTGCCACCGTGACCAGTTATATTTAACTACTGCACAAAATAAGGAAGACATGATTTGAGTCATCCCCAGCATCTACATCACATGCCCAATTTTAAAAGAAAGTGAAAACTAAAGTAATCCTCAAAATCTGGGAAATTTCCAAGTGACTTGACAACTATCAGAAGGGGTTGGGGATGGGACAGAAGATTGCTGTGCATTAGCATTTCCCTGAAAGGTGTGAGAAGTCCTTTACCAGGAAGGGAAAGGGCTTAGAGGGCCCCCTCAGATCAGGAAGGTCTAATTCTTCCTGCACCATTGATGGACTCAAACCCAGCTGAGAAGTAAGTCCAATAAGCCTGTAAATGGGGTTTTATTCTGTTTCTCTCTCAAATGTTCCTGGAGTGCAACAGCACCAGTTTCAACACCATCTCCACCCAGGCTCAGGCTACTCCACCCCACTAAACCACCCTGTGCCTCTCAGGCAGGAGCCTCTGCCTTGCGCTACCTGGCACAGCTGGTGTGATGCTCACCTACCCAGCTTAATGCAGGAAAATTTGGGAGTGGGTGGCCCAAAGTTTTCTAAATGCCTCATTTTTTTTGCATTGGGGTATTTGATTAAAGGGTGGTGAGACACCAGCATGACCAAAAGGAGAAATGGAAAGAGCTCTGGTGATAAGAGGAGATGCTGGATTTCTGAGACCCAGGCTTTGGGATCTCAGCACAGCAAGGCAATAAGCTGGCTCTGCTTCACCTGGCTTTTACAGGGTCTGGCATGCAGGTCCAAGGAACAAATATGGGTTTTTTCCTTACAAAAATCAATAGACTTTACTGTTATTCAACCATACTTCTTTGCTCCCTGTCATGCTGAAGTTACACCTACACTTGCTTTGAAAAGAAAGTAAAGCTAGCCAGCTCACTCGCCTTGTCTGCTTGACAGCAGTCAAGAGGAGGCATTTTCCTTCCTCAGCCTCCCAGCCTAAAGAAAAGGACAGAGACCTTGCTCTGAATGTCCCTTTTCCTTCCTTCCTCACAGAAATCCCTCTGCCAGGAGAGATGCTGGGGAAGGGAGGGAGCTTAAACTTTTGCTGTGATATCTGGGGAACATACAGAAAATATGTCCTTCCCACCAATAAGTATTTTAAAATAAATTAATTTAAAATACACAAAGATCTGGAAATTTGTTAATTGGGACCTACCGATGAAGTCGATGGCTTCCTGGAAGTGTGAACTGATATCTGCAGTGTGACTGTCCTCCACCGGGATCCACTTGTAGCAATACTGGTCTTTGAAGGACTCCGAGCTTTTCCTGGAGACATTGAGCAGGGCTGTGATGTGCAGGTTGGCAAGAAATTCACACTTGGAAGCATGATAGGCACTACCAAGGTAGAGAAAAGGCAGGATTTCGACTGGACCACCCTGGAAGAGAAGGAACAGAAACATGTAATTCCTTTTCAAGGGTATTTGAGTCCCGAGAGAGAGGCAAGGGGCCTGTGTGGATGCTGGCTCCCTCCCTCACTGGGGTTTTTGGACCCCAGTGCTGCCAGCCAGTGAATCACTGTGATGGCAAAGCCCTTGCAGGAAAAAGGTTTTCATTTTCTTGTCCATATCTGCGAGGTATAAAGTCAGATCCAGCCCACTCGTGTGCAGGATGTTTCTGGCTTTCTTTGAAGTGCTACCCTTTGGGACACACCCAAAGCACTTTCATATGTGAGGCCCGTTCCCTCTGAGGCTTCACTGAAATGTAGGCAAGGCAGGAGCCATGTCCAAGCAGGGAGGAAGATGACAACCAAGGAAGAGGCTGCTCTAGCTCAGCCCAAGGCTCAGCCCCTCCTCTCACACCTCCAAAGGTGAAGCAAAGCAAAACAACTGGAGGAAGGCTCCCCATCCCTCCACACCTCCCCGGGGTGCAGCACCCGCTGCGTCACCTGCACCAATATGTCATCTCAGTTCCTGCTTCCTCAGCGCAAGCGAAGGCTGAGTGACGAGACCGCAAAAGAAAAAAGCCACCGCCTGACACAAGGGTTTCAGAGATCACAGGTAACTTTCCATGATGCACAAGAGCTGCTGCTGGCCCCCAGCTATGAGAAACCGGCTTTTCAGCCCCCCGAGCTGCCAGCCTGGCAAGTCCCACGCACTGGGGACAGCTGGGAGCTACCTGCAGTGCCAGGACGGAGCCTGGGGTGGGAGGTGCTCTTGGGGGAGCAGAGGGGCATCACCCGGGGGCTTCCCCCAGCACCAGGAAATGGGCGCCCCGTCGGAAGCGGCCTGACCGCAGGGTGACATCTCGGAGCACATGTATTCCCCAGGCTGGGAGGGAGCGGGGGCATGACGACTTCCCCCGTGGAAACCCTACTGCCCCTGCCCAAGGGCAGCTCTCAAGAGCCACTGCCTCTTCTCAGAAGTAGCCCCATGGCCCCAGCCCCTCTCCACCAGCACCGGAGGCCTCCTGGGGTCTCAAGAGAGGCATGGGCAAAGCATGCTCCTTCATCTGCCAGATAAAATGGGGAGGGAAGATGCTGCCAGGAGTGTCATTTAAGTCTCCTGGGGAGCCATAAGCTGCTCACAGATCATGCTGCCCAGCTGTGTAATAAAGAGGGGTCACAAATGCAATTTTGGAGCTAGACAGGTTTTTTTTCCTTCTGCTGTCAAATTTTGAAGCCAGGTGGAGGCGATGCTGACCAGCAGCACACACAGGGCATCTTATTCAACACACAGACTGCCAGCCTGGGCTACGACAACTTATTGACAGCCTGTGCCAGCACAAGGGCCCCCGGCACCCTGCCAGCCTCCAAAGAGCCTGGTGGCAGGAGGGAGAAGACCCAAGGGGAAGGTCACCCACCACAGCTGTGACACACACCTGGTCGTAAGCAGGTTTGTGGTTGGCATTCTGCTTCTCACAGTGGCTGGCAAGGTTTCTTTCTGCCTCAGTCCTCTCCAGGGAAATGAGTTTTCCATCCACGCAGCACTCAGGATATTGTGAGTTAAAAGTTTCATATCCCCCTAGGGAAGGAAAAAAAAAAAAAAAGAAACATGAATGTTTGCATTTCCGAAAACTGGTTTAAAGCAGGGGAGAAATGAAGCTCAGGCGCTTGCAGTGCAGTGGGATAGCACATAGTGATGGGCCACGGGGGGTTAATGAGGGATAGTGCTCCCCTGGGGAAGCGGGTTTGTTTAAAAGGCTTCAGGCACCTAGAGAAAAACCTCAGATACCACTGACAGTTATTAACTCACCAAAAGCCAGTGAATGCAGATTAAAACTGTTAGTGAATGTAATTCTGTTGAGTCTAGCAACCATTAACTCCAGTACAGCAGGAACTAAACTCCCTCCCCCAGGTTTTATATGTGAGCACTATTCCCAGCATTTGAGATGGAGCTTTCTGTACTCAGTAGTCATCCTCTCTGAATCTGTTCCTACTTTGTACACTGTGACAACGTAAGAGATGCTTTATTTGCATTTTTGAATGGACATAAGCACAAGAGGGGGATGCTTGCAACTGTATCATTAATCACCACAATGCACAAGACAGTGAGGTAATGAAGACCGTCCCGCTGAAACCAATCTATTAAATAACAGCTATAAAACTTAATGGAATCCTGTGACAGCATTTGACAGCTGAATAGCCCCGCATGAGCTATTCTGCATGGTTAAGTACTGCATTCGTTTCATTCAGTGCACTGCTAATGAAAAGGAATTAATCCTATTATTACATTGTTACTCAAAGTTTGTCGTCAGCTAAATCGCTGCCTGTTTCCAGGCAGGGAATATGCTGCACAGAAACACACAATCTCCAAAATGAACGTGAATAAGTCAGGTAGCAGAAGCAGCCTGGAAATGTCAGTGGCGTGCCACGTGTCTGCCACCTGTGCTTTTTCAGAACAAAAGTGAATGGTGAAAGCTCTCAAACAGCTAGATTCAATAATCCTTTGGAGTGTGGCCCTCAAGTAAACAAGGTTTGGAAAGCAAAACCTCCGATGCGATTCATTCACCTGCAGCTGTTTCACCCTGATAAGCGGTGTCGGTGTGGGTGCCCTGGTGCAAGGAAGGGTTTCAAAACAAAGGAAGCGCTGAAGATCTGAGCAGCCGCAGGGCCCTGCTGCCAGTGCTGCCCGGTACAGCTACCTCTGACATTTCAGCCCCTAGCGCCGGTGTCTCATTTGCAATGTTTGAGCAGATGTGGGCTCAAATTCATGACGTGCTGCTGTCGCCCACTCAGTCCTGCCATGGGGCCCTCGTGTTGCAAGCAGCCAGCACGATCCAAAGCCCACTGAATGTGATGGAAGTTTGTTTTCCATGATGGAGGGCAAGAGGGTGACTTTGCAGTCAACCGGTACTCATCACCTGCACCTTTCCTCCTACTCCCCAGCCACATTCAGGCAGCTCCCCCCAGAACTCACAGCAGCCAACTGACCATGGAGACCATAAGGGTGGGGGTGTTTGATAAAATGATATCCACAACAACTGGGTTGATAAAATGATATCCCTAACAACTGACAGTGTGAAAAGCCAAACAAACAAGCAGCTCTCCAGACAGACTCCTCTGCTCTTCTGATCTCCAACCACCCTTCATGGGGTGGACTTTTAAATCCTCTTGTTTTGCATAGCTGACCTCATCTCCCCCCTGCCCCCCAACCACTGCCATCACATAGGAAAAATATGTCCCGTTTATATAAATAGATATTATCCCCACTTACACCCTGCCTTGTTGTTTTTACTCTTCAACGAAGACAACAATCTGTCCAAGCCAAATCAGCGTGTGTGTTCGAACAGACATGCATGTCTCATGTCTCTGGGGTACCTAACACATGCAGCTGGTGAATGGTTAATTACAAGCCTTGGGGATCAGGATATTTGCAGGCCATTCTTACAGTGAGTCATCTTCTCATCCCATCCTCTGGCAATCTCCTCTCTTCCCCCTCCTCACTCAACCTAGCTTCCCTGAGGTCATTTCTGCAAATACTAGATTGCTCATCACAGAGAGCTGGGCTGCACTTCGGTTTTAATCAATAAATAATAGAATCCTTGTCAGCACCAAGGGAGGATCCGTTATTTTATCTTCCTGCAAGCTCCTCTTCCCCGCCACACAACCATGCTCGCCCTGCTGGGGCTCAGCTCACCCAGAATGAAACTGCACCTACACAGATGAAAGACGTGACACACTCAACCCCTAGAAGCCAGAAGGCAAGGGAAGGAACAGGGCCGGCGCACAACCTGGCACGCAATTGCTCTGCACTAGCTGCCCTGCCTGGGGCCAGATCCCCAGGACACTTGGTGACCTGGGGATGCTCACATCTTGTCTCATCCCTGCGACTTCCAAGGCAAGACCGCCTTAGCCCTAAAGTAGCCAACACCTCCTCCCAACTCACCCATACAGAGGGGGAACAGGGATATAAGGGGGAGAACCTCAAGGAGGTTTTTTTCTGGTGGTTTTACAGCCTATTATTTGCAAGGTCGGTGCTACAGGGCCCCAAAGGACCCGTTCTTCTGATCAGTGCCCAGTGCTTCAGGATGATTTATATCCCCACTGTCCCAGAGATCCTTCCCAGACCACAGCAGCCTCCTGGGGGTCCGTGGCCCTGGTGAATCAGCAGCACTGCCCACTGAGTCACTGGTTCCTCGGGCCACACCAGATCTGAAACGGAGCGGCAGACTTCATGGGCCTGATCCTGCAAGCCAGAGCACTTCCAGCCAAGCAAAGGGGAACAGCAGCAGGGAAAGGAAGAAACTTTCTCATCCACTAAGGGGGAATCTTTTTAGCCTCAAATCGACAGGCTTTCAAGATAAGATGCTTTGCCATACACAAAAGGTACAAAACAGAGCCTACATCAAAACCCCACCCCAGTGGGGTCACCCACAGTGACCACTTCAAAGCATGGGGCTGGTACCTGAGGAGGGAAAGATGATCTTGTGGCTAAACAAGCAGGCTGAGAGTCAGCAGAGCTTCATTCAGCCCGTTTTGCCACAGACTTCCCAGCATGACCCTGGAGATGTTTCTCTGTCCCTACTTTACTGGGGTCCCCAAGGACTTGCCTGGCCCAGCACAGTGCAAGTATCCCTGCCCTGCAGCAGCAGAACCAGTGCTTCTGGGGTGACCGTCAGAGCCCAGGGCAGGCTGGTGGTGCCCAGACAGAACCAAGACAAGACAAGAGCAAACGGCACTGGGAGCCCCCCTCCTCGTTGGTACCGGGCAATACCCGGGCCAGAGGTGCCTCTCCCCAGCGGGGGTGCCCTCCGGGCACTGCTCCTTATAAGAGATGCAAACTGGACACATAATGACAAGAACTAGTGTGATAAAAGGCTTAATAAAAGTGAATTAACCCTGGCCAGTGAGGACACTGGGGCACAGTTTGTTCAAGAAACACCGCCTGGTTTTTCTCTTCCATGGATGACCTCCCCATGGCCTCAGGATACGACAAGGGGGTTTGTTTGGGAACTCCTGCTTCGGCGTCCCCGGCAGCCGGGTGCGCGTCCCCGCCGGGCACTGCCTCCCCGGGGCCTGGGGAAACAGAGGGCGAAAGGACAAAGGCGCTGCCCGGAGCGATTGAAGGGAGGCAGGGGTGGGAGGGCAGAGAAAGGGCGGACTCCTTTTTTTATCGTTTTATTATCCCCGCTTTACGCGGAAGGAAAACAACGAACCGCAATCAAAGGGCCATCGTGCACGTGGAGGGAGGAGGTGGTTTTGTCCCCCGACAAGCCCCGGAGTTTCGGCTACGGGTTTCCCCTGCCAGCCTCGATACTCCCGGCGGAGAGATAAACCTTCCCGCCCCGGGAGGGGAGCGGGAGCCCGTCCCCGGCGTCCGGGCACCCAGCGCGGGCCGCCCCGTCTCACCGGGCCAGGAGCGGTGGCCTCGGCTCTCCGCTTCCCCGCGGGGCTGGTTTTATTTTCCACGCAGCCCCGATCGCTCTCGTACCCCTCTCTTGAGGAATGTGCAACTTCTGCCCTTCTTCCCTACCATTCCTTGCTTTTAACCGGCCTCTTGACCGCGCAGCGGCGTGAGCGGAAAGGCACTGGGGTCAGCCCGCAGAGCCTATCCGGGATTTATTTCCAGTGGGTGGTAAAGAAACGAAATCCCGGCGTCACCTCCCTGCCCTCCACCAATAATCAGGTTAAGTGCGCGGCGGCGGTGGCGGAGGAGAGGGGTCGGGAGGCACCCCCCAGGGGCGAGGGGTTCGAGGGTGAGTCCGCGCCGCCCCCCATCATCCCCCCAGACCTCCCCGCGCCTCTCACCTTTCAGGAAGCAGACCCTGGCCCCAGCCTCCGGCAGGCTGGAAAGCAGGGCGTTGAGGACGATCTGAGCCGTGCTGTCCTTCTTCAGCTTCTGCCAGTGCCCCGTGCCCTGGTCCAGCACCACGACGGCCGCCAGGCGGGCGGTGCCCGCCGCCCCCCCCCTCGCCGCCCCGCAGCAGCCGGGCGCGGGCTGCCGCGTCGGGCACCACGAAGTGGAGCGGGACGGCCCCGCCACGGGCCCGCCGCATCACCACCGAGTTCAGGTTGACGTTGAGGGAGCCGCGGAGGCAGGAGGCCGAGTAGGACAGGTAGGGCCGGCAGTCCAGCACCAGGCAGCGGGAGGGCTCCTTCCGCAGGAGCTTCCGCAGCTGGCGGCAGTCGAGGGACGTGACTTTCATGCCGGCCGCGGGTCGCACCCCGCCGTAGCCGGGGCAGGAGCGGGAGGAGCGGCGGGAGGGTCCCGGTGCTGGCACGAGAGCTCGGCCGGCGGCAGCGGGACGAGGGACAGGACGGACGGACAGCGGCACCGCGCTGAGCCCGGGCAGGGAATCCCGGCTGCCGCCAGCGGGCATTTATATGAATGGGAGGCTGGGCCCTGACGACACTGCCCATATAAGGGGAGTGACGCTCCCGCTTTCCAAACATGGGCACCCCCCCGCCCCGCGCACCGCCCCCTGGTGGGGATCCCCTCCTCCTCCCGCCCGCCCTCCCCGGCGGGGGCCCCGGCCGCGCAGGCAGCCTTAGTCAGGCTCGGAGGCAGAGGAAGCTGAAAAACGCCGCAAAAATTCTCCAGTCATCGGCCCGAGGGTCATCCCGGCATCAGCGCTCCCCGTCAGCGGGGAGAGCAGGGAAACGTGCCGGGGGCGAACGGCCAGGGGAGGAGGAGGAGGAGGGAAAAGAAAGGAGGAAGGGCAGCGCTGGGGTGGGTTTCTCACACCAGGTTGCAAAGGGGCTTTCTGTTCCCCTTATTCCCCCTCACTGTGTATGTCCTCCCCCCCAGCAAAGCCCTGCACCTGCCTGCCCGGGCCCTGCTACTCGGGGGTGGGGGCTGCCGGCTCCAAACCCCCTCAGAAGGAGCTGGGTCCCCTGCCCGGGCCGCGGTTTCCATCAGGGCAGCACTGGGAGCCGAGTGACAAGCGTGGACAGCCTGGGGAACAACCCTGAGGATGTGGTTGCCTGGCAGCGAAGGGGGGAACAAGGGGTAACAGCCTGGGACAGAGTGAGATGTGCTGTTTCTGCAGAATTAGTGAATGCTCTGGAGGGGGGGATCAGGGATGGGAGGGCCACCTGCAACACAAAATTGCTGGTGTGGCTGTTTGGGGGGGGTCTTATGTCCCTTTCCTTGTGGCAAATATCTAGACTGCCAGCCTGTGCCTCAAGAACCTGCGAGACTTATGCTACACACTTCAGGCTGTGCCTGTGTCCAGAAGTCACGCCACTCAGACACCGGAATTCGGAAATTTGGCACTTGCCCTTTCCTTGTAGGTAAATTTTGCAAAGTGACGAAAAAAGGAACTGGAAATCCCTGGAAGAAGTTAGGCAAAAGGACAAGCTCCAGCCAAGCTCATTACAGCTGGGCAGATTACAGTGGAGCTCTCTAAAAGTGGGGTGTCATTTACTCTGATGGTGCCCTGAAAGTATGTTCACCTCAGTAGCAGGCAGGAAGTGCCATCCCTGCCTCAGATTGCCTGCAGCTGAAACAGAGAAGCATGAAAGAGACTGTGTGAGGAAAATGTTCAAGCTGATTGAAAGAATAGCAGCTCCTGGTTTTGAAGCACCTCCTCCTCCTCTTCCTCTTTCAAACCCCCTGGAGCCCCTGGCTGGCTCCTTCTAACCTGCCCCCCCTCGCTCCCCTCCTCTGAGTCAGTCAGGGTATGAGATGGAACAAAAATAGAAATAGCTTGTGGGTAGGGGCAGATGTTCACAGAGCGTCTTAGCGTGGGTGTTGCCTTCACCTGGCCACCACCGTCACGGCAGCCTGGCTCCTTCCCTCCTCCTGCGCCCACCCCGTGGGCAGCTGGGCATCGCTGAGCCACCTGCCTGGGCTGGCGTCCCCACATGGCGGCGTGGCCCCTGCCTGAAGTGGATCCCTGCCATGAGAAGCATCGCCACAGCCGTGCTGAAACCCTTCACATCATCCCACGGGCAGGCCGATTCCTCCCCTTTATTTTTCACGAGGTGGGGAATCTGGCACAGGCAGAGGTGCAGTGACTTATTCCCGCTTGCACAGGAAACCTCCGACACTGCCTGAACACAACCTGCCTTTCCTGCCTCCCAGCCCCCAGCTTCAGAAGCTGCTTCTTCCTCCCCAAGAAGCCGCCTGAGTCCCTCGGGCCTCAGCCCACAGTAAGAGCCCAGCTGGCGAACCAGTCCCAGGGCGGCACGGGGAGGGGAAGAGGGGCTGCGGGCAGATGCTGGCGCACCCCTCCCCCCCGGGAGGAAGGAGGGGGCCAGCACAGTCACACGAGAGCATCATTTCCTCTCAGGAAACCCAAGAGAAATGTGGAGGGGTGGGAAAGAGAGCTCTTCCCCATCCCCCCAGCTGAAGCGCTAGTCTGAAGGAGAGGGCAAATCATACCAGCCCTGAAAATAAACTCCCTGGGGTACACCTGAAGTTTGGCCTGTACTGATGGGAGGGTGTATATCACCAGACCTGACCTGCAGCTGACCTTCCTCCTTTTACACACCTAATGCCGAGCATCCAAACAACTGCCTTTCAGTAGATTACAGCTCTGCTTTTGTTTCTTAATGGAGTGAGTCATGACCACCTTTTTATTAGAAGAAAACAACAAGACTAACAACAGCAGTACTAATGCTTCCTCCGAGCTGCAGGGTGCTGGACGCAGAGTGTCCCTGACTTCTCTGCCCACCAGAGAAATGACTCGGTTGTACTTGGAAATAGATGAGCAATCGGGGCTGATGCTGTCAGGGCTATGGGATGGACATGGACACTCTTCGCCGCTGGAGCAGCTCCTTTTTTTGTCAGGTGCTCCCAGTCAGAAGGGAGAAAGGGGCTCCGATTCCTGTAAACGGAGGTGCTTGGGTAACTTAAACCACCCTCTGCTTTAGGTAGGAAACTTCCCTCCTCCCTGCAGCACTTTACATCATTCCCACTTAGGTTCTGCTGCATCTTTCTGCTCCTCCTCCCACTTCCCCTTGATAGTCTCCCAGGCTCTTTCGCCCTTTGTCTCGGGCTTTTATCGGGGCTTTCAGATCAGCTGGTCCTTTCCTTTTCTTCCCGGCTATATTTCCCCTAACCTAGCTCATTCTTCCCTTCTCCCCTCTCCACCTCCTCCCGGCTCTTTGTTTCTGCCTGTTCTCAGTGCTGCAAAGGGAAACTTTCCCCCTGCAGCTGCAGAGGGCTGACCCCAGCTCCTGGGTGGTGCAGCTGGACCCCCACCCCAGGTAAAACCTCCCAGGGCACACCATCCGTGGGGTCGCATCCAGCGGGCATTGCTAAAGAGCAAAATGCTGCCTTTTGGAGGGAACAAAATCCAAAAGGAGCTTTAAAAAAGGTGCTTAGGCGAATAAATGAATGCCATTTCTTTGGAAGCAAAAGAGACAGGATCAGCCAAGTTTCTAGGGCTCGAGTTGCCTGAGCTGAGACCAGGGGCACCCTGTGCTGGGTGCTATATGTGAGCTTGTCACCCCAAAGAGTTAACTCCAAAACTCAGCAAGACCAAAGGCGAGCAAAAGCCAGCGAGCTCTGGCTGCTGGAAAGGAGACTGAGGCGAAGGCAGATCAAGGGTCACACAGGAGATCGGTCAGGGTGGTGGTATGCAGAGAGTAACCTAAATGCCGTGGAGTCCTAGTCTGGGCTTGAGCTGCATTATGTCCCTGCTGGGGCACAAGGCTGAAGCCGCATCCTCTGGTTGGTTGTGAAATGCAGAAATTCCTCAGATGAACAAAGCATAGCACAAGACAGCAGAGATGGGTTGGCATTTCTTTAATGTTATTAAGTTTTCCATAACATCAGTTTCTAATTTTGGAGTGGCTGATGACAAAACACTTAAAGCACAAGCAGTGAGATAAGCTTGTGCTGGTAAATGGACAGCTGGAAGACAGGTAAATTTGTACCCAAGGTTAAGGACAGCTGAGCAGTGGCAACAGGAGATTGTCAAGCTGAGACCTCATCAGTGCCATGACTTGGCCACTCCTGAGACAAAGTCTAATTAAACAGATCAGACCACGAACATTAGCCTTGTTATAAATTTCTCTCAGTCTCAACAGAATAACCTGTTGCCAAAAGCTGATTCTAGAGGGTGAAAAGCACTATCAGACAGACTCTGCAGCAGGACCAGCGCCCCCCTCACTTTATGGCCCTATGGATGTGATTTGATATTGAGCTGGAATCTTTTTTCTTCCCCCAGAAAGCTAATGAAAAGATCAGTAACTGCTTGGGCATTTTCAAAAAAATAGTTCATACATTTTTTTTTCACTTTAAATCTACATTCTGTAACAAATCCATAATCATAAATCACTATTCCCAAAGAGTTAGAAAAAAATGCATGCCACAACCTATACAAGTAAGAAAAATAACCAAATTTGGGTTTATTGTGGCCCCAGTGTCCCTCACACCTCAGCTCTGCTGCTGTAAAACAGAATTAAGTTAAACTGTGCGTTGGCTTGAATGGGAGTTGCCTGCGCTCAGCACTTCTGAAAATCAGGCTGAAAGGGAATCTCAGACTTACGTCTGATTTTTACCTGACTAATGCCTACGTGACTCCACTGACTGCTGCAAGCTGCTGTCAACAGCTGCTGTCAGGAGTGAAAGAGGAATAAACCAAACCTCCCATCTCCTTTTACAAGCCACTGTTCTTTCTGTTCTGCTAGCTAATTACTTACTCCTGCATACAGATGGACAGGCAATTTTTAAAGCAGGGATTCCAGCTATCTGCACAATCGAATTTCAATTTCTTCGCTTGTCTGACATGGCCCAGAGCATCACGAGCCATATTGATGGAGCACTTGCCAGACCCAGTTATGAATGTAAAGAACATGTCTTTCCATTTGCTAACCACGCACTATCCCTGGGGTAGCTGCAATAATTGCTTACATGGGAAAATGATTTGTGTAGTTAGCTGCCTTTAATGTGAGACAAAGCCTTTTGTTCTTTTATCAACTTGCCAGTTCTCATTTGTTCTTTCCTCTTCCTGCCGCTGTTTCCCCACACGCATTTCTTGCCTTCTCGTCCTGTCTCTTCCCTTTTCCTGGATGTATTTCCCAGGAACCTGGTCCTTTTCCACACCGGCAGATTCTGCCCCCCACTAACAGCCATCGTCAGCCTGGCCGGGTTTTCACTCATATCTCCCAGCTCTTCCTGCCCATCAGTAACCAACCAGACTCTCATGCTGAGAATCCTAGCGTGTGGTCCTTTAGACTGTTGGGAGCCATCAAATGACATAGAATGTTCTTACATGTGCCATTTAATTGACTATTAGGACACACATATCTTAGAGAAACACTGGTTACTTTTGTCCAGATCTTTTGGAAGCAAATCTTAACATCGCTGAATCTGATTCCCTCTGCCTTGTTCTTTCTAACTCATTTCTTAAGCACCAGGTTGCTGCCTAGAGGTATAATCACATAAATATAATACACTGCACAGTGTGTGTTACTATGCCCACTCCACTGAGAATGACTACAGCTCCTGGGTACAGAAATTACTTTTTAAGCTCAAAATGGAGCAGCTCATGCTTTTAGCTGAGAATGTTTTGGAGCCATTTCAGTGGGCTACACAGATATAAGGAAACAAAACAAACACATTCAGTAAAAACCATTACACCCCTGTTTTCAATAGCATTGCCAGTAGCAGAAAATCCCCACCCCACAGCCCCTGCTTGCTCTCAGGGGTCCCCAGGCACAGCGCAGACAAGGCGACCAGTGGGTCATGATGTAGACTACAAATTCCCTCTTTTACTCCGGTGAAAGTATATCCCATGCTCAAAAAAGCTCTTTACCCACCTTTGCAAAGAGAAAACAGACAGAAAGTAGATCTAGGCTTTGGTCTACCCTCTGGATATCACCCTAGATGGTATTTCTGGAGGGTATTTGGGTCTGCTGCAGGCTATCTAGAAGACAGCTGCAGGGCTGGCCAGTGGGGAAAGAGGAAACAGCTGGAGGCAGCGGGCTGGGGGATGCTGTGGTGACAGCAGCCTGCAAACACGCCACGCAGAGCTACAGAAAGGAAGGACATAAACCAGACCTCCTCTTTCACCAGGGGTAACACAAGAGGTAATGGGCTTAAAGTGAAGGAAGGCACATCTGCTGTAGGTGGAGGGAAGCTTCTCAGCGGCAGACTGCCAGCAGTGGGGTCACTCACCGCTGCAGGTTGTGGTTCTCCACCGCTGAGGGCTCCAAGAATAGGCTGAACAAAAGTCTGTCCGGAAAGACTTACGCAGAGTCAATCCTGCCCTGGGGTAGTGGTGGGCTGGATGACCTTTCAAGCAGTCTTCCTACAAACCCTTGTTTTACAGGCTTGTGTGGATCACGTTCAGGCACACAGTCTGTGACTTGGTAATTATCCTAAAATCTATTAAATGACAAAGTAACCTGAATTAATAACTTTATTAATTTCTTTCTTTGTACTGAGTGTCCTTTTTGCTGAAGTTGCTCTATGGTTACTTGAAGTGCCATCTCCCCTGACACCTGAATCATCCAGAGAAGAAGAAAATAATTTGAATTAAATATTTTTTTCCCCAAAATAAATCTAGTGAAATAAACTTGTAAAAGAGAGGAAATAATTTACGTCTTTCATGTTCATTTCTCCTAGCCTCCTACTTACTTAACCCCACTTAAACTTTGTATCAGCTTATGACATCCGGTGAAAGTACACTACAGCTTATTAAAATTTAAAGCTGTTACTCCAAGGGAAAACACTGAAAGCTCTTTTATGGATTAGCCAAGTCGACAGGATGTGGCTTCGACTCTGTATCCTTTTGATGGCATAGCCCACTTGAGCATCTTTATAAAATAAAACTTCCCCATCACTTTCAGCCCATTATCGTTTTCATTCTGTGCACCAAAATGTTTTGTGCCAGTAGGACTATGTTCCATGCCTGTATTTCACACGCAAGGTCGGAGGGTATCATACGGTAACCCCATTAAATACATAGCTATATCTAAGCTGAAGTAAATGGGGAAGTAAATACTAACAAAAATGCCATTCATTTAAAAACAGGAGAGTTTAAAAAAATTGGATGATACCTGCCATGCAGCTGCTCACTGTTGTCCTGTAGGAAGGACATGATCTGATAACAGCAGGACCTGAGTGATGATTTGTCCTGTATTATCAAATGCACAGGTGAACCAGTGCAGCGACCTGGCCTCCTTTAAGTCAACTTTGTATTGGAAACCTTTCCCAATACAATGCTGCTGCTTATAGTACAAGTCTTCGCCACATTTTCCTACTGGCAGAAAAGAGCCTGTGGGGTGACATAGCTGATTTCCTCTGCAGATATGGCAAACGGCCTGTTGCACAGGAACTCTTGCAACAGAAACTGCCTTGCTGCTAGTTTTGCAAACTGCACCCCCAGCAAGCCCCTGTAGGTACGGACAAAGTTGTTTCGTATTTAGCTCACATTCCTGGGAAAGAATGGTCTCTGAGAAGGAGGCTGTTCCTATATAGGCTTGCTTTCAAATGAGCTCCTTCAGCTGGCGCTTTGGCTTCACAAGTGCAGACAGGTCTTGGGTCTCCACCTCTCTGGTCCCTCAGCTTCAAGTGCATTTAATCTCACTTTCTCTGACTTCCTCACTGAGGGCTTGGGGCTCTGGAAGAGGCTGGCATATCAAATTAAAAAGGTGGATTTCCAGGTTTATTAAGACTCTAATTAAAAAGAAAAAAACTTCAAACCCAGGCCCTTCCTCTAGCCCTTTCCAAGCCCCTCATGGGAACCGCCCCATCTGACAGGAACTGCTCATGGTGAAGGGATCTTTAGGGCTACCTTGTAGCTTATAGCTACCAGATAGTCCCGTCCTACAGTCCTGATAAAGCCAGTAACAGCCAATTCTCCAGAGCAGAAGGAAAACACTAACCTTATAAACTGCTACTTGCTCCATCCCTCCTGCACCCAGTGGGTTCTGCTTTGCTTTTCTTTGCTAAGTTATCCACAGAAAAGTCCCAGCTGAGCCAGAGGTCCTCATGCTGGAGGGGCTGGACCATCCTGCACCATCCCTTCCTTCAGCTCCAGGGTGTGCAGTGTAACCTCTGGCTGAAGATCAGCATGAGACTGTTCTACTCTGCGCTGGTGCAGCCTCACCTTAAATACTGTGTGCAGTTTTGGGCACACCAGTATATTGAGGATATAAAGCTACTAGAGAGTGTCCAGAGAGGGCCACAAAGTTGGTGAAGGGTTTAGAGGAGAAACCATACGAGGAGCAGCTGAAGTCCCTTGGTTTGTGCAGCCTGGAGAAGAGGAGGCTGAGGGCAGACCTCATGGTGGTCTGCAGCTTTCCCACAAGGGGAGGAGGAGGGGCTGGTGCTGATCTCTTCTCTCTGGTGACCGATGCCAGGACCCGAGGGAGTGGCAAGAAGATGTGCCAGAGGAGGTTCAGGTTGGGTATTAGGAAAAGGTTCTTCCCCCAGAGGGAGGTGGAGCCCTGGCACAGGCTCCCCAGGGAGGCATCACAGCACCAGCCTGACGCTATTCAAGAAGCACTTGGACAAAGCCCTCAGACACATGGTGTGAATTTGAGTTGTCCTGGGCAGGGACAGGAGTTGGACTCGATGATTCTTGTGGGTCCCTTCCAGCTCAGGACGTTCTATGATTCTATGATTTCATACCACTGCAGATGTTTGCTGTGTGAACGTGTGCTGGAGGTCTTACAAAATACGGCTTTTGGGCTGTGAGCTTTGGCAGCCTTTATTATTCATGAACTGTGAGCAGGGACTTCAGTCATACAGCATCATGCTGTTCTCTGCCTACGCGCAGGAAAATCTAGAAATCCAGGGGAAGAAAGTGTGCATCAGTACAACCTCACCATCCCACCAGTGTGCAACGAAGAGGGCATTCAGGCTGGTCTGAAAGCCTCTGTGTAGGCAGAAATCGACTCACAGGGAAAAAGGGGTGGGAAGGGAATGGGGCTAAGCTGGGAAACAATTTGTCGCTTGCCAGAACATTTGTCCAGCATTGCTTGCAGTTGATACTGGAAGCCCAGTTTGGGAGGGTGTGGTAAAGTGACCCTCCATGACTGATGCTCAGCTCTCATTCCCACCACTTTCCTCCTCCAGGAGCATGATACAGGTGTGCATGATCCCTTTCCTGCACCCCCAGGACCTCTTGGGAACTCCCTGATGAGACAGGCCTGGAGAGTCACAGCTTGGCATGTATTTCCCATATGGTGGCACCATATGCTGACTCTACCTTGTCACAAGGTCAGCGTGACAAGACTGCCTGTGCATTTTCTACTGACGTGTTTAAAGAGGGGAGAAACCACCCTCACTGCAGCAGGGAGACCACAGGAGAGCTATTTGCACAGTTTGGCAATACCCCAACATCATTCCTAAAGGCAGGTTAAGTATCTGCTCCTGCTTCCCGCCACCTGCCCAAGCCCACTCCTGAAAGTGGCCTGGAGCTGCACAGAGCTCCTTGCAGGGACCATGAACAGAGACATGAGTCCTCCCTGCCTAGGGCAGACCTACAGTAACTTTGGGACAAGGCAAACGTTTCACTGTGGGATTTCACTCCAACACAGGTTAGGCTGTCATTTCCAGAGGGCTCAGCTTGACCAGCCTACGCTTTGGACTTTCTTTGCCCTTTCCATGCTGTAGCTTTAAGCCCAGAGAGATGAAACGGTGTGTCTGCTTCATTCTGGCCATCCACCCTGGCATGGTGTAGGCGGCTCTATTTTAAGATAATATCCAGGTTGTAAAAAAAAACCCAGGTGAGAGGTAGGTGTGTCTGCTTCTGCTGCTGTTGCTGTGGGGACAGAAACCTGCAAGAGGGAGATGGCGCAGATACCAGGGGGCAATCACTCCCCCGAAGGAGCAGCAGGTAGGCATCCTTCCCTCAATTAACGCTCACCTTCGCACTATTTAGATCAGGCCCCAGGGACTGGTTCTGGAAGGTGTTGTAGGAAGCTCAGCCTCCTCCCTACAGCTTATTCCTTAACAAGAGGGCATTGTCCCTGCCTGCGGGAAGCCCGGCCTCATGATGCTGAGCAGGACAAAGCCTCAATTTACCCTGTGAAAGAGCTTGAAACCAGGAAGGAGATGGAGGCAGCCAAAGCCTGCTCTCCCCATCTGAGACACTTTGGATTTTGATACAATGGGATGTGATCAGCCCTAGTATAAGGGAGCGGGGCTCGTGGCTGCCTGCCTTCAGCAGGAAGCACTCTGGGACAGCGTGGAAGTGGGAGGTGTCAGGGCCTTTTTGCTTTCCCATGTTTCCCATGGCATAAATCAACAAGAGAAGTGCTCCAGACACTCTGCAGCCAGGCATGAACATACTCATTTTGTGTTTCACTTGACATTTAAGTTAAAGCCTCCTGCATTGCACAACCACCCTAGTGCACAAGAGGAAATACGGGGCCTGATGTTTGGAAAAGCCACCTGTTATCCTCCAGCCCCTTGATGCTGGCAACACTCTGCCTGTTCAGAGCACGGCTTACAGTGTGGTGTTGTTTCCAAATGGTTTCTGCTCTCCAAAGGAGTCCACAAACTCTTGCCTCCTGCCATACAGCAAGATAACCAAGATGGGACATTCAAACATCCCTCTGAATGCAGGCGAGGGCCTGCAGAGAGAGAGAGGAGGGATGTCATTCCCAAAGCCATTAGATACTTGTGACCAAACACAGGACTGTCTCTCCCAGGACAAGTCACACTGGTCAGTGACAGCAGCAAGACTCTCCAACTGCCCTCTTGGAGGGTGGAAAGGACCTCTTGCTCCACCACCTCTGAGTTAAAAGAGCCAAAAAGGGTTGAAATTAAGAAGATAAAGGAAAAACTGTGGCATTGTCTGAGGGAAGGTGGGAACATGGAGCCACAGATCACTTCATACATCTCAGAGAGAAAGAAGCTCAGGGCAGGCAGTGATGGAGATAACACAGGCATCTGACCTGGAGCGAGTCTTGAAACTGTTGTGAGAAATGCCTTCCTCCAGCCATAAATGGGGCAGTTTTCTAGCTCACCAGCTAATGACTTGGGCAGATTGATCCTGACATCCTCCAGACTGCTGTATCTAGACACAAGCACACAGACATGCAAAAGATCTCCCACAAACAACAACAACAACAACAAAAAATCCCATCCCAAACTCCAACCCCAAAGCGCTCAACTGGGGCCAGGATTTAGCACCCACCATTTTTCACAGCAGGCATTTTTATCCATTTAAACAGCTTCCATTCTTTGTCTGTAAACACAGTACTTAGGTAGAAGGCATTCCTCCAGTCCAGTCACGATTGACAGCATCATTACAATACATATTTATTGCTGTATATTGTAGCTGTCAGCCTAAATTGGATCATTTTGGACACCCTGGGAGAAGCTACAGTGAGTGTCTGTCACGTTGGCTGCCATGCAGATGTGGTCCAGGGAGGAGGCAGGTGATGTGACATGCTGAGCTCAGTGCAGAAGGAGACACAGCCAGAAATAAACCCTATCTTGTGGTGGACACTCATTAAACACTGCAAATTATTCCTTCCCTCCCTTCCAGGCAGTTCAGGCACCCATTTCAGCTGGATATGTTAGAGACAAACCAGAAGAATGATTGACATGTGTTTTGACCCTGACATCTGGGATTATGAGATGTTATGAGTGCATTGCTGTCACATCAAACACCATCCCATTAATCCTTCAGTAAGCACAGGTCAGTGTGAGTCGAAGCCCATCAACAAGCAGCAATTGTGTTGATATTTCCTTGCTGTTAAATGCTGATAGCTCCAGCTTGTAACTTCAGCCTCATTACCACACTGCAAAAACATCCAGATACAGAAAATTTCTCTTTCAGCTCCTTAAACGTTTTTCTTCTCTTTTCAGATCATAGTTCAAGAAAGGATATGGAAGTAGAGACAGATCTGATGTCAGATTTTGGTTACAGCAGGCTTCTGTCTATGTGATTAATTGCAAGGTTGTTTTAGCTGAAATGTGCATCGCAAAGGATTTATAGAAACAACTGTAATTAAACTCATATTGAGGCATTTTCTTTTGCTCTCACACGTAAGAACTGGATTGCATCTGTACAGCAAGCTGTCAGCCAGCTTACTCTGCAGAA
Organism: Phalacrocorax aristotelis; assembly: GCF_949628215.1. NCBI lineage: Eukaryota > Metazoa > Chordata > Aves > Suliformes > Phalacrocoracidae > Phalacrocorax > Phalacrocorax aristotelis. Next base: position 11,975,250 of record NC_134287.1, on the reverse strand, counting down.
CTAAACAAGATGCTCTTGCTGTGGGCTGCTGTGGGCCTGATTTATGAAAGGTTCCTCCTAACAATGCAATCCCAGCTTGATTAGCTACATAGTGCCTATTCCTGAAAAGGGATTTTTCTATTTCTGTTTTTTCCTCCAGCAGGGAATTCCCTCTTAATTAGCTGCAGAAGAAAAATTGTGACAGAATTGGAGGCAGAGAGGGAGGAGAGTGTGGAGGTCAATTCTTTCAAGTCAGAGGGTTATTTCTTCACCAGCTGCTGCAGAATATTTTGTCCATCACTTCCCTGGAGAAAATAACTTGCAGTCATATAGAAAATTTTGCAGGATTACTAGAATTTGAACTTGAAATGTCCTCAATCATCCAGCTCGCTTCCCCTGCACATGGTGGATGAGACCAGCACAAAAAGGCAGCAATGGGAAGCAAAAGTCAACCAAGTTCATGTGAGAAATGAGACTCCCATTTTTGGTAGCAAGGATGATTAACCACTGGAACAAACTACCAAAGGAAGTGGTGGACTTTCCCCCTCTCAATGTCTTCAGATCAAAAATGCTCTAGCCAAGTAGGAGTTAGAGGGTTTGGCTCAGGAATCACTGGATCAGATTGTCACACCTTAAAAATGCTGAAACTGCATACGTGATGTGAAGACACAGGGATCACATGGCTGTCCCATGTTCAGACGCACTGGTTGAAACCTATTAGCAGCTTGCTGTATTGTAGCTACAGGTAAGCCGTGTCTGTAATAGTTCAGACTGGCTCTTTTATCGCTGTCGAATGAGCAGGCAGGAGAGCACATCCCTTAACAGGTGAGCGGGTGTGCTCTACTGGGAAAGCAGCTACTTTACAGCTATAAGTGTTTAAAAGCTGACGATGATATCTTCCTGCTTGCTTGCAGCACCAGCCTTAAACTAAATCAATATTTTAAGACAAGCTCATAAAGGTGTCATCAAAGCAACTGGTATTTGCAACGGCAAGTGAAAAAAAGGTGTACAGGAACACCTGGCCTTTGCACTGAATCCACACAGAGATCAAAGCACTTACAGAAAGGAAACAGAGAAGGAAAAAGATGCCGCCCTGCAGAGCTGACTGGTGTGATCACGTGTGGGGCTGGAGGCAGGGATCCCACAGCTCCTGGTCCCTAGGCCAGGGTCTGCACTGAGTGGCACAGCGGGACGGTGCCACTAACCCTCTTCTAGGAGGGAGCTGACCTCCCCAGCCCTCATAGTGGGAATGGTGGTCCCTGAAGCCACCACACAGTCAGAATCCACCTCACTATGGCCACTGTCACCTCAAAGGATGAGGCTTACGTGCAGCAGACACAATTGACTTGAAAAATGCTTCCAGCCTCAGCATTTCTGAATGACAGAGGATTTGTCCTTGGGTCCCCATCAGCACGGTTCCCCTTGGTCCGCTGCAGTAGGTACACCTGGTGCTCTGCAGCCCCAGGGCCTGAACATGAGGAATGTGGCTCAGATCCTTGGGTAACACAGAAAAATGGGAAGAAAGTTGAGTACTTATATCTGTTGTGGCTACAGCCCACTTGAGACTAGCAGCTGTTAAAACAGTCTCTGAAGTACAGCTCTGCTTCCACCCAAACCAGGAACCACCTTGCCTTCACGGGGGGGTCATGCTCTTCAATTTCTCTTCATTTCTCTTGCATCTGGTGTGAAGACTTTTCAAATGTGAGAGTACACAAGTGTCCTGCCTGCCCATGGGCAGAGAGATCACCAGTGCACAAACTAGTAACAGAATCTGTATTCATTTTCCATTTCTAGCTATTTGGGGTGACGCAAAGTAAAATCCTTCAGCCAATTCTCCTCCACTGAGTAGGAGAAACGCTCCTTCGGCCATACTAGAGACAAACAGAAAACCCAGCTGGGTTATGCTTGCACTTCCAATTAAGCCTTAGCCAGCAGATGGGATAAAGGGGTAATTGCTTTCACTAATACCCAACCAAAGGTCAGCATTGTACCTCAGAGATCCCTGAGCAGGCGGATAGGATGGACATGGCGAATCCCAGGTGGGCCCACGGTTGACCTCCCCATCAGAGGGACAGTGCAGCCTGCTGCCCTGGGCCGGCTGCCACGCTCTTGCCCCCATGCTTGGAGCAAGATACCTCTGTGGCTCTGCCTCCTCTGTCCCTCTTCAACAGCCAAGCTCTGCACTGGGATCGAGCCTTCCGTGAAAGGCAATGCACACGCAGAATCTGCCTGGGATGGAGGTGTGTGGCCCCTGCCCCGGGGCTGCCATGGTCTGTGTCGCCTGGCCGGGCAGAAGCAATGCTTGTGACTTGCTCCGGCTGCATGCTGAGCATGGGGGAACGTGACCCTGGGGAAGCAGCATGTGGGTCCTCCAGCACCAGCAGCTTTGCTAGCACGTCTTCCATTCAGGCCATGACTGATACTTGTGTTAACTTTGATTTCACTCAAGCAAATTTAGAAGGATTTTGTTGTTCATCTATTGCTGAGCATTACCTGAAGAGCTGTATCAGCCTCCCAGGCCCTATCTGGGGTTGTTTGCAAACACCAACCCTTCCCACTTTAATTCAGAGTGCCTGTCAGCAGGGGAGACATGCCCTCCCAGGCAGGAGAAATGTTTCACTTTCCTCAAGGCTGCAGCTTGCACCAAGGCTGGAGGTTGAACAGTGTATATGGGTAATGCTTCCTGCATTTCTTCCTGATGTGCAGGAGGAGAGACAAATTCACTCTGCCATCCGCTGGGAAAGAACCAGAGTAGCTCAACCCGCAGAGATCCAAGGCACTGTGGCTCATACTGTGGGAAGTCCTAGCAGGGCATGAGAGCAGAGGGAGCAGCAATCATATAAACACTTGAATTGGCTAAACACTCTTGGTAAGATTTCTTCAGCATGTAATCTGTACTGGGCCTTGTCAAGAGTGGGGTCTCAAAAGTGTTAACAAAGGTGGTCTCCAAACAAAGATGACCTCCAGGACATCCTCATGCAGAGGGTTCCCTGGATCCCCTCCCCATGTGCTGCTGCACAACCTACCTCCTTGGCTGCTCTTAACTATAGACCATCCAGCAGTTGCTTGCCCAGGGTAACAGCAGCAAGACACTACATGGATTTGGGCATCTTCTGATGCAATTTGATTGCTGGAAACAAAGTGGAAGTGTGTTTTCCCTAGTTTGGAGAGTTTCTGGAGATCATGGGCATTTTGGAGCTCTCCAGTGGGGTCCCCTTACGCTTTGTGAGCACAGAATGAAACACCGCGAGTAATGGAAAGAGACACAGAGAGAGAGGCAGTGCCAGAGATAATGAGATAAGAAAAGCAGGGTGTCATCATGTGCCTGATCCTGCAATCGTTATCTCAGATGCCAATTCCATTGCTTTCATCAGGATCTCAGGCAAGAGGAGGAATGCCGGATCTAGCCCAGCATGTGTGATGATATCAGTGGTTCATTGTCACAGAGCTGGGAATTACTGCCAGCACATTAACATCCTCTGCCACCCACGCTTTTATTCTATATCATCGCATGTTCTAGAGAGTCGCTCGCTGCTGCTACATTCTGCTCAAAACACTGTGGCTGTAAAACTTTGGCAAACAGTCCCCAGCTTTGGGTTTATTCCTGCCATTCAAGCCACAATGAGCTCCTCCCAAACCAAACCAAACCAAACCAAACCAAACCAAACCAAACCAAACCAAACCAAACCAAACCAAACCACAGGGCTTATCCATGCCAAAAGCCCATAGCAGGGCTCAGCAGCCAGAGGCGTGGGGAGGGGAGATTAGTCAGCAGGCAGAACGGCTGGGCTCCCTGGCCCATCGATTTGTTTGTCTGATTTCAAGCGTGATGCAATCTGACAGCGGTGTGCGGGTGCAGGGGTTTCATTATACACCCACTCGCCACCTACATTTTCTTCCCCGACCCACTGAAAAGCAGCACACCTGTGGCACCAACAACATCAGCAGGTTTGGGAGCATTCAACACCCACAACTGTATCTCTTGGCACTACGCAGATCTGTAGTCAGACAGCCAGATGGTATTTTATAAAAAAAGGTGTTTAAGAAACAGGGAAGAGCTTGCATCTTCTGTCACCATTCATAACTGGGCTTTATATCTCTGAGGGTAGAAGGAGAATTGGATATTGCCCTCCCTTGCCTGGGGAGTCACAGCACTTGCCGGGAAGTGACCTGCAGGGTCGGGCTCTGGTGCTATATATATACAGGACACACGCATGCAGAGGACAAGCCTGGGCACCGCCGGTTTTGCTTTCACAGCTCAGGCCTAGAAATATTCCTCATGCCTGTTTATTAACAGGGACCACCAGCCCCTCACCACCTGGGATTTCCCTCCTGTTTGCAGTGAGTAGAGACGTGGTAACATTGCCAGTGCAGGGGCAGCATTCCTGGTGAGCATGGGATGGAGCTGTGCACCCTGCTCCCCTCCCCGGCTTTCAGCAATGCTCCCAGCGACTGCAGCAAGCAAACAACTCTCAACATCAAAGTGACAAGGAAAAGATGTAGTCTGATTGAATTTGCTTGTGGTCAACAGGAAACTTTACCTCTCACTTTATATGTTAATCTACCCTTCATTCTCTCCTCCAGTCTCCCAGAGGTGGACTCCTTCCTGGATCTGATAAGAGCCTCACCCTCATTAGGGCAATTAATTAGCCAGAGAAACATAGCACCCAAGAACCCAAAACCCAAGTAGGTCTTATGTTTTCTTTTAGTAATTCCTGTATCAGGCTTTGATGAGATTTGTGTTTTCAATTGCACGTGTGACTCTCCACTGCCGATTGCCTCCCCTGCCCACTGACCCTCCATGGATGTACCTAAAAACAAGGGCACAAAGTGATGTTTTAGGCCAGATTGTCTGTGAGGACTTTCTGAGTCCTCTTCCATTCAAGCTCCTGTGCAGCGCCACAAGGACTTCACCAGCTGCACAGCATGAGAGGACGTTCCTTTTACACAGGGACCTTAGACAAAGCACAGCCCTGGCATCTGGCACTAGGTATCTACCACGGGACCCCCGTTCTTCTGGCCTATGACCAGCCTGCCCAAGAGTGTTTAAACTCAGAAAAATGACTTGCAAAGGTTATCTTTCCCTAACGCATCAAGACTATGCTGCCACTTGACCATCACTCAGGCACTACAAAGTTTAATGCACATCTGTCTCTTTGACACCTCAGGACCTTCCCTGATCTGTAGGATCTCCCCCTGCTTTTCCCCCTCCTCAGTAAGGCACAGAAGACAGGGCAGATGGTACACCATAAAAGCCACGTCCCTCCAAGGAGCTCTGCTTCACAAAGCTATGTGCAGAAATAAGATGTTTTCGGCCCCTTTGCATTCCACCGATGCAGGGCAAGACTTGGGCCAGTAAGGGCAGCCTGCCCATCTCCTGGGTGGTCTAGCCTTCTGCGTGCCCTGAATTAATAAAGAATGAAATACAGGGAGTGAAACCACAGATGAGTCAATGCTTACTAGCCGAATAGGACGAAGGGAAGGTGAACTGGGGACTTGACTGTGAAAGCAGATACGATGGGGTAAACGAGTGTCTGCAGAGGAAGGGCTGCCTTGGCAGAGCGAGGGGCAGTCTGGCAGGGGACAAGCCTGTCACCTGGAGACGGGCAGATCAAGATGAACAAAACACAGGCTCTTGGAACTGGAAGAATGTGGTAGGTCAACAGAAGCTGGAAATAAGTACAAAGCCACGGGTTGCCTTTCAAACTTGGCTTCCAAAATGAACAACAAAGCAAAGTCAACTAGCTCCTGCGAGTACCTGGTTTCCAGGCAGTTGGGTCTACAAACTCATAACACAGTCAGAGGCACTCCAGAAGAGCTGAACACTAATTTAGGTCAGCACTGTGCAAACACTGCAGGGTTCAAGTAGCGAAAGGCTCTGGAAACTAAGCCCCACCATTTGCTTTACAGTGGGAGAAAGCGAACCCACAGCTGCAGCTCTCCGTCTGTCTAGCATGGGGCTTGGAGAGGCACCCCACGCTGCCCCCTCCATGCACACATGTTGCCCAGGTGCCTGGGCAGGGTGGACAGGGGACATGGAGCCGTGGTTCTCCACCAAACCCTGCCCACCACCTAAAGATACTCTGCTTTCCATGCAGCTCTGGCTCTGAGAGCTGCCCTGCAGTTTCACATCCAGCTGAGCAGCACACGGCCACCTGGCTCCTTCCTCACCCTCAGCAGGAGCACAGCCAGCGATGCGCTGTGCAATAACCCAGAGCAGGATTACAACCACTTCAGAGGAGATTTCCCCTGGAGACTAGCATAAGATTGAATTTATTATACATTTCCTGTTTGGCGAGTCCTCAGCACTCTTTCACGCTGAGAGGTTACGGCCACCCTCTCACGGCAGCACTGCTGGCAGCCCAAAACTCAAACACGGGTCAGTCTCATTTCTGCCTGAACTGCCCCGTTCTTCAGGGTGCTGATGGAGGGAGTGTGTGGGTGCAGAACCCCCGCAGACAGGGCACTGCAAGAGGGACATGACCTGCTTTCTCCCACTGGCCAGCTGATATCCATTTCCTATTTCACAGATGAAGCGGACAGATATAAAAAGTGGGATGATGTTTCAGCCCTCATTTGTGTGTGCATGGGAAGCCCTAATTCAGGCCAGTGCTGAGCTGGATGATGCCCAGTCCTTCCTCCACATGCCGATTGCTCCACAGCAGCTGGTGGGCTTTGGTAGCTGCTTCTTGCAATGGGGTCTTTACCCCTTTCTGTGCTCCTGCGTTACCCCCACGCACAGCCCTGAGGGTGGGCAGCGAGGTCGGCGAGCTGCAAATATTCACCCCAGGCCTCTGTGCTGTCCCATGGCTCTAACTGGCAACAGATGAAGCCAGACTATTTCCTGAGAGACAAGAGTTTTAACAATCCCTAAAGCCTCTTAGGCAGCAGCAATATCCTAACTGAGAGCTTTATTCTCTGCACCGCTCAACAGAGCCTGTATTCAGACATGAAATGCTGAAATACTCACTCAGGAGCCCCACTCGGGACTGGAAACCTTCCCTACAGGCCTGGGGTGTCCTGGATCACCCCCAAGGAACTGCGGAAAACATTCTCACACTGATGAGCTGTAAAAGCCAGGGGAATGGGATGCCCCAAATCAGAAAGCTCCTTGCTGGATTCAGAGGTCCCCCCTGAGCCCTGGACTCCCAAACCCCACTGAGTCTCCATGGGGGCAGCTTTTGTGTCCCAACCCGTCCCCTGCACAGGGGGACAGTAGCACATGGACATTCCCAGCACCCATGGTGAAACCCAAGAGCATGACCCGTGGTGCATCAGGGCATTTTGATTTCTAGGAAGCCAGAGGCTTCCCTACACTCGCAAACCAGGAATATGGAGGGCAAAGCACCCCACTCGTCCCCTGTCTCATGCGCAGGGGTGGAGGGCGTATTGTCAATGGGGTCAGCAAAAATGAATCTGGGTTCACTGCAGCTACCTCCTCCCAGCTTCACACACCTCACGCCACTGTCCCCCAGTATCCTCCTGGCCAGGGATGCGCAGCCCCTGCTGCTGAAGGGTGAGGGAGCCAGCAGCTGCCAACAGTTCACGTGAGCTCGCAGCATTCCTCCAGAAGCTCCTCTAATCTCAGTGGCCTCGGCCGGTGGATGGCAGCCAGTTGCCATTGCTGCATCCTAAGCAGATTTTGCTGTGAAGCAAAGACAGTGCTACCACTGGGGGAGTTAAAAGGGGCGGGGGGGGATAAAAAAGCCTGAGTTGCCTGGCCAGTCTAACTGCATTTGGTTGATCTGATTTCAGGCATCTGCTAAGACATAGCATGCCTATTTATCATAATCAGCTTACTGCACAAGGACAGTGTTAACTAGGCTTTACTGGATTAAAACCTGCCAACTAATTCATAGCACCTACCCAACCAGCACAAGTGGGCTGAGCCTCTGTGCTTTGTTTGAAACATTTTAGCTGGCATTAAATAAAGGGGGGCACCTGGGGAAGGTGGAAGGGTACAAAGGCCCTATTGATCGGTCAGCATTACGAGTGATCCCGCAATGAAAGGGTGCAGTAAATAAAGAGGCTCATGGTCCAGGTGCAGACAGGTTAACACAGAGCAAAGCTATAAAAGCACTGAGCACAAAGGCTGTATCTTGACAGGATCCCTCTCATTCAAACTGATGAAGGCACTTTCTGAAATCACCAGGAATATGGCTTAGTGTCAACTGCAAAATTCATACTAAACTGGAATTTGCAGGTAAAACACATTGTTAAACCAGTCTGGAGGTGCTAATATAGATAGATGTTGAGGAGCTGGGGGATAAAGTAATGCAATATTTATTTTAAAAGTCCCAAAGGGCAAATATTAACTGCCATGGAGCCACATCAGATAATACTGGTGTGAGTAAAAATGACATTTCAACAATCCTACAAAAGGAAATGAAAAAAAAAAAAAACCACAACCCAACCGATAGGAGAAATCCTCACAGTGGAGTATGGTGGGAAGCCCTCAGCGTCCATGACAACACCTGGGGGCAAACCCAAGTCCCTCTGCCACTTGGGCCACGGGGCATTGCACATGCTATAGCCTCTCATCTAAGAGTTGTCCGTCTGGAGTCTCTGTAAAGCACAAGATATTTGATTTAAATATTTAAGGTGCTCCCTGTGAAGGTGATTGCTCTATAGAGAATTGCTCCACATTACAGCAAACTTCTACTGGTCATTTACCAAAGGGGTCCTTGGATCATTTGAGAAAATTTGCTGACCAGCACCAGCCATTCCTAGGTGCTAGGAATCCTTGCTTAGAAAAAAAGCCCAACACATCCAAATCCAGGTGCCTTCCTGCCATCACACCCATGGGTATTATCTCATCTATCCTCCTCAGGGAAGCAGTGGCCAGACCACGAAGTGGAAGAGGCTGCAGCCTTACCAGCGAGTTGTTCAGAGCTGTATTAAACCCCCCTGCCCAACCCTCTCATCACATCTCCGCTTGTACTCAGCGCTTTGCCCCCAGTCCGCTTGTTGCTGTGGGGTTCTGGGACCCTGTATCTAACCACAAAATCCCAGAGACCCAGATGGCAGGACCTGACCCAGAGTTTTTTATTAGCTTATGAGGTATTCTCCAAGCCCAGCTCCTGTGGCCCTACAGGCTACCTCAAGGCAGCTGCTTTGATTAAAGACAAATGCAAACCACGTCCCCTGAAGGCTTTGACATCAGAAAGAAACAAGAACCCCAGTGTATTCTCTTTGCATGGAAATCCCACACTGGGGGACAAGGGGAAGTGGGCTGACTCAGGATTTTTGCATGTTTGAGGTTAGCAGAGATGATATTTGTGCATTGACACATTAGATAATTAAACACAGACAGAGTCAGGTCTTGGCTGTAAGCTTCTTCCTCCATTCAAGCCTCCACCTCCTAAAATAGGGGATGACCTTTGATTTCCTAGCAACACCCACATCCTTATATAAAGATAGGAGCCACTCCACACCAGGGTGGACAGGCAGCTGCACTGGTTTGGCTGTGGCCCCTACCCACATCCCATAACACAATGCTTGGTGACTTACCCTGATGGGCCCTGCTTCTTGTGCTACAGAAACCCTCAGATCCTGGCAAAGAGAAGTGGTTGTAGATGAACCTGAGCAAAATAGTGCAAATTGGCAAATAAATAGGCCCAGGAATGTATTAAGCCACTCTAAGGACCTGCAAGATGACCAAATGCTTCATGCATCAACATCCCTCCTTAGCCATCTAAATCCTTACAGTGGTCAGTGCTGCTTGTCTTGGTCCAGGCACGCCCTAGAAGGAGGTGTAGGAAATAGTAAATGGAGGACAGTAACCAGGCATTAAGGTTGATATTACACTGACTCCATTAACCCAAACTGGCTAGTTGCACATTCCAGGCTGAGTCTCTTGGCAGGAGTTGCCAGACGACCAGCATTTACCACCCAGTTCCCACTCCGTTTGGTGCGACTCCATCCCAGCAGATAAAGCACATTTACTGCCGCCTCCCTGTTTATGCTGCTGCTTGATTTGCATATGAGCAATGTGTTGAGGTAAAGCCTCCAACTGCTCCCCCTTGGCAGCAGCCACGCAGCCTTTGCTGTGGTTGGGAGGAACGGGGGCAGGCGACGGGGCTGGGCCAGAGCAGGAGGTGGAAGGCACAAAGCCCAAATGTTTTTTTGTCTCCCACCCACCCGTGCTACTACTGGCACATTTATTCCTGCAAACACCGATGCCTCGTGACTCAAGAAACATAAAACAGACCTGGATCCTCTGCAACACCCACATCAAGGGCTTCCTCCTACAGGAAAGTCAGTCCATGTGTAAGGCCTCTCCAGCAACAAGCCTCCTCTCTCATTCTTTGAATCCTCAAATTAATTAATGACACCTCTCCTGCCAATATGGCCAATGAAGTCTTATCGGCTAGGGAAATGCAGCTACAGGGGAGTCAATCCCGACACCTCCAGGAGGACACATCCTGCTATCCAGCTCACTTGCAGCAGCAGCTAAGGGCTACATCACACTCAGCTCAGGGCAGCATGCAAAGCTGTGCCTGAGAGGCTTCCAGGGCTTCGGATACCAGGGCTTAAGGCAGTGAGCATTATCTGAATGGAGCATAAACATCTGAACAATTTACTGGATAAACACAGACTCAAAAGACTGTCTCAAGACATTTATAACCTAAGATTTTCAACAGGAATATTATACACAGCATGGGAGAATCCAAAGAGAAGGTGTAGTAGTTACACGAGAATGTGGAAAATATTCCAGGCCATTGTCAAGTCAACTTTGCATACTATGGTGAAGAATTTGGGAGTGATAAAGCTAACGGTAGTTTGTAATGCCTATGTAGGCTGGATCCAGCATCCTTCCCAAGCTGGGGCTATGGACTCCAGGATTCCCAGGGTACCCAGAATATAAAACACTAATTTGCTTCAGTAAACCCTGGCTAACACCTACCTCTTGCAGAACATGCTCAGCCAGGCAATCTGTCCACCCACCATCCCAGCCAGCCCTAAGCTAAACACAGAGCCATCCTTCTCACCCAAGAGGCTGCTGATTGAGGAGATGGACACCTCAGGGGGCAGTTTTGCAGCTGCACTGATTTAACAGTTAGCTTCCTCCCCCCAGCCCAGAGAAAATACAGAGCATTCCCCTGCACGACAGGGCAGAGTGAACCACACACTGAAGCAGATGGACAAAGATGTGCCCTACATGCACCTGCCAGCTTCTGTTAACACCAGCAGTATGTGAGCCACACTGGTAAACCAGGCAGCTACTTACCAGAAATAAATATGTACGACAATGAAACTATACATGGATGGAAAGCCCCTATTTCATCTGTGGCATCATCTGGGGTTGTTCCAGCATCAGCCGCACCAGAGATTGGTTGTTGTTAGGCTTTTTTATGGTGTAGTCTCTTTAAAAATTCCCGTAATTACATCCTAAATGAGACTATAGACAGGAAGGCTTCGAAATAGGAAAATCTAAACCATCTCTGCTTCTCAGCTGCAGAGTAACTCTTGAAAACCTCATAGACTCTAAAAAAACCCCAGGACCAGTGCACTGTTCACCTTTCACACTCTCTGTTTACTTGCAGGGCATTTCAGGTGTTCAGGTACTGATTGCCTCTCTCTGTTGCATGGGGCTTTCCCAGGATTGTGCAGGCAAGCTCAAAATCCAGTCAAACACTCCATCACTGCTGTAAGCTTCCTAAAATGTCTTACAAGGCAATGATTAATGAGAATAATTTTGTTACCTGATAAATAATATTTGCAGAGAGGATGGACTGGCTGTCAGGAGACCAGTGCTTTGTTCCTGAATGTAGTTGTGACTTGGTTTAATTTTTATCTATCTCCCTTTCAGGAAGTCATTTTTTACCTCTCAATTTCTGTCACTTTCCTCTAATTTTTCTTTTTAGATAGGTTAAATTGTCTCACACTATCTCCTTTGTAATGTGGCTGGGCTGTGGTTCCTGGAAACTGGTCTACTGCTTTCCCTTTTCAAAAGAAATGTGGAACTGGGAGCACAATTTAATGTCCCTCCCTTTAAAATGACATAAAGCCTCTTAATTCTCCTCCTTTGAGAGCTGGGTGTTATTTTCATATCATAAAACAGGTATAGTGAGAGGGTAAGTCAGAGGGATGTGGTTTTGTAATGGCTCAGAAAGGCTGTGTAAGATCACTTGTCCCCAGAGCAAGGGACCTAACCTCTCCCAAGCGGAGATTTTAGCAGTGCTCCAAACATCCTCTGTTCAGAGGAAACCCTGTTCATTAATATCTTCTACAACATAAAAGCCTTTTGCTTTTCTTTTGGTGGGGTAGAGAACAAAAGTCATTCCAGTTATATACGCAGGATCCCAAGACAGCTATTTTTTTCCATAAGGAAATATGCGAGTTCAAGGTTTTTATTTTTAATACAGAAGGAGCCTCGGACTATCTAACAGAATACAACATGAAAACAGACACCCTGGGAGTGACCAAAGATCCCTTTAACCCAGTATCCTGTCTCCAGCGGTTGCCCACAGCAGATGCCTAAGGGAAAAGTGTGAGGTTGAACAGGTGGCAAAGCTTCCCCAGCACGCTCTTCCCTCCTGCAGCCAAAGGGTTCCTGAGCCAGAGACATTGTGCTTGTGCCTAACCACCCTTGATAGATTTTGGTTTTTTTCTTTTGGTCCTGCACCTATATCCCAGCAGGCCCTGGGCTGCTGCGAAGTGGGATGCAGGCAGGCAGGAGCATGAGGGTGAACCTTTCGTGCAAGTACAGGACCACTCCTCCCATCCGTGAGATGCTGCTCAGCCTCTGCTGTGATAAATGCCCCTTTCACACCTGCCCCCCACTTCTGACATGAGCAAGTGCCCAATAACCATAAATGAACCGAGACTTCCCTTCCTGAGGGCCTCCCTCTTCAGCTGCTACCTTCAGTAGGAACTGAAATAGGTCAATACGGAGAAACTAATGAAAATCCCACCCTTCATTAACAGTTGCTTATGATATTGGCTCATCCTGAGTCATGACATAACTCTACCCCGTAACCCACATATTGTACACAGGATATGTTTGCATTGCAATCAAATAAATAATCGTTGAGATGTTTACTGCAACCAGACGTTATATAATAGCTGTGGCTAGTCTTACTGGCTACTTTGGTCACATAATTTAATATTTCCATGCTGATAACTTAAGAGTAACAGGAAACAAACAAGCAAAAAACCCACAGAAATCTAATCAACAAAAACCTCTCCAAAAATATTTGCACTGATGTTGCTCTTTCTCTTCAAATCTTCCTCCTGTGTATCTCACTAGAGAATCCAGAACACTTGCTGGAGCCATCTCTGACCAGATCCAAAAGCATTTAGGTGTGGAGAGGCAGGGCAAGCTGTCTAGTCAGGGTTTCTAAAGCACTTGACTAGATCAGGTTGAGAAATTGATATAGAAATTTTAAGCCTGGGTTGAGTTCCCAGAGAAGCTACGTCATTAGGGTGGGATTCCTCTTCTGCCCATCCCTGTTTGATATCTAGGAGTTTGGCCTTTCCCCGTTATCTAAGTCCCTAATCAAAGGCATCTCCAGAGAATGACTTGTCCCATCTTAAGATGGCAGCCAAGAGGATGAGGGGAGCTGACTTTTACAGTTTCTCTCCTTTAACTATAGGAGGAATTATACAACTAGTTTACACTTCATGTTTGGGTGATTCATACTAGGTGAGAAGAATTTTATTACTAGGTGCCCACACTTGTGTTCTAAATGTGACTTAAGTACTGAGGACTTCAGATCTGCTTCCAGGTAACCGGACTTTGGTTTTAAGATGCTTTTGGAAATAGTCCTCTACATAGGTATTAACTATGACTGCAGTGAGGGATGGGAAGCAGGCGAGCAATGTTTCCTTCCCAGTTCTGCCCAGGAGCTGTGTCTGTGTTTCAGCAACCTGCACGAACAGCTGATGCCTTGTACATGTCCTCATGCAGCACTGAGCTCCTTGCCTTCAGCTTGGTCACTACCAGTGTGGCAAGTCCTCACTGGGAAAGGTTTCTGCAGGGAGTACTGCTGCAACCGCTGGTGATGCTACAAGAGCTCTCACACAGCATCTCAGGTTTCTCAAGGTCTCATACGTCTCTCAAAACAGGGATAATTTTGCATTTTGAGGCCTTTCCCAGTTAAGTTTTGAGTATCCTCAACAATGGCAATTGCACAACCTCCCAGGACCCTGTCCCAGTCTCTGACCGTCCACATTGCATAAAATGCCTATGTCTGCCTGAGAGGGCTGCCCTGACGTGCAGGGGTCTGCTTCGGTTATGCTTAGCCACCATGACCTCACTGAATAAGATAATTTCATGTCCCTCTGTATAAAAACCTATTTATGTTAAGGCCTAGACACATTGAAAACTGCTGGGCAGATTAAAAGCTTCGTGTTCCATCTTATGCACATGAAAATATCCTGTGAAAACACTCTACCTGCTAATTATGGGTATGCACACAGGCCCGCTGGGTTTGTTTTTGCTATGTTATTACAACGTTGTACCTGACAGGGTGAGCAGAGAGGTCAGGGCTGCAGATCAGTAAACAGGAACGAAACTGGGAAATCTTGAAGACAACTGTAAAGTGGAGTTTTTCCACTCCAAGTTTGATCTATTATTGTAATGAATGTTGCATCCTGAGACAGGAAGGTAGAAAAATAACAGGAAGGATTCCAAGGAGAAGAGGACAAACCTGCAGTCAGAGAGAGCAGGGCAAAGAAAGTCTTTGCAAGCTCATCAGCTTTGATGGAAAAATGGCTTTCAGCTCACCCTGCATAATATGATTTGTATGCTGTTCAGAGCAATCATTAGATGAGGTAGTTAACTGGCTCTGTTATGCATTATGCTACAGGTGCAAGGTCTGGAATCCCACATAATTGCTGCATAGATCTAGATTTAGCTTATCATAATTTTTTACATGAGCTGTCGAAAGAATAGAAAGAGCTTTGCAGTTGCCCTGCACTAGGCTGTGAAGCCAGTCATTCTCTTGGATTTACTAGTGATCCCCCGCTCAGGAGACGGGCTGTGGGCTGGCAAGCCCCAAGAAAGGGATGCACAGCTCACACGTGGGCAGTGCTGCATCCAGCTGCAATGACCTGGGCATCCAGACCCAGCATTTCAAAGAAGAAAAATGAACCAGGAAAAAGATGAGGACCATCTACTAGCTACCCTTCTGAGTACACATGGGGCACCTTCCCCTTGAGGAACCCTAGAGGGTCCCCAGCCTCCCGACCCCCTCATAACTAGACTCAACAGTGTCCATATGGAGGCCAATGCACGGAGATGGTAAGGGATTTACCTAAGGTTGCACAGAAGGAAAGCGGTGGCAGCGGTAGAACCTACATTGTGTGAACCCCTGTCCTGGACTTTAGCCACAAAAACATCACCGTTACATAGTTAGGCTGTCTTGGCAAGGAGAGATCAGTTTTGTTTAGAAGCTTCTAGGAAAGCCATACCCTTGAGGCTTGTTTAGACAAGTACATCCCAGGGAGTTATTTTATAACAACCTGCCTGGTACTGCTTGCTGCAGCCTGTGTGAGGGGCACACAAACCTGGTGCTCAGCCAGGCTCCCTGGCCATGCCCTGGCTTTGCCAGCACTGCCCCGGCACAGCTCGGCACCCGCAGCCACGCTGCGTCCTGCCGGCCACTGCTCAGGGCAGTGTGTCACGGCGTCCTACTAACCACAGCTCACCTGCCCTGGCAGAGTGACCCACACCGGTCTAATCTGTAAGTCGTTCAGCCTAATGCAATCCCCGCTGGGACAGCTAGTAATTAACGCCATGCTAACCACTATCGAGGTGGGGCACAGGGTGGAACCACTGGACGAACAAATAAAACCAGGACACTGAAACCAGGCTAGCACCCTTCTAGCAATGTCACCTCTGCAGACAGCCGCCTGCTTTCCCCATCGGGACCCACAGACACCCCGAGAGCACAGCCGTGACGGGGGTGACTCACATGAGCTGGGCATGCCGACAAGCCTGCTGTGCAGGAGGGCTACGCGGTGCAACACTGAGAGCAGGTAAACGTCAGCTGTCGTGGTGCTCTGCCTTTGGTCGGGTGTTTGCTAGCAGGGAGCAGTATGGGCAGATGAAAAGGGAGAGCAGAGGAGGTCAGTGCTGCAGCCCTACTGCTTGGCTTGCTCCTACCTGGTGGGAGTGAACACCTGTTGCGGAGCAGAGCATCGTGCTCTGAGTTTAGGTGACTCCCCAACACTCTGACACCAATGCTATTGCACTGCTGCCTCTGTGAGACTGATGTCCTTGCTCTTCCCCCGGGCTCTTTTAAAGGGATTCACCTTTTTTGTTCCATATGCATGGGAGAAATAAGGCACAAGGCTTTTTTGCTTTTTTTTTTTTTTTGTCACTGTTGTATCGCTCACTCACCTTTAAGATAATATTTTTTTTCTCTTTTTTTAGGAAGAAGAGATGAAAACCTCTGGCCATGGGAAAGCAGGGCTATACTCCCTCAGAAAATCCTCTGATTAGAAGCTGAAATTTCAGCTTTGTTTACTCATTTGATTATTTGCTGTGAGGTAACGAGGACTTGGCCTTTACTGCACAGAGGCAACTTACCCAAGAAGCCAACCATGGCATAGCATGGCATGGCATGGCATTTCTGCTGCCATGAAATATAAATCACCTGTTACCAGATGTAGGGCCTGAATCCAGCTGGGGACCCTCTGTCCTCAGGGCTTTCCAGGTGCAGAAGAAACAGAAAGTCCCTGCCCCAACTTCCAATTTAGTACAAAAAGGCAAGGGGTGGATGCAGACAGACAGACAGATACCTGGGAAGTACCAGGAGGCAGTAAGAATCACTAGACTAGTTGCAGAACATTAGAGGCACCCTGGGAGAGAGGTCATGTACTGCTGCTTTAAGGGTTTAATAAACGAGTAATGGGACTGCCAGTCAAGGGAGGTAGAAGCTGACATTCTAGGCAGGAGAGAGAGATGAGAAAGGGCGGAGATGTGCCTCAAAAGTGAGCCTGAGGAGTCTACATTCAATGTGGTAAAGAAAGCAGAATGGGAAGGAGTCACAGAGACGATTAGTGAAACCAAAACGATGGGCTTTGACCCCAGCCCAGGCAGCAGCAGCATTTTAAACCAGCTTTGTATATTTTGTTCCTCTGGTATTCCTGATGTGTGATGTTCCTAGGGAACTTATGCAATGTGGGAGAGCCAAGCCACCAGAGGCTGAAATTACCTGGTGATCTCTTCAGTAGCCAGCTGCTTCATTTTTTCTGGTGTCACTGAGGGGGGGGAGGGCCAAGGGCAGAAGGCATGTGAGCAAACCTGTTTCTTTTGTCAGCAAGGGAAATCCATCACATTTCTGCAACAAATTGCACTGTCAGGCCAAAATCTTCCCAGGGATTTTCCCTGTCCCAGCCAGCCAGACTCCTGCCGTGTTGGCAGGACTCTCAGCCTGCCCTTCTTCACCCCTTCCTCACCTAGTCCTCCTCTCCTCCCCCATCCTTGGCCAGGAAGCCAGTGCGGCTCCTCACCATGCCCTACCTGTGCTCCCAGTGCTGGAAGAGAGCTGACTCCATGCAGGAGCTGCTGTGACAAGCTGAGAGCAAATGCTTGTTTCCACCTTCACAGCTGATAATGATTCTCTCAAAGCAGCATTAAACACAGCAGCAGGTGTATATTATATGACTTTAAGTTCACCTTATGTACAGAGACCTAAGGAGCCTCTTGTTTCTTCTGTAAATGATATGGGGGAGTTTGCTGAGGTCTCACCAGGCTGCTAATGGCTGCATCTCAAAATGCTCCTGCATTTCCAGCCCAGAGTACTTAGGGCATGGGGAGCAGAGAGCAGGATGCATCATTTAGCACAACAGCATTTGCAAAGACAAAGCCAGGTTTCCTGTTGCAGTCGCACATTCACAAAGTGTTTAACTTGTGGGAGTAAGGAGAAGGTGACCTGCTTCTCTCTACCCTCTGTAGGCACCCAGTTAGGCTTTGAAGGGACAGGGCTGTGGCTTGTTGCGATGTACCAGGTACCTGTGGCTGGAGGGAGGCCAGGTATGATAAGCCTGGCAGCAAAGGACTGGTTGTGGTGTGTGTCCCAACAGCCCGCCATAGTTTACTGGTCAGAGGAACCAGCCCCACTGCTCGCCAAAGGAGTGGGACGAATGCCCCACTCACCAGTTTGGATTATGCTGCTACCACCAACACAAACCCACACCTCTGCCAATGTCACCCCTCTGTGCCACGCTCACTTTAACTCTGCTCATTTCCCATACCCTTGCAGAAATTAGGGGGAAGGGAGCACTTGACTGCCCAAAGCAACCCCCTCTCAGCTCCCTCCTTGGCTCGCATGTCCCTGTGCTGATCAGCCATCACATTTACACAGGGCGTTTGTCAGTAATGATCCATCAGCTCATCCTATGTTCAGCCTACCCAGGAATCTGCTCCGTGGCTCTGTGCAGCCCATGATGGTGAAAAGTCAGATCAATGCTGCACAGGAGCGACTGAAACTGGATTCCTGGTAATTCATTGACCGCAAAAGCCCTCTCCCCCTCCCCTCTGTTTTTAGAAAGTGAACATTTTAAAGGCTAATTCTCTTACAAGGAGCCTTGAGCAGGAGAAGGAGACAGTTCATACTCAACAGTTTCTCTGGCTTGGCTGCCATTCACTAGTCAATCAAACGGACATCTGTGGGCACTTGTAAACAGCTTTGAGATCTGTGCTGAATGTCAATGAATTGATGCTGGTCAGCTTGATGGCCAAGTGTACTGGAAAGAAGAGCATCAGCACATGTTTTGGCTTTTAGGTGTTCACTTCATGTTTGTAGATGCTTTGACATTTAAAGCAGTTTTTCCACTGGTTATGAAGAGCTTATTTCCCCCATGTCAATTTAAATTAAACAAACAAGCAAATCAAAGCCCCTTTTCACTTTAAAGAAAACAAAGTTTGTCTTTTCCACCCTGCCAGAAATCAGATACAAATGACTTGAGATGCAGCCTGGCTGCCAGTTAAGGCTGTCAGTAGATGTCACTTGCAGCAGAATATTGCCCTGGTTCACAGGTTATCATGTCACCTGTCTTAAACATCCACTGCTTTAGTGACACCGCTGCAGTTTTGTGAGTGGCAGAGTAATATGTGCAGGACCTTGTGTAGGTGCTGGTATAAAACCAGTCGTGGTTTGTAGGTGCAATCTCTTCCCCTGCTGCTGCTCCTCAGGCAATGCCAGAAGCTGCTCTTGGCAGTGGAGCAGGTCGTTGCTTTTCCAAAAGCCCATAGTTTAGGACTCCCAAAATGAAGAGTATTGGTGAGGGAGGCTATGGGTGTCAATTCAATCCTGAGAGCATGTGAAGAACAGAAATGTCAGAAAAGTCCAGGAGAAATGATCATGTTAGAAGAGATGCGGTACTGGTGCCAAACTTGCATTTGTGTGCATCCAGCTGTCCCCTCTGAATCCAAAACCATGATGGCGCCAGGAGAGTTTGGGTTTATCCTGTAGGGCATGCAGTTTCCTAAGTGATTGAGTCCTTCCTGGTTGCAATTTGTCTTCTTGTAAAAGGAAAATTATTTCTAGATTACCTATGGAATTAGTCATTGTCCTGTTGCTGCTCCAGAAATAATTTTTTCGTGGAGTAAAGCAACAGTCCTGAGCAGCAGCTTTGAGAGCCTGGAGCAGAAATCAAAATAAAATATCATCAAGAAGAGTTCTCAGTTCTTTAAAGCACTAATGTTGCTCCCTGGGGAAGAGTATTAATCTGCAATGAAAACCATACTGCTCACATTTTTATGGCTGCACAACTCATCTTCTGTGAGGTTGACTCACCTCTGATGCCTATATGATGGGAGAGAGTAGAAATAATATTTTTACCCCAGAATGGGAGGTCACCCCAGATATTCCCAAAGCAGTTGGTTATTTTTTGTGCTACTGGTCAGGATTTGCCTCTAACATCACGACTACAGCAGTGAAATGAAGCCCTGTGCAGGTGAGAGAGCTCCTCAGCCTCTCTGCACAAGCTGTGCTGCTTTACACCTCCTGCATTGAGACACCATAGAGGGCACATGGAGATTTCATGGTCCTTAGCCCACAAGTACTACCACAGAATTCAAGGATCCTTCATGGAGGAGAAGTCCCTATGGGAAATCCTCTTTAACTCTGTTTTAGTACTATCACAACCTCCTGCCCATACAAATTCTTGTTTCTCTAATGAAAAAAGAAATCCTTTCTTGTTCAGCAAGAATCCCCTTTGGCTGCAGTTTCCAAAGAGCAGGCTCTGAATGTTGCTGGTGAAAGGCTGGAACTTGTTCAAGCAGCACTTCCAGAGAGCCAGACATGGACACCAGCAGCTGCTGAGCCTTGTCCTATCTTGGACACAAGTTTGATACGCAGAACCACCAAACCACGGCACATTGCTTTCTCTAACACCTCCTCCCCCTTCCTGTACAGGCTTTTCCCTAACGTAAGACCAGAAAAGTTGGAGGGCAGCTAAGATGACCCGTGAAGTTCTCTGAATACAAGTCTAATTTTGAAAACCAATCTGTATGGCTAACATGTGGCACTGATGATTCAAGTGACAAGTTGCCATTTTGAGCAACCTACATGTTTTGCTAGAAAATGTAGCAAATTTCCAAACACTGCCCTGGAGACTCTTGGGCAGCCCTTGACAAAACAGGCAGTTCCTTTTTCTTACATTGTCTGAAGACTCCAGGGCTATGTGAACATATGAAAAGTGACATGTTATTAAAACATTGCTCCATTCATACATCATGGGCTAGGGTAGTTGGCTATTACCTACTCATGACCAGATCCTGCAGCAATAGTCCACCCTGTGGTCCAGCAAGATTATCCCAACGGCGTGAAGATTTCAGCGAGGGATAGGCTTCCTCACCACCACCAAGCAAAATTCTGCATTGAAAACTTCCACCCAAGCAGTGACCTGCAAATGAAGTAGGGTAAGACGGTGATTTCTGAAGTGGAGTGTTATACCTGTGTCTGGGACAGGCTGTTCCTAGGGCAGCCAACCTGTCTAGCCATTGTAGCCAAGCATCCTGTCTCTGACAGTGGCCCATAACAGATGCCTAGGGAAGATATAAATGCCAGGAAAGCCTGTAGTGACACTTCCCCAGAAATACCAGAGACTTCCTGGACCAAAGATAGCATCTCTTTTTAATAGCTCTCAGTGGATTTTTCATTGACCACTGTGTGCAAGAAAAACTGTGTGAAAAAGCATCTTCTATTGCTCTAAAAACTGCTACCTAATATTTTCATCTGATTCTCCCCAGTATAATGACTGCTCCCTCATCGTCATCCCTGTGCCACCCCAGATGTGACAGGTTCTGGAGCCCCACCCTAGCTGGTCAAACCTTGCCTGCTTGGACCTTTGTACAGAAGCTACTCTGAGCACCCTCCTTACCTTTGCCAGTTCTGCTATAAGCCAACAAGTGACATACCAAAACCTTCACACAGCCAAGAGCTGTGTGGCATATCTCAGCAGCAAGGTGAGAAATGGCTCCAGGAGTGGCTTGGGTCCAAGATGGCAGTGGCTCCCCAGGCCTCTTTTGGTTGTGTTACGAGCCAGGATGGTCCTGACCAGCCCCTCACAAGAGAATTGGACTTAAATATAAAAGAAGGTGAGCAGAGAGGCCAGGAGAAATGCTTGTTTGTCCTTTTGCATTCTCAAATCTTGTAAACTGTGGAAGAGACCCTGCCCCAAGGAAGCCATGGGAGGACCATGGCCAGTAGTGTCTTACACCAGGTGCACAAAGCAGAAGGGAATATGCTATAGATCAGTGCTTCTCAAATCAGTTTTTGCTGAGGCTGTACACAATTCTGTGTTACCACACGTATCACTGAATACTGAGCATGTTTGTCTACAATGACTGCAAATGAGGTCTCTGACAGTGATGCTCATGAAGGTCAAGCTCTAAAAGGACCGACCAATTTTCTACCATTATGATTGAAGAGTCAGATCAAGTCATCAATGTCTGAAATTATAGATGGCCCCAAGCATCCCCCACAGGAGAAGAGTCCTGCCTATTGTAGCCACGGCAATGTGAGATTCAGATGCAGGTAACCATCTTGTTTCTTCTGACTTTGTTCAGGCCTTAAAAACATTAAGTCATGTTTCAAATCAGCATTAACCTCTTGCCATATATTTTTAGTGGAGATACAATCGCTCAGCACCAGAAAGATGACACAGAAGTCTGCAGCAGACAATCAAATGTGCAATAATAAATTGATACTGGAGCCACCTCCTACAATTGATAGCTGCTTAGTCATTTCTCCTTCCACCTCCTGCGATCAGCCGTACCTCTGCTACCCCTTCCATAGCTCCTTTCCCTGGGACATTCCTAACACGGGCTAAAAACATCCAGCCGTGCTCTCAGGAAACTGCAGAAACAAGGGAAAATGTGTCTTGTTGCAGAGCCTGCTCTGTGTGTACAGGTATTATTTTTAAACCATTGCACAAAAGGATGCAGTTTCCATCAGCCAGGGCATGTCTGAGCTTCTGTGAGACAAAGCTTTTTATTTCAAAGGGCAGAATATGTGACATGTGCTACTGCTGTTGCTGTGGCAATACCCATGCGCAGTGAATGCGGTAGCATTAAGTCACTTGTTAAATAAACACACAGTGACAAGACAAGTTAAAGTAGCCCAGAGCAGCTGTTATTTAGATGGTGGACATTTTCATGAATTAAATGTTTTCTTTCCAATATTGCTATAAGGAGGCACAGTATGCTAAGTCAGTCTCAGCTCACCAGAGATTGACTTAGCTGCTCTCTCCTGCTTTGCACCACCTGGGGACACATCACCTAGCTCCACATGTACGGGGCTTCTGCTTGCACTAGCATGAAGGATCTGGCTTTCTTCCCATGCTCTTACTATTGTGGCAGTAGACAAAGTTGGGGCACCCACATGTACAGGGTTGAGCTTTATGAATGGGGAGGAAAAGGGTGAGAGAAGTGAAGGTGCAAAGGCAGAGAAGATATAACACAGAATGAGTCATGGATCCATCACCTGTGCTGTTCTCCAGCCCCAGGGAACACCACATTGCGAACATCCAGCAAGTGGTGACATCCAGCAAGTGGTGACGTCCATCTCATGGTGCAGGCTGTAATGCTTGGTTCTCTGCCCAAGACATGATTCCCCTCTTGCCTCTGGAGCACGGCTTGCAGAGGGGACCAAGACTGCTCGGTGCCTTGTCTGCACAGACCTGGAAGCATCCTGAGCAGCCAAGGATGGACACTCTCTGAGGGTGAGTGGCTCCGGCTGAGCTGCTGCTGCATAGGGCTGTTAAAGCAAGGAGCCTGTTTGGACAGAGGAACCCACGTTCCCTCCTCAGAGGCATTTGGAGGCTTGCTTGTATCCAGCCCTTGCCCTTTGGCTGTTCTGTCTCCATCAGACACACAGGCCCTGACAAGGCAACGGCTATCAAAGAGGGCATGACAACCCTTTTGACTACTATTCTTCACCCAGACCCTGTGGAGCTTCACTGCTCATGCCCTGCTCTGTTCTGTGGCAAACATGCTGATGCAAGGTACTCACCACCACTACAGAAGCCCAGGTGATGTCTGTCCATGTCTTCGTTCATCGTGCAAAATCAGCACATGTGAAAAGCAGTCACTTCTGTTAGAGATGTTAAAATGCAGTTTTGCACCTTAGGATGTCTTCTCAACAATGACTTCAGCAGCTGGCAGCTCCCACTGAAGGATGCAAACAGATTTTCAGGAGAACTCAGGATCATTTGAGACACAAAGGGGCCCTTCTCTCACCTACACCAGCTGGTTTCAGAGCCTTGGCTGAGTGCCTTTGCTCACTATCTCTTCTCTCTGGCCTGCAAAGGGAGACCATTGCTGAGACTAGAGATTGTTTCCTCTCCTCAGGTTTCAATGTAATTTTAGAATTGGTTCATGGTTGGAAGGATAAATCCCGGTCTGCTCCAGCAAGAGTCTCCGCTACCAATAATTGGAATTTTGGTTCAATCCAGGGTAGGGATGCAGGGGCCAACAGTGAAACTGGAATGAAGGATTGATTCAACGTCTTTCCACCCCTCTCACCCCTTCCTGACTTTCTTAAATAAGGGAGAATGCTTACTTTGAAACATGCCAAATTATTTTTTGGGGGAAAAAACATTCCCAAAAGAAAGACTGTATCAGTGTCAGTGAAGTTTAAGTGTTAAGTTTCAACATTGTAATTTAGATTAATTTTCTCTTGACTTTAAAACTTTTGCCCTGCATTGGTATATTTTTGATGTGAGTGATTTATCTTTTCATGTTTCCTGTTATTAAAACAAAATATTTAATTCTCCTTTTTTTTTTCGTTTTTCTGTAACAAGCAAATTTGAATAAGATTGCAATTAGATTTGTTGCATTTTAAAACAAAAGCAGATGTCAATGGAATGGAATCTGGTTTCTCTTTATCCCTACTCTAAAGCATCCCATCAGAAGAAATCAAAGGAGCAAAGCACACCAAGAATAACTACCTGCAGAATATAGTCAGGCACATATTCTAGGAAATTAAGTTGCACTTCAGCCCAGGAAATCAAACATGATTAAGCAACTGAGATGATCTATGAAAGCAGGAATCCCCCAGTGATATGCATACCAAGTTCTGTCATTGAAGGATGATTAGCTGGAGAATTTATTCACAGACTGGCTGATTCCAGCGTAGCTGCGAGTGTGTTTCACAGCAGCTGGCAATCCTCTGGGATTTTCTGACTTCACAGCAGGTGATAGGGAGCATCACGTGGCTCTGCTAACTATCCGCACTCAGCACTCATGGGCTTACCTGGACCCTTCCCTGCCAGAGCAGGACACCGGTGCTTCATCTCTCCCCTCTCTCACATCAACCTACCTGTGAGCTCCCATTTCATTTCAACATGAAGTGTTTGGCTTCACGGGAGATGTCAAACCCCAATGCGGCCAGCCAGCTCCTTACCTTTAGGACATGCCTTACTCTTGCTTTGCATGGATCAGATGAAACCATCTCTAATTCTCCCTGCAAAGATCACTTGGTTGCACAGGCACTGCCTGCAGCCTGGGGACTGGGTGGGAAAAGGGTGTTTTACCACTAAAGAAGGGGAACTCTCTTTCACGAGGAAAAAGCATTGGGTTGAAGACTTACACCCCTTACACTTCCTTCCCCAAGCTCACAAACAGCACTGGTTTCCTGTCACAGCATTGCTGGCCTCTCATCAGCCTCTCTTCTGAAATGCTCCCATGGTCTCTGTCCAGCCATCTTATCTTTAATGGCATCTAGAAGCCCTTCCCTTCCCCTTCCCCTTCCCCTTCCCCTTCCCCTTCCCCTTCCCCTTCCCCTTCCCCTTGGACTCTTAATTTCCAACACCAACTGCTCTTCAGCTTTGCATTTGCTCTGCTTAGCACGGGGATTTTCAAGGATGCCACAAAATACATGACATGTCTTTGCAGTACATGAAATCCCAAAGGCACCTCTGGATGTCACAGATACACAAGCAGGTGCCTGGGATGAGGCACCAAGAGCCAAACAAGCCAATCACCCACATGTGTATCTGTGTGTTGGTTTGCATCTTTGCTTTGTATTTTACAGGGGAAAAGGCAAACAGGCTCCTCTTTGCTAATAATTCCTAAAAAGAGGCCTAAATCACAACTTAGCCTGTCTCCTTCACACCAGCAAAGGCATTAGGTCATCAGCCTTGTCCTGCCAGTAATTGTTAACTGCCCACAAAACCCTGCTGAAACAGGTTGGAGAGCTTTAGGAGCTAAATCCTCCTCCAGGGTTTCGAGCAAGTTTCACAAGACGGTTCAAAGCTTCAGCAGCTGGAACAGTGGTACGATGTCATGTGCTCCAGATGAAGTGCTAATACTTGTCCATAATGGATTTGTTGGGACATGTTTCATGCTTCCTCCACCTGTTGCCCCTTTCTCATAAATTCCTCCCTTCCCCTGGGTTTTGTCTTCATACCTTAAGATGTCTGTCTGCGGGAAGTGGAGCTTGGTTGACCTTACCCTTTTTCACCTTACCTTCTTGTCTCATCCTGACATGACAGCTCAGCAATTCCCAGGGGTGGGATGGACGGTCTGGGGAGAAGGAGAACAGGCACAGCCTCCCCTAAGGCTGTTTCGCTAATCGTCTAATTAATAGCTTGCTGATTGCACTCTTAAAAGAAGTACAGTTAAAGGAGGACACACAATGTATATCTTCTTTGCCTTAAGAGATGGATGTAAATGAATTTACATATTACACAAGGCGGGATTACTTGGCTTGATAAGTCACGTAATTATCCAGACCAGCTGGTGGGCAGAAATCATAACCAAAACCGAGCTCCTGCTCCACTGCACAGATGGGATTTCTCTTCCCATACCCACACGTTCAGTCCTGGTCCTGACATACTATCTATGTACACAAAGTGGGTATATTAAGTGACGTGACTTTCCTGCCAAACATATATGACCTCCTAGAAGTTTACACTTGTGAGGAGAGAAGAATAAAGGTCTGCACTGTATCTAAACATGCATCCTTCCAAGCACGTGCTCTCAGACAGGTCTGGGGGTAGGGGTAGAAAGATTAAATGGTTGGAGCTCAGGAAACCTGGGTCCTCTCTCCTACTTAATCGACTGAAGGAGACCCTACCACTGGTCCCAAAGATCAGTCTCCCTTTGTGCGAGTAGGCAGGAGGCCTGGGTTAGGTCATCACACTTGTCACCACAGGTGGTGGAGGAGGAGGAGGAGGTGATTGCCTCCACTTTCCAGAGGAAGTCGCACGCTGGGTTTTGCAGCCTGGCTCGCATCAGTGCCTACGTATCTTTGTCACGGGAACGGCAGGGGAGATCTGTCGGACAGGCGTGTGCGGAGGGCTCCTGAATGCAGCACCCTGCTGCGGGGCCGGAGCAGCATGACTGGTCCAGGAGCGTGCACTGACTGCGTCAGATGCTGCGGCTTTTGGGGGGAAGCACATACAGCCCCGGTGAAAGCAGGGTGAGGCAGGCTGCACTCTTCTGTGGCAGGAAAGTCATCTGTATGACATGGCTGATGTCACGACTGACTGATAGGGTGTTTGAGGAATCCCCCTCCCTCTCCTCGTGGCTCAGCACCCCCCTTGCCAGCTCACTCCCTCCGCCTTTGCTTCCCCCCTACCCAAATCACTTCCTCTGCTGGGGCCAGTGCAAGCAGTGGTGGGGCCATGCGCTGGAGCTGATCCAGGTTTGTGCACACAAGAATCCACCCAAACCCACAGCCTGGTTTTTTTAGCATGGCTATTTTCAATCCCAACCGCACAACAGAGGGTGAAATGACATGTTGTGGTGGAGCTGCTGTGACTGAAAGTGGGAAATGCTGTTCCTCCTACCATTCCTGCTCATCCCTGTCACCATCCCCGGACTCAGGAGAAGTTCCCATTGCCTCCTTTGTGTTGGCTTTAGGGCTTGTAAGACCTGCTTCACCTCATTAATCCAGCAGAAAATTATCTCTTTTGACTTGCTAGCTTATTTCTTTCACTGGGACACTCTGTGAACCCAGGTTAAACCACTTTTTGTAACCTCCTAAAAAACCCCTCCATTGATTTCAGTGGTTGGGGTCACAGCACAGGCCACCCACAGCTGCCCTGCAAGGGGAGGGACAGCACGCAGCAGTGGGTGGGTAGAAAAAGAGCAAGGCTCGGGGCGGGGGCACCCTCTCAAACCGGCTTCATTTCCAAAGGAAACAGTGGCAAACAGCAGCCTGGATGCAACACCAGCCGTAATCATCCCAAATGAGCCTTTGTTTTCCGCAGCAAATAAGGTGTGTTTTGTTCTTAACAACAGAATAAAACCAGCCAGACCTAGAAAGGACAGACACCATAGCCAAGCAACCTGATTTCTAAAAAACTACTTAAACTAGTGCCTAAATATGTGCATTTAGTTGCTGCATGTGGCTTGCCCAGTAAGTCAGTGATTCTTTCACTATTTGACTCTAGGGACCTTTGCCAACCTTGAAATTTTCACCAAAATCCAACCCCTTTTTCTCTCCTAAGACTTCCAAAGAGCTGAGTCAATGGGGAAAAGGCCTGAAAATCTTAACACTTGGAAGCACATTAAATAATTTGACAAGATGATCCACAGCAAGACTTGCAATGCTATGAGCAAAGAGGACCTGCATTTTTCATGGTTCCCAGCGCAACAGTAAAACACAGTTTTTCAAAAAGGTCAAAGATAAAATTCACGACTGACGGGTAAATAACTGACCAGGCCCAGTGCTTTTCACAGCTTGCTCCAGTAGCAGAGTGCTGCACACCCACAGCTGGGATCTGCGCCCCGGCCGTTTTGCACAGGGGAAGCACAAACTGCCCTGATTTCCCTGCTGCAGCCGTGTTGCCCACAGATATGCTGTGGCCCAGCTGGGCTGCCAGAGAAATTATGTCTCCCAACTGTCTGATCATCTCTCTGAGTTATTTCTGAACTGGAGAGCTAAACATACGCAGCCTCTGCAACATGTTCATGTGGTGGCCGCATCTCTGCTTGCCCTGGCAGAGCACACGGCACTTACCTGCTAACGGGGCGCCTGGGCGTGCAGCCACCCCGTGGGTGCCGTGCTGGGATGCCCACTGATATACAGGGCAATCTGCTGTAGGTGCCTCCAGGCATCTTGGTTCTGAAAGAAAGCTAAAATTAGCTGTCCAGGCAAAATCCCTGTCTTTCCACAGGGTCTTAGTACTTGATTCTTATGTTGGCTTCTTTTGTACTACAGGAGTCCATTTGCCCTCCTCCCGCAAACACCACAATGCCTTCTCCATTATAAAGTTGAAACCTCTCTGCAAAACCCTGCTGTTAGTTTGCTTTAGTCTCATCAATAATTGTTGAATAATTAAATAAACCTGAAGCATGTTGAGTGCTTCTTTCTCCCTCCTCTTCCTCCCAATTACAGAACACATTGATAAGATCATTAGTAATAATTTTAACATCTGATTTTTGTGTTTGTTGTTGCTGTTTCTGTAATATTTTTGCTGTTTAAAAGTCCAGAATTTGGCTTTTTAAGAGTGACTGAGGTTGTGTGGGAGGGAAGTTTGCATCCTTGCCAGGGCCTCAAGGATACGCTTTATATCTGGGCTGCTTAAAATCTCCCCCTCGCCGTCAAGGCCTCTATTGCAGCTACCATAATTTCTAATTTGTTACTGTATAGGACCTTATATTTTTGTCATTGTGTATGACCTTCTTAATCTAGAAATGTCGAAGGGTACTGCTTGCTTTCTTTTCCTGTTGGAAAACTTTGATTAGTAACATTAATTCAAAGGTCTCTTCTGCACTTGAGATGTGTGAACAGGGACCATATTTCCTACATAACCCAGACCAGAAAAAATCACAAAGTGGCTGATAAAAAAAAAAGAAGAGAGGATGTCCCTTCCAACCCAAACTATTCTATGATTCTATGATGTAGGATGCAAATTGCTGTGACTTTGAGGAGCTCCTCTTTCCTCTTTACTCTAAACACTAGGAAACAGATTTCCTAGTGCCTGGACAGGGCAGTGGCAGCACTTTTACCCTGCTAGTGCAGCGCACACCCGGAGCAGTGCTGAACATGGCTTGCTGTTCTGAAGGTGCCTTAATGCAAAACAAAAGTATGTTGAGGATCAACATCTATATATGCCAGACATAACAGCAAACACAACTGTCCAGGCAGGACCCTGTCTGAAGCCTGTACAGGGGTGCCCACTTGTCGGAGTCATACTTTGATCATCTGATGTCTCAGTGGGGTCGTCTTCATACAGCAACACCAATTGTCTTTAAGCTCTGTGGTGGCCCTTGCTGACCCAATCACTGCCCAGATGTCTTGGAGACAGACTGCATCACAGAAAAGCTGCACAAACTCCAAAAGGCCCCTGAAAACTTGACTGAAAGTAATCTAAAATCCTGGTACAGGCAGAGAGCCTTCCCAGGAATTCCTTTGGGACAGCAATCCTCAGGAGGATTACACTAAACCACTTACTCAGCTATAACAGACTTCGTGGTGTAGCACTGTGCTAATCCTCACCCAGGAGACAAACACCTCATGCGATGGGAAGCCGATGTGATGCGAGTACTCCATGTGTAATAAAACCTGCAGTAAAACAATGCTGCCAATGCGCTGTGAAGTCCTATTATGGATCAGTCCTACAGCTGCCTCTCAGGTAGAGCTGTTAACTAAGGTGACTGAATCACATGTGAACAAGCTGCAGTCAGACACCCACAGAAGACCAGCTCAGGAGCTCTTTGCTTTTGAAACAGATCCTTCTCTATCTGTGCATAGCCAGCATTCACCCCAACGGTCCTCAGCTGCTGTCACTTCTTGGCATGCGACAGACTGAAAAGTCCCAGCTATGATGTCCGAAGCAGGGCTGCCCAGGCAACATAGAAATCCAGTCCCTTTGCATCGCAGTGGGGACAAGTCGTTCTGCTCCCCCAGCCAGGCCTGAAAAATCTCACCCTTCATTTTATTATTCAAAACATTTTCAGTTTTGTGGAGGAGGGTTTGCTGATATTTCAGAAATAAGAAGACAACTGCTTCGTGATCTTGTAACCAGGAAGCAAATGAGAGCTCGTTAGAAAATGGGAAAGGATTGTGGGGGAGTTGCATATTTCCCACCTAACTCCTGTGGGTTTTTGCATTACAATTCAGTAGCTTGAACAAGGCTTCTACCACAGATCTTGTAATATAAGCTGTTTTCTAGGAAGCCCATCTTCTCAGGAGTCAGAGCAATATCTAAGACCCTCAAGAGTTAATACCAAGAGTAAAGGCAGAGATTTCTAGTTCACAGGACTGAAAAATGTGGGCAGTAGGAAGCTTCATAATTCAGAAACAGGTCATCCATCAAAATCAACCCACCCAGAAATCTCAGCTTTTTGTTGTTGGTTTTGGAGGGTGTAGCTAAGGGCTTTTTATTGCTTGTGCTTTAACCCCCAAGCACAGTGAGCAGTGCTACAGTGAGTACCAATCAACTTCCCTGCATGCTGCTTTGGGAAAGAAAAACCGAAATGATTGTCCCAGTGGGATAAATTAACACATACCTCTAAAGATAATGCTTTCTCGTCCATACATTGTAAGGCCAGGCACAACCATAAAATTCATGTAGCCATTCTGGCTGAGCTGTGGTTGAGGTATACAGGTGATAGTAGACCAGAGAGCCTGTCCGCTTCTTCTCATACTAACATCAGCACTTTGCCTGAGCAGGAGTCACATGGCTCTTTCTCAGGCAGTGGCATCTCCTCCGGGGAAATCCCACACAAGTCTGTATCCTGCTCCTTGTGGCATGCTGGGTTTTGCTCTACAGTCCTTCCATCAGTTGAGGGGCCAGCACTTTTGTTGGGCCCAGTTGGTCTCTTTCAGCTGGGCATAAGGCAGAGTAACAAATAAAAAAATATGCAGCTGATATTTTGTGGTAGCATTTAGAGGCTCCTTTCTTTCCCCTTCTCTCAGCATTTTGTATGGAAAAATGCTGTCAGATATAGGTACTGGAATCTGGTTACTCCAAACAGCATGTATGGCTCTTTTCTGTTGTAATATTACTACATTTCATCTACTCAGGGTTTTCAGAAGAACAGTGTGCCTAAAATATTTATATTTGGAGCAACAAAAACAAAGTAAAACCCCCAGTTGTAGACAGTTCTCTATCAAGTTCACTATCAGTGTTGGATGTGCTAGGGAGTTATTTTTCTCTTAAGGAAAATTTAAGAGAAGAAGCACAAGACCTGTTAAACAAACCTTTTCTATCCAATTGTTAAATTGTCTGTGATTTCTCCTAGTGACAAAGCTGCTCTGGACTGGTTACAAACTCCATTACAAGGAGACAATTGTAAAGAGTCACCTTGAAACTAATTAATCTTATCTAAGTCTTTAATTGTGAATGCATTAAATTATAATATGCTAAGCTTAAGGGCGCTTCATTTGCTGCTGAATACTGGTAATAGGATAGGATTTGTGTCACCTTATTGATCTGTGTTTACACAACACCACTGAGCAGACAAGCTTAAGGAAAGTACCACATTTCCTTTGATAAGGGATATGCCAACTACCTCCCAGCTGCCTGACAACAGGGAGGAAGGGAATGAACTTGCTCCCTTTGATGCAGAGGTGTGGGCTGTGCATAGGTCTCCATTTCATTTAAGAGAAAAGATTTTCAGGCAGAATCCTCCTCTTAGATATTCTCCCTCAAGAATATCTGGAGGGAGAAAGCCTGCCTGAGCAGAGAAGACTAGGGTGCCGTCTTCTCCTTAGCCCTGGCCACACCCAGCTGTGTTCCTCCAGAAGGCAAGTGTGTAGGGAATAATTACTTTTTTCTCATAGGATTACTTCTTTCACAGCACAGTTTCCCAAACTGACTCACTTTCCAGCCACACCAACGCTAGTGCTGGCTCGAAGGAGGGAACAAGACCACAGCATCCCTGTCTTACACCTGCGTGAAGATGCTGTGATGCTGCATGCCCCGTTGCTGCGTCTGTTAAGGCTGCGCCCATTTCAGGTACCCAGATACCCACAGACAGAGATGAGGAGCTCTTCAGGAGGAAGGTTCGCATTGCCTTGCATGCATGGGGGAGCCAAGCACGCTGCGAGCAGCCTGGGAATACAAATTGGAAGCCGTCATTGCTCTGGCTAGCAAATGATGTGGAGAGAGCCAGTCAGTCACTTCTAACTGAACAGTGCGGGGGACCTGCAGTGTAAGTCCATTCATCCACACACCTTCTGCCCCTCTCCCCTCCCTCTCCCAAGAAAGTAAAGGCCACAACTTTTGTATTTCTTAAAATATCCCTTGTTAACATAATGAGGCCACTGACATTAACCTCAAGTCAGCATCCTACCACGATTCTGACAATTCAGCAGCATCCTCATTGCTCCAAGGAATTGGAAAACACAAGCAGTGCGGAAAACACAAACATCAATGTGCAAAACAAACACATCTGATGTATCGGAGCAGCAACAAAGAGCCTCCAGAGACTGCAAGGAAAGCACCTATTTGTTGGGGAGAGCAAACCCGAGGGACATAATGAGCTGGTGAGGCACGGTTCAGCTTCTCGGGATTCAGAAGGTAATTAAAGAAGGCAGAAGTCAGCAGAACAGCATATTACACTGTGACTTTGTTAAAGTCATCAGCATTCACTCCCTACTGGGAAGTCTTCTTTTTCCCTCTCCCCCTGTACCCAGCACATTTTATTACCGAAACCCAGGGTCATCAACATAAATAGAGAAGTTACTTTTAAAACTTTCTCAAAATGCAACTCAGAATTTTAGATTTCTGTGCGGGAAACATTAAGAGGAAATAAAAGAAAATCAAGTAAGAAGAAGGCTAGTCAGACAGTGAAATGAAATGAAACTACAGCCACAAAAACTCACGGATTTTTATGGCTGGGGGATCCCACAGCAACATTTTGGGCTCCTGCCAGCATAGGCAGCAGCATGAAACCCATCACCATCAGTACATATATGCCACAAGCTCTGCTGAAACTGGGCCTGATACCTGGTGCAAATACAGCTCTCCCCCAAGTTCAAAACAAGTGTTTTACTTTAAACATCAATAAAAGAAAAAACCAGTCTGCAGTTGGTTGCCACAATATACTGATTAGAATGGGATACATCTGACACTGAAGAGTATGCAGGGCTAAAGCGTTGTTTTCAAGCCAGTATGGTTACATGCTTCTGCATTTTAAAGCCCTTCGAGATGGAGTTTTGGTAGGAGACCTTGTTCTCTCTCATTTTCTTTTTCATTTTCACTCAGATCTAAATATCCTCTATGTGTGGCCGAAACTGGACAGAAAAAGCATTGTTATGAGAAGGAGTGATGTCATGGCATTTCCGAGCAGGCAGGGTACCCGGGCATTGCAGCAGTGTGTCGCCATTACTGCAGTAACCAGAATATTAGGAGACTTTTCCAGAATGACACAGTACGGAGAACAGCAGGCTTGCCTATGCTGCTTTGCAAGGCCAGCAGCGCATGGCCCAATACATCATCCCAGACGAGGCCAGATCCTCTTTGCAAGCTTACATTTCAAGAAAAGTGGAAAACAGCAAAGCTGTGGGAGTACTTTTAAATACAGAGAGAACTGCCTCACTGTGTTCTGCTGCATGAGAGAGGGACTTTGTTGGAGAATTAATTGCTTTTATGTCAAGAGAGTAACCTTGCACTGCTTCCACCCTATTCCCAGCCACGCTGACCTTCATTACACCTCGATTCTTTTAGCCCACCTGGCTATAAATTAGGACAGACAGGTTACGCCCTTTCCTTCTCCTGTAATGCACATGAACATCTCAGCAGTGCTGTTGGCACATAAAAGCTCTTGCCCTTTCTGTTTCCCTCCCTAGATAATGAGCCGTTTATTAAGAAGGCAGATGCAGTTTTAGCCGGTGATACCTTATGTAATTATGTGGGTGAATAACAGAGGCAGAGAGAACAGAAGATGGGGGAAACGAAGAAGAGCCAAACAGGCAGAATTTGCAGAGCTCAGAGGGCTGTGATGTCACCAGTGCTCTCCCTCTTCGTTACGTCGCCGTCGCTGGAGCCTGCAAGAAAAGGCTTGCTCCCCACAACTCCCAAGCAGCTCTTTTCCGCACCTGTACTGTCTCAGACTCATTTTAAATAAGCCTCGAAGTCCAGCCTATCCCACCAGTGTCAAGTTCTTACACCAACCAGCTTAGGACAGCTGGACATCTTAGGCCTGGACTGCCAGAGGAACAGGGTTTTGTCTGAGATCTGTGTGTCTCATCACTCCCCCACTCTTAACTGTCAGCCAAATCATATCTTTCTACTCACTTGATTTCTTTGGTATAATGTCCACCATGTGGTTACATGCTGTTCCTTAGTTTGAGCCTATATTCGCCTGGAGTTCCAGATGTTCTCTGGTCAAAGCTGGTGTGACTGAGGCCACCAACCTTAGCCAGGAAATATTGCAGAGGCAGTGATCTAAAAAGGAAAACAGTAATCCTTTTACCAAACTGGGAACAAGTGTGTAAGAAACACAAGAAGCTAAAAACATTTTTCAGACCTCAGGGAAGTATGGGTGGAATGAACAGTCACAGGTGGCAGCTGGATTTGGGTCCCAAACATTGCTTTGTCTCAGTGCAGATCTGTGATTTGTTCTAGATGTGGGTGCAAATCCACCCCAAGTCTCATAGCCTTCTGATCTGAATGGTAAGTTTGGCCTCAGGATGAAAAGAAAAGGTTTTGGGTTAAGTTTTGGGCAAACTGCTACCGATCTTACCATTTTGTTATTTTTACTCCAGTTACTCACCCATTCCTACTCTAAAGCTGACATAAGCTTGGCTCACAGACCTCTCCTGTGGTATCCACTTGTAGCTGCCAGCCCTGCACGCACACACAGACATTAAATCTTACCTAATGGGTAATTATCAGGGGACTGGGACGTTTCATTCACCTGATAACAGCACATACCTCAGGGAATGAAATAACGTTTCGAGGCTGGACACAAATGCACGTAACACAAAGATGTCACAGTTTAACCTACACGACAGTCATTGCAAAGCCCAGGCACAACATGAGGAAACAGGTAGGAGAAAAAATGCCCAATGGGGCTAGACTCTGTATACTAACCTGGGGATAGGCAGTTTTTCCTTGGAAGATTTTATAATTTAGGACAACAGTGCATAGGTGAGATGAAGTACTGATATTTTCACATCACAGATTGGAAATGGATGCATGGATGTGAGAAATTATTTGCACAAGATGGCACAAGAACTTGGTGTCAGAGCCACAGACGCTTTCTCCTTTGCACCCATTTCTCGATGCTTTACCTACAACATCTTCCCTCTTACTTGTGGTCTGTGAACCAAAGGAAGTTCAGAGTGGGGAGCTTTGCTTGCACAGGCGTAGGAGGAGTGCTAAAGGTCACCCAGACTTTCAACCAGAAGCTGGAAATCCTGCATGGATGTGCTGTTTCTGGCCCAGGGCTATGTCTGACCCTCCAGCCCCAAGAAAATAGGTGCTTTCCTGGGACACTTGCTCCAGAGAACTGTTACATTGCCTCCTCTTCTGCAGCAAATTAGCTACGATCACCTGCCCATTACATACCCACAGGCAGCCCTTACAGCAAATGTGACTGTGTCTCACATGTCTCTTCATTTTTATTTCATGCTGCTGAAAAATACTCAGCTGAGTGCACTGGCCTCTACTTACCCATATGCCGGAGTGATGAAATCTCTCCTTCACTTCACCCAGCCAATGCACATGCACAACGATGTACTGGGACCAGCTTGAGGGCTGGAGGGGCAGTTTGGTTTCCATTGTTCACTCCCACATCAGCCTCTCAGACAAAAATGCAAAGAAAGGACTGCCAAGTGGAAGAGGTTGGGAAGGCAGGCGCACACTTGTCTGACCAGATTTGCAGTGACACGGCGTTTCTAACCCACAGGCCAGCAAGCGCTCTGCTGCGAGTGCAGGGTTGGTTTCCCTCCTGCCAAACAGACCTCGATTTGTGCTGGTAACAGATTTGCATTCAGTAACATGCTGTAGTCTTTCCTTCTAATTTCTTGCATGGCTGACTCCTTTGCCCACTGTATTGGATGGGAATTTGAGTCCAAAATACGAAAGAGCATGCAGGAGGCAGAATGATAATGGGGAAACCAGCACAGGATCCTGTAAATAAAGACTACATGGGAAGGAGCATTCAGAAAAGGTGCTGAATTAATATGTTATGGATACCTTAAAATTTGGATGCAGTTTAAATAGGTACACAGAATACAGAAGTGAATATGTTTTCCGATCTCTAAAAGGGGTGGTTTATAAATAGACTTTTAAGTGGATTAAAATATGTTTTAAGACCCATGAAAGTATTCAGTAAAGACATCAAAGTATATTTATCCCTCAAACTCATCACAAAATGGCTACAGCCTTTCCCTTTTTTTCCCCCCTTTGAAAAACAATAGGAAACAAACTGGTTTATCTTACTGTACCTGCTGTAAATACCTTTATGGCAAGGTAATTGCTAAGTGCATTGTGTTGAACAATTCGTTACTTTGTTAGAGGAATATTTGTCATGCCCTTTGGGGATGGCAGAAGAGAATTCTCCTGTGACCTTTGGGAAATTAAATCGGTGGCATTACTCAGAAGCCAAAGTTGAGAAGTTTAAAAACAGACTTAAGGGTTTCCCATGCCTCCTGAAAAAGACACAATCTGCACTTCCACTGGAGCTGAGCTAGCTTATTCCGGCCCTTTTAGACCATTAATGATTTGTGCCTAACTAGCACTCAGGGTAGGTGATTCACTGATGA
Organism: Phalacrocorax aristotelis; assembly: GCF_949628215.1. Classification (NCBI taxonomy): domain Eukaryota; kingdom Metazoa; phylum Chordata; class Aves; order Suliformes; family Phalacrocoracidae; genus Phalacrocorax; species Phalacrocorax aristotelis. The sequence continues at coordinate 11,938,141 of NC_134287.1, read as the reverse complement.
AAGCGCTGCAGGGCTCCCTGTCCTGTGCACAGCAGGACATAACACCGTGGGCTGCCTGTACTGGAGGGAAGATGATGAGCTCGATTGTGTTCTACAAACAAAGGAAGAGCCATTATCAGACGCTGCCTTGCCAGGCTGCATGAAGAACCGCCTCTGCAAATTGCATAATGCCCCTGGATGTTCCCAGCAGTGCCATGGCAGGCCCACGGGACTGGCACTCGGACAGGGAGGAAGCTGTATCTCCTCCCTCCTGCCCTCCCTCCCTGCATGGGAAAGCTCAGGAGAGCTGTTGTGTAGGCAAAAAACTCTTCACTTATCTCCTGGGAAAAAGCTGTGCTGCTCTGGAGTGACATCTGATGCACAGAGTTGTGGTCATGGATCAGAGGGAGCCCGGTGTGGCAACAAGGTGCAGCGCAGAGCTTTGAGGAGCACCTACAGAGGGAGACGTCACGCTTGTTCTCCATGCGCGTATATCACATCCCTGCCCCTCAGCCTGTGCTTATCTTGTTCATTGAGAGAGTGCGCCCCATTTTTGATTGGTCCCTGTGCTTTGTGATGGAAAACTATCTAAAGGACAGGAGAACACGGTGAATGCAAAGCCTGTGTATACTGAAGATGCCGTCTCACACTCAGTGTGGAAGAGGTGCGGTTTAACAGCACAGCAAGGCTGATGTGATACCTTGTTCTTTGCTGTTCATGGGTCGGACAAATATGTGTGTCTGCACCACGGAGGGATGGGAAGAAAAGCACAGCTGGGGCAGAGGAAGGGGGCTGCTTGATTGCCTCAGAGGTCCTGTCAAAATGCAGCCTGAGGCTGAAATCTCCAGGGAGCACAAAATTCCCGCCAGAATGGCAAATGGCAACATTCTCAGCCGATGCCGAGCGGGCAAGATTTCACCATGCGCGAACGTGACTGTGATAAGCGGTGTGTGTGACCTACCCAGCTTCATTTCACTTGCCTGGGAGCCCATATGCTTCGAATGCCTCCTCCTCCGCCGCCTCCTCCTCCGCCTCCCCCTCCTCTGCCTCCTCCTTCGCTGTTACTGGTGGCACCAGGGATTTACGAGGCAGCAGGGAGCATTTCCTAATATTGGTTGGGTGTAACTTTCCAGCATGACTGATTGTGCTATTAACTGTGGCAAAGGGACGAGCACGAGTGGGCAGGCAATGGAGAGCGCTTCAAACCCTGGAGATGAATGATAAGTGATATTAAATAGTTCTATGTATGCAAAATAGGCGTTTGAAGCTTGCAAGGCTATTGTTACAGACGTTGCTGTGTTTATTAGAAAAGGGGAAAGCTATTTAGAAAAGTGGAGCCTGTGCAGAAAAAATTGAGATCTATGTAAACAAGACAGAAAGGAGCTGGGACTTAATGGAGTTGCAGGAGAGTTCTAAATCAAAGACTGGGGTAAGGGAGAGGTATGGAAGAACACACAGTGTGGTTGAAACTCTCGGATCTCTCTGTTAAGGGTTAAGTGGAAAACAGAGAAGACCAGTCCCAGTAAATGAAGCCCCAGTTAAGTAAGGTGCACGTGCACACACAGACACAAAACATGCAAAAATAGATAGTAGCCCACACAACATTTAAAACCATTTCTGTACAAATGTCAGAGATTTGAAAATAAAGGAAGATGAACTAGAACGCCTGGCTTTAAATAAGGATGTTGGCAACACATGTATCTGGGAAACTTTCTAGAAAGAACTAATTAGTAAATACTATTATACCAGGTTTAAACAGTATAAATGTCAGAACAGTTCATGCCAGGGAGGGAAAGACAAGTAAGTGACTCAAGTTCTCAGAAGATCTACATAGACTGAATGTACCAAATTAAACATTTACCTTTAAAAAGGGGAACCACATAAAATTGAGGAAATTCGTTGAAATCAGCAGCTAAAAACAGTAAAGCACTTGTAGATGATATAAGATTGTTTAACGACACTCTACAGCAGGCTTAGCATTAAATAAAAAATATTCAAAGAAACAGAAAAAGTAAAGCAACATGATTAAACCATGTAACACTTCTGAGATGTAAAAATAAATTCTTCAAAAAATATGATGTTAAGGAAAAAAAAGAACACAAAGTCTGACAAAATGGATGTGAATCTGCAATAAAGTACAAGAAAATGAAAAGCAACTTGCTAAAGGCATAAAACTGAATGACAAGACTTTTTCAAGCACAGCAAAGGCAGGAGGCTGCAAGAGAGTTTGTGGGGTCTGTGACCGATCCGCATGTAAAAGGAGCACTTGAGAGAGACAGGCCGCAGTAGAAAATCAAAACAAATTTGTTCTGTTGGTGTTCCGGTGGAAGCCCCGCGCTGGGTTACTCTTTAAGGATGATCAGTCTTAGGGGGCAGTTTCGTGACACCTTCAACAGGACCAGGCCGAGGCTGCTGTGACTTCTCCTTTCTCCTTGGTCTGGCTCTCCTGTCCCGGTCAATTCCCACGCATCAGCGCCGGTCGTTGCCTGATCCCATGGTGAGCTGGCTCAGGCAGTGAAAGCAGACCCAAGCGATCCACCGAGGGGACGGGTGACACTGCACACAGCCTGGGATGCCAGGTAGCAGAGGCAGGCTCCAGAGCCAGGGACTCCCCGCCTCAGTGTTATGAACAACCAACTTTCCCAGGGAGAAGTTTGATGGGGAATTTCCAAAACCGGGGGATGCGCCACCAGCTGGAAGCTCAACCCAGCACGCAACAAAAAAGACATTATGAAGGAGCTGTGAGAGGGGCTGAGACCTTGGACATTAATGCAAATATGTTCCCGGGTCTCCTCCTTGCCAGAAAATGGGCATGTGTTGGAGGAACACCAGGACTATGCCATAAATATATCCGGGTCTGCTGCTGCATGTGGGAGCCAACAAATCTCTCCCTGCTGAGCACAGAGCCAGCGCGGCCCATCAGGTTTCCGCACCACACCGTATCTGGGTAGCACTCAGCAGGCAAGGAGGAGCAATGTATTCAGGATGTGAATGTGACATTTTTGAGCTGGATGGTTCAGAGACAAAGCAGGTGGACGTCAGTCAGTCCACCAAGGTGATTCATGGAGGCTGGTAAGGGCTGGTATCCTTTACCTGATGCAGAACTGACACAAAGCAGAACATTCACTCTCCCCGCCTCATTGAATTCCTAAATAAATTAGGATAATATCCACCTCATGAGGTTGTCTCAAGTATTAATTGATATGACCAAAGCTTTGAGATTCTTAGATTCACGCACAAATTATTTAAACAGCTTTTAAGCAGTTCTCTTTTAAATGTGAAACAGACATGGTTACGTCAAGGTCCTTTCAATTGGCTATGTGACCAAGATGAAAGTGAGGGCCTGGAGCTGATCATCTTCAAAGTGGGAGCACCTGGGGTGGCTGCTCTGTGTGGGTGCCAAGCACCGCACAGGCACTGGAAATTCAAAACATTCCAGCTGGTGATTTGTTACACTAACCTTTTTCATCTAAGTTAGATCAGGCTGTGAATCAACGTGGCACAGACTTCCTGCGATGGACAGAACCACGCTGCAGTCATTTAAAGTAGTGGCATACTACAGTTGTACCCTTTTAATTTCTGAGCATTTCTGCTTATCCAATAATTAAACAATTTAAAAACTTTCAGTTCTCCCATAAACATCTGCCACCAGCAATTACATTTAGCCATGTCTCGGCAGGTGTTAGTTCCATAAGCAGTTTTTTGTGATCATTTCTGTTTTTTTAACGGTAGTTCTCCAAGACTTTATTTGGAACCATGTTGTGCTATCCCAAGGAGAAAGACAGACTTTGTACTTTATCCAGACCCAAGTATAGGATTCTTTGAAACCAAACACAGCCAGAAATACAAATAGATGACTGTCACAATATCTGACATGCTAACACTAATTAAAACAAAATTAAATGACGATAATGAGCCTTTGACAATTACCTCTTTTCCTTAATTTTGGTTATTTGGCATTTCCTAGCCACATGGATCTTCCAAACTGAAAATTCAAGTGTTCATTTTCTTCTCCAAGTGTCAGCATGCTCTATCTGAGGGCCCTAGAGACTTTCTGGGGAGGTATGGTTGGAAATACTGTCTGCTGTCTGTCCCAGCCGAGCTCCTGAGCCACGCTGGTATGGAGGGCACCCGAGGTTGGTGTTCAGATGCTTCTGAGTGAAGCTGGAAATCTTGGCAAATGCCTTGGATGCACTGGGTGCTTGATTCCTAACATCCCTCCCTGAAACATCACATGGTCCAGTCATGCCATATGGTCTAACAAACAAGCTTAAGGTTTAGGTTGTTGTTGCTTTTTCAATCAGACCTTAGGTCACCATCCATTAGGTCTTAGGCACTTTGAAGCTCATGCATGTAATTAAATCCAGTTAAATAAAGGCTAAAATCCATCTTGTCTTTATACCGTCTTGAGTGCTGACCTGGAATAAGCTGATGTTGTGTTTGCACTTCTCAGCACTCCGCAGTGGAGATCAAACACATCCCATTTCTCATGTTGGGACTAATAAGTGGCTCCCGGCTAATTGAACCTCTCAGCTTCCATGATACCAATACATGCAACACTCTCATTTCCAAATATTTTAGCCATTTTCATGGCTGCCATTACTGCAGTCTCTGATCTGTATCATGGTCTTGAATGCATATATACTCATCACATCTCTGTGACCGACAGCTGCTCTTTTGCCAAGAGTTCAGATGGACATCTCCAGGCCAGAGAAGAGAATACATGTCCCACACCAAGGCAGACACCTTCCAGCTCCTTGGAGTCGCTGGCAGCCAGCACAATCACTGCACCAACTTTTCTTTCCCATTATCCCTCTAGCAAAAGACATGGGCCACACCCCACTAGCACGTATGAGCATCTTACCATGGGCTTCACAGACCCTTTGCTGACTTCAGCAAACTCGGCTCAAACCTCATTGCTCCTGCCAGCCTTCCTGTGTTCCTGGACTTTGCAGGGTAACTGCTAAGGACAGAAATAAATCCTTTGTTTACTCTGGTAACTGGAGAGCTGCTTTAACCTCTGGCTAAAAACAGGTGCATTTTCCTATCAGGTTCATGAGTCACTCATCCCAGGAAAGACTGGTGAACTTGGAAAGCCTAGCACTTACTGAACAACAGGAAAGGATGACTTTTTAATTGAATGGTGGCAAATTTCATCATCTGGTTTTCCTGGGTGGCTTTTTTTCTTTTTAAGTCATGTTAAGTCATTGGTTTAACACAGCTCAGGCCTGTTCCTTGCAAATTCCTTTTCTGTGTGGTATTTCAGCATCATATCCAGTTTGGGATGGAAAACACTACCGGTGTTAGACTCCTACAGGAAATAGCAGGTGTAATATGTGACTACATAAACAGTGCAGGCAATTAATATCTCTGTAATAGATTTTGTGCTTGGTCCAGCATAATCAGACCTTTCAGCACAGGGACTTGTATTTCTTTTTTTCCTTTTTTTTTTTTTTTTTGTTTAATGTGAAAACAAAGTGCTCCCTTTCTACAAAGCTATTTTCACAGAAAACAGTATCGCATCTCACATACCATCTGGCCAGCAACAGCCAAGGAATTCTTAAAAGGTGACCTTCAAAGGTGACCTCTTTTTGAGGAATTAAAAGAACCAACCTGCAATATCTTTCCTCTCCAATTTTAACACTAGAAATTCAGGTCTCAGCACCCTGTTTTTCCACAGCTGAGGACTTATGACAACATTCTGAGAAGCCGCTCTGGGGATGTTTCTCCACTGCACAGTTAACTCACGTTCTGACTCAAATTAAAACCAGTGGTTCTTGTCATATACAGAGAAGAAACCTCTGATGGGGCTAGGCCGTGCTCCTGGTCTAGGCCAGCTTACTCGGTTGGCTGTGGAGGGCAGAATATGGGACTGGACCTTACCTGTTTTGCACTGTGACTGCAGAGGGGAAAATTAAATAAAAAATCATTTGAATACTTGTGCTTCTCCAATGCACCTCCTCTAGCTCCCCTTTGGCAACCAAGTGGCTGCGAAAGAATCCTACAGCCTCTGAGCACCAGAAAAGTCTGGCTCCATGGCCAGACACGCAGAGATGAGCACAGCATCGGCAAGGTCACAGAGATATGGGCAGGTCTCTGCTTGAAATTGGGCAAGGTTAACTGTGCAGAGAAAACAAAGCTTGGTGGGGAAACTGATTTTTGTGTTAAATCTCTGACGGTTTTGCTAGTGGCTCACTAAGTCAAACGTCTGTGAAATAAGAAGTCACTTGGTCCCTGCATGGCAGCGATATTCAAAAGAGTCCTCTCTTCATGTCTGTGTCCTTCGAGGAAGATCAGTGCATGAATGGTGAAGAGAAGGCTTAACATTCTTGGCACTGCAAATGAAGCTGATAAGTGTATCTTTGGTGTAACAGAGGAAAACATATATAAATCCCTCTCAAGAGAGCTATACAGAGGAACATGAGCAAAGCATCTCCTCCTTTACAAAAATCAAAGGGGTTCTTCTTTGTTTTATATCATAAACCACAAATATTTCCAGTTCCTGCCAGGCCCTACCCCATTCTTCCCTCTCCCCCTGCCCTGCCCCACTTCAGGTCGCTTTGAATGACAATGGCACTACTTACAAAACCAACAGAAAGTCAATTACCCACATATATCATTGCAGGGTTAATTTTTAACCTCTTCCAGCTGCACAGTCAGCTGGCTTGGTAAGACGTGTTCCTCCAGCCAGTGATAAAGCGACAGCTTTCCATTCCTGTTGTGCATGATTTGGAGGCTCCTGCATGAAGTCAGAGTCCCGCAGAGCTGCACTGCCTGACCACCTCCCTGGCCCAGGCACACACCAGGACAAGCAGCAGAGGCCAGACGACTGCAGAAACCTCCTGTGCCCGAGGGCTGCAGGGATGGATACAAGAGGGAAGATGAGATGAGTGCAATACACGCATCTGAGAAAAGTGATGTTAATTTGGGTCAGTATTAGTCTTAGAGGTCTACAGGAAGGGTGTCAGTGTCACAGCCAGTGCTTGTTCACCATGACCAAAGGCAGTGTCAACAGGCTTACAGGGAGCAGAGCACTGGCCAGTATCTGTCCATGAGCTCTCCAGGGGCCACAGACCCCAGACTTGGTGGAGCAGGCGCTAGCACGCACTATACACTCACTCCACACCATTAGAGAGAGGATCTGCAAAGCATAAGTAAACTCTGGTGGGCCAGGAGTCAGTCTTTGCCTGGCTCACACACGGACCCACAGCCTCACAGCTGCAGCAGCACAGAGCCTGCCACTGACTCAGCTGGGGAGAAGCACAGGGACAAGCATCATGTGGGGTCCCACAATGTGGGGAGAGCCCAAACAGAAAGGATCCTGCTCCCCTCTGCCACCTCCTGCAGCCTCAGTGCCCAGCTGAACCAGCTTGCTACCCCTGCAGGACACCCAGCTTAGAAAAATGTGAAATAAAAAAATATAGAAAAAATATAAAATGAAAGGGATGAGCAGGTATTTTCTGGCATAGCAAATTCGTCCAAAGCATTCAAGGAGCACCAGAACTGTTGTAAATGGTGGGAGAAGGTGACAAGGACCAGGATTGAGGGGGAAGAAAGATTTTCTCTCTGGTGATGGGTAGCTGCTAAAATACCTTGCACCATGGCAACATCAGTACCTTTAGGTTGTGTTGAGGGAACAGCCACTTGAAACTGCAGATTTCTGAGCTGAAGCAAGACAGGCAGTGCCTGCCCTCTCCCCAGCTCCCTCCTTCAGCCTTCCCTGCAGCTGTACCCTGTGTTGCCCATGGCCACCAGCTGAACCAGGACTAGAGCTGGCATGGGGGAGAACGGATTTGCACTGGATCCAAGTGCCCGTGTGATTATGGCAGGAGTCTAACAGCAACAAGGAAAGAAAGATTTACACCTTGCTGAGAAACATTCTATAAAGCCAGTGAAGTTTTGTCTAGCCTCTTTCTGGAGTTATGCCCATGCACTTTTCAACTGAAAAACACTTTTCTGCTTCTCAATTGAAGAAAAGGTATGACCATATCTGTAAAACACCCCTAACTGCGGATGGCCCCAAGTACAAATACTTTTCCCATAGGTGTAGAACAGAATCAGAAAAACGTAATGAAAGAAAAGTTCAAAACAACCAGGTTGGTGATGCCTGTGCAGGCAGCAAAGTCTCAGCCTCCAGCCCCACTTCCAGTGTCCAAGCTTGTGCATGAGTAACCCTCCCAGCTAGATGAGGCTGGAAAGGGAGTTTTTGACAAGAAACCTGCCTAAACAACAGCCCTAGCACTGCTAGCCCAAACTGTGTGAGAAGTCAAGAGCAAAATTCAGCAGAGCGTGAAACAGAAGCGGCAATGGACTGCGCTCAGACATAAAAGTGACCATATGTTCTGCTTAAAAATAATGACTCGGATTTCATCTGTCCTTAATACCATTAATAAGGAAACTGGTTATGTTAGTATGTCTTTTTTTAAAAAAAGAAATACTACTACTACTAAAAATACCTCTACTTCAGTGACAATTTAATGAAAGCTTCTCAATTCTCAACACTCCTGAGCCCTATGGGATTAGACCACCTTTAGGGCAGCCAGTGTAACACGCCATGTGAGCACAAACGCAATTATTTCCAGATGCCGGCTTGGAGGCCAGTACCCTCAGAAGCCAGCTCAGCTTGCTATGGGTCTGATCTACTCCAGACACTGTAAACCAGGAGTAAGAATCCACCTCTGCTTCCGCCACCACCACTGTCAAGCCAACACCATCTCTGCTAACGGCAAAGAAAAGGGACAGATCAAAAGCAGTGCAAAAAAAGACCTTTTTGTCCTGCCAACATTACCGATTGAAAGCGTCAGAGAATGGGAAGGTGGTAGTTTGGTATGTTTTCACAGCAGAGAGGGGAAGGACGTCAATCATACAGAAAAATGCACCCTGCAGCTCTTGTGGTGCTGTAACACACATACAGAATATTGATAAATGGAGGGCTGAGACTAGGGTGGACAGTGAGTGGGGAAAGCAATGATGACAAAGGAAAAGCTGATGGGGAAGGAGCCAGGAATTGATTCATATGAGAAAATTAGGAGCATGTAGTTAGCTTTATCAGCTGTCCACATGCAGGTGAAGGGCATAAGTGGGCAGGCTGGCCAAAGTGACAGCCTGGCTGCAGGAGGTATAGGTTGTTCATCACCACGGAAAGGGTCAGGTGAGGGACCGCAGTTTGATGGGAGGCAATGGCTTTTGTTTCTACACTGCTCAATTTAACCCAAACCAGCCCAGCCCCACGCACCCATCAGCTGCTAGGCTGCAATGCAGACCAGCCTGAAGCTCTGTGGTCCAGCCTCCAGCAGAGACAGAGCAAACGGGTTTCTCATTGCCATGTACTACCCTCTGCCCTCCACCCTGCACGATGGCTAGGGCCAGGCTGATTTAACAGGATTCTCTACCTTTTGCAGGATCTGGTCCTTCAGAGGTCCACAGGGTGAGGCCAAGACATAAGGGAGCAATTTGCAGGGAGAGAGAGAAAATCCAGTGATGGGGAATCCTTCCCCCCTGCAACCAGGAGAAGCGGCATGGCCTCTCTGCATGCCCATAAGTGCTTCTTCCTGGGAAGTAAATTGCTAGTAAATAAACCAACACATATGTCGAGGATTGGTTTGTTTTTTACAACCTTTCCAAGCACTTGGCAGCTGTAAGGAGGGATGGGAGGATCTAGTTTTGGTAAGAAATTAGTGAAATCTCACAGTTCTTGTTTATGTGTCAGGCTTTGAGGAGCCAGTGGTGAGCTGGGGCTGTCCACAGCCATCGGCAGGCCACGAGCAAGTTGTGCCTTAACCACTGTGGGGGAGAGCGAGTCGGAAGAAAATCCCTTGTGGATTCCCAAAACAGCCACTGGCTGATCTGGTCCTATGGTGACTAATAACAACTTGGACTGATTTGACACTTTGTGGCTTTACTGGAAAGTTACCTTTTTTTCCTTGCTTTTTTTCCCCCAGTATAAAGAGGCCCCCTCCCCTTGCTGGGTTCCAGGGAAACACAGAGGAAGCTCAAACGAAATAACAATTTACTTCAATGCTGTAAATGTCACAGCATTGATGTGCTCATGAGTGATGGTCATGGGAGGGAAGTGGGGAAATTCATTTGATCTGTGCTAAAATGTCCTAACTAGATAATGTTCAGATTTGGCATCTCAAACAGGCCCCACAATAAAGAGGGCCAAGAGCAGAGATCAAAAACACACGCTGAAGAGGAGAAATTTAAGCCAATCTCTGTCAAAATGTAGTGCGAGTGGGCCTCAGTGCACCTTGCTCTTGTTCAGCTTTGCTAATTATCCTTCCTGGGTTGGTGGGTTGTTTGCTTGGCTTTAAAGTACTATTTCCCTGGTCTCTGGTTCAAACCTATTACACCTGCTCTCCAGGCTTCATGGAAGCATTATCAGCCTTCAAAACCTCCTGCATTCCTCCTCCATGCTCCTATTCCTGCATCACATCATCCCCCGCCAGCCCAGACGCATCAATTAGAGGATGACCCTAAGGCACTCATACGATGCCATCAAAAAGCTGCCGTGTCACCTCCTCACACCACTTCCTTGGCATTTGTTCCTACAATTCCCATTTTGCTGGAAGGGAGGAGCAGGAAAACAAAGGTGACCTGTGCTTCTCCAGGACATAGTCGCAGCAGCTCTTTCTGTCAAATTAGTAAGAGGAGCTGGCAGAGAAGAGCCTGTTACTCCAGTTCTGCCGGCTGCCTGATGACAGAAGCAATTGATCCCAAATGCAAATAAAAATGTTACGAAATGAGTAAGAGTCAGTTGTCCTTAAAAAAAGTTTGCAACCAGAAAACTGCATTTTTTTCTTTCCTTAGTAACAGGTTTGGAAACAGAAATAAATGTGTCAGCTGAATCATCTGGAGGTGTTTAGTCTGCAGGTTTCTTGAAACAATACTGAAAGATGAGGCTTTTAAAAATTGGAGAAGAGGGATACAAGCAAGTTGGACCCTTCTTCTTCCCCTTTTCTAAGCATCCTCACTTGCCTTATCAGCATATGTACAGAAAACACAACAGAGGGAATTCAAGAAATGCTACATTTTTTCTATCAAGTTCTGAATTTTCCAACATCAGTCTTTCCGAGTGGGATGAAGAGAAATTTTTATTTTTTTCTCAAGAAACAAATAAACAAAGAAGCCACCCACAAAGCGTAACACCACAAGCCATCCAAGTCGTGGCTTCAAAGTGAGCATTTCATGTAAACCTAACGTCTAGCTTTGTGAAATTGCTTCTGAGAAATGCTCTAAGCCACAAATAACTCAATTATAACATTTTCAGACCTGAAGTTCTCAGGATTCATACTGCTTTGGGGCATTTGCATTTATCTCCTCCCTCACTTCCTAGTTTGCTACAGCAAATGTTTCAGAGTTAAATGCAAATAATCTGCTTTCCGTGCCGACTATAATTTTCAAGTAGACAGTATTGAATGGGGCGGGGAGGAGAATCTATCTTGATTTTTTTGGTGGCTTTGTCCTGAATAACAAAGACCAGATGGGTAATTTCAAGCAGAATAATTTTTATGTCTGAATGGGAAACACAAAGAACAAATGAGAGCAAAAGCCAAGCCTCCTGCGTAGCAGGCCCCTCCTATGGCAGCCCTCAGAATGAAACATGAAGAGTATCCCTGCTCCTGCAGACCCCTTAGAGACAGAAAGCTTCGGAACACTGCAATGCCTTTTTAAAAGACACTTCATAGCTATATGAACCAAATTTTAAAATGTGTCTATTCCTTTGCAGATGATATAGGATGGATGAGCAGTGAAAGGCAAAGCGCTTTTTCACTCTATTAATATAAACGTGGCCAATCCTTTCCTTCTTGTGCAGAGACTCTTGTGTGCATGCACTTGGTGTGCAAATAAGCCAGTGCAACGTTATTCTGACTTAGTCTTTACCTCTTAGCAAATGGCTGTAATAGGGAACAAACATTCCTGTGATTATATCTTGCTCCAGTCTCCAGTATTTCTTCCCATCCCTTTGCTATGACTTACTTAAACAATTATTTCTACACTTATATCATCCTGATGCTAACTGACTCACCTGTACCGATTAAACTGTTGTAAAGGGATTATCTCCATCTAATCCTTGTGGTCCTATAGCTACACATTACAGCAGCATTTGAAATGCACACAAGCCAACTCAACCTGTGTGTTTAACTTACAGTTTCCTTCCTTGTCAAGGTGTATGTGGCCTCCCTTGCCTTAACAAATATCTCCCTATTGCTCCCCTTTCCAAAACTCAACCATATTCCCTTCTCCATCTGTGTCTGCTCTTTTACCAGCTACCCAGCCTCTAACACCCTTTCACTGTGCAAATGCCTCTGAGCATCTCATGCACTGAACCCTGTCTGGGTTTGTACCTGTCCCTTCAGTATAACCAGAAGAGCATCCATGAGCTGCTGCTCTGCTGGACACACGCTCCAGCCAGGGCACGGAGAGGAAACAGTCAGTCCACAATGGCAAGGCCTCTTTTGATTGTTTATATTTCTTGCAAATTTGCATATTTTGGAAATAAAGACAAGCCTGAAGCTGTATGACCATGGCCCCCTCTTCTGCAGCTCTCCCTCTTTAACGTGTTACATGTCATGTTGCGAACTCTGCTCTGTGCAGTGTCTCTGCTCCCAGTTTTGTAGATTGACATGATAAGCCTCCAACAGTGATTTCAGTCTGAATGACACGATAATAAATAACCAGTAACAAATAAACCATAATAAGTTTCCACAGGCTTACTGAGTATACCTGAAGGCTGCACAGCAGCGTCCCTTGTGATTGCTTGAAACCGGCAGATCTAATACACCAAGACTTGTAGAAGCCTGGAAGTAAACAACCTCTCTATGGCACCACCCTATGCTCCACCCACCAACTCTACTTTCCAAAAACAATGGGTGGTGAGTGAAAATGAAAGGGTTAATTTCTCTCTGTCTCTGGTTAACCTTTCCAGGCTATTCAGTTTCCTTTCAGACTCCAGCCCATCGGAGGCATGTGAGGTGAAGGATAGAATTACACGCTGGGCATATTTCCTGTACTTAGTGGGTGGATAGAGCACAACTTCCGCACTAATAATGTCAAGGTAATTAGGACATCCTGCAAAACCTGTAACAGGGAAGAAATAACCATTGTTTATTGTAATTTCTATTGCTGAGGTGGTGGGGTCCCCTCACACCTCTTCTTGCCCTTCGTTTTGAGCCCATCTCTACTTCAGCGGAGACGCAACTGGGCCAAATACAAGAACCCAGGATCTGCAATATGGACTTGGGCTAAGATCTGATTTTTTTTCCCAGCCCCACCCCTCCTCCCATCCTGGCCTAAGGGCCTGAAGCAGTCACTGAAACTGCACCTCATGCGAGCCTCTGAGCCACCGGGCTGCAGAAGCACATCTCTGGCTCAGCAGTGAATCAGTTTATGAAGTGTGACACAATCCCAACAACATGGATCAAGGGCACATCTCACACACTCCCTTCTTCCACGAAGGAGACTCTAGCATAGTGGTCAGGATGACCCTCAGGCAGATGAGGGAGAGCTCTAGAAAGGCATCTCCCTGCTCATGAAAAGCCCAGTGTGCAACAGCTTCTCACTAGAGTAACTTCTCCTTCCAGCTTCTTCTAGAAAGAAATGCTTCTTGCCTGGCTCCTGAAAGAAAAGGCACCAGCACCGACCTTCAAGCATTATGAAGCCCAGCAGCCCCCTCCCAGGCCATGGGGGCCACAGACTGGGGTAAGATTTAAATAATTCTGCTCAGTGTTTCCTACTGGCTCCCTTAAAAAGCTCCTTTATTTGATGTAGGCTCTGGTGGATGCCATTTAGAGGAGTGGAGCTCTTCCCATGCCCTTTGGGAAGCCAGATTTTGGAGAGAAGTAACAAAATTTTCTTGGGGCCAGAGAATGTAGCTGAAAAAAAAACCAGACAAACTTCAGGTAACTGAAACTTTTTTTAGATCTCTGTTTCACAAGATTTTTAGCAGCAGAAAACTGACCCTACAGGTTTGCTATGAACTGCCTCTCCTCTCACTAAAAATATGCCAAGGATGATATGGTTGCATGGGCGCAATACTGGGAACCAGTTGGACGTGCAGCCCAGGCCCCCAGCCCAGGGCTCTGCATTCGCCGAGGGGGATGGATGGGAAATGAGACAACCACAAGACAATGTGCAAGCCTTTGCCTCTCAACAAAAAGATCCTCTGCTTGTCTTTTCTGGCTGCAGTCACCACGGCCTGTGCATGCACACAGATGCCAGCACAACCCATCCCATATCACAGGAAGCGTCTACGTGGTCAGATGCAGACAGTCATATGGCAGCTCAGCCTCGCCGGAGAGCTGGGGCTGCTGTGTTCCTGAAGCCATTCAGATGCATTAACAAGGACTGTCTCAGCATCACTTAAGCCTTGGCAAGGGAACGTGACTGTGCAGACGTATCCTTGACCAGGGCCGCTAGGTACTAATGCGTGTGTATGCTGCCCAGCTAAATGGGCCTTACGTCCGTAATGGAATACAGATAGTGATCTGTTAAATTATTGCTCTTTCCTTTCGTAAGATTTCCTGGTTGCTGATGTTTGTAAGCTCTTCAAGGAAAGCAACACTGATTTTTCCTCAGGTGGAGGATTTCAGGATGCCGCGTGTCTCTTGTTTGCTTCGCCAAACATACTTCCGAGAGTTGTGGTTTTGCACACATTGCAAGCACAGCCTGCATCAATATCCTTGTGGGAATTGTGATTCTAATTAATGACAGAGTCCTTCTAAAGGTGTCTCTATTTAGCTCGTACATAAGGGCAGTCTGCTAGGAAATTTCCCTTCCCTCTCATGTGGCACAAGCTGTTGCCATCTACAACAGTTATTGACAATAATTCTGAGCCTATACGGTTAAGTGCACTGCTGCTGGGCTTGGGGGTGAGAGCCACGTGTTGTACACGCCCTGTCTGAAGGGGCTTGTGTGTAGTGAAATTATGCACTTGCTTTTCAGAACTGCCAGGTTTTCAAATTGCGCTTGTGATTGTCGTCAAATTCGGCCTGTTAAAGAAAGCTGTGCATTTCAGATGTGAGGGAGAGGCAGGGAAAAAGGATCTCGGGTCCTGAAATAATTAAAGATGACTCTGAAAGAGTCTGAAAAGATTAGATTGTGAAAATAAGTAACAGCATAAGTCAACACAAGATTGCTAGCAATCAGAAGATAATGGTTCTCTGTAACAATGCTTTTCACCCTACAGAATAATGTCGTTGTCTAAAGGCTGGTCTCCACTCAGAATTTACTAGCATAATTACACTGCTAAGAACACCACGATAGCTCTGTTTGGATACACTTAGTTCTGAATAAGAACATTCATATGGGGTGGAAATACTGGTGTAATATAAAGTATAATTATTCTGGTAACCTTCCCTTCCCTAAGGAAATAAAAATCTTGCCTGGTTCATTGTACGCACTGATCTTAGAATCAGTCTCCTGTGTGCAGACGAAAGAAAGAGCACATGCACCCAAAAGACAGGTCCCCCAGCCTGTGTGTTTCTCTATCTGCCAGGCTAGAACCAAAAAGCTGAGACTTACAGAAAAATCCACCTTTCCACAAAAGTCTGTAAGGAGGAGACTGGTGGCCGAAGTGACTAAGTAACAGCAATGCCTTTGGTCTAGCTCACTGTTTCCTCTTTGCTGCTACAACGTGGGAATGAAGCTGTGGGATAACTGGGGGTGGGAGAGCTGCAATGGTTGGTCTGGGCAGTGCCTTTCCCTCAGAGACTGAGAATTTCATATACAAAGCAGCCTGTGCCTCTCAGCCTTCTGGAGGAGGGCAGGCGGCAGAGGTTAACAACTGACCCTAATCCTTCTGCCTGGGAGGGGGGTTGAACTGAGGCAGAGGCAGCAGAAATTCCTGCTGACGGGTCCAGAAGGGTCACCTAGTGATAGACTTGAGCTCTGTCCAAAGTCTGAAGAATGTCACTGCTTGCCAATCTTGCTAGGCCACTGAAAAGGTGGGGATTTCATGGGGCTGCTCAGCTACAGGATTTTCCACCCAGTTTTCTTCAGAAAAGGAAGACCTCAGCCACTTGGGCACTGCAATCCCGAAGGTCATCTGTGAGCAGTCCATGACCATTCCCTGCCTCAGCACTTTGCTTAACTCAGCCTGCAGTGACACAAGTTTCACGGGTTTCAGCCACTTCCTTTGCAATGCTGCCTCATAGATATCCCCACAAAGAATGCCATTTCCTTTTGCTAAGCCTTTCTTGCTGATTCTAGTCATGCCCAAGTAGCTATTCTCCTGTCTTACTTACTCATCCTTTGAAGACACACAGCTCCTAAGAGAGGCAGATGCCAGAAAGCGCTCTTAGGGGTCCAGCATTAGGACATGAACACTTAGTTGCTGCAGGCCTTCACGTCCCAAGTCTATTGCACCAAATCCACTAGCAACTACTAATAGCAATGAAAGAAATGCTGTCTTTTGCCCTAGAGACTCTCAGCTACTTGTTTGTAACAGAGGGCTTTCGAAACAAAGCAGAGCTGTCATGGCTTGGATACAGACCAGACTCAGTTCTGCTCATTGACTGCCTTTCTAACAGAGAGAAGCAGCTGCCCAAGACTCAAAGTTCTTCAGATGTTGATTCAATTTGTGCTCAGAGCTGTGTCTGCCCTCAGGAGCTTGGAGATGTTGGATAGGTATAAAGAAGAGCATCTGGCGGAGGTTGTTTGGAGCAGCTCTGCTGTCTGCTCACAGCTGCTGGAAAACAGAGTGGGGCAGGATACAGTGAGTGAGAGAGGCCTACAGAATAATACTGGTCATAGTCACGTTGAACAAAACGTTGTGAATTTACCAGTGGAAACCCTTATGGAGAGAAATGAGTCACCAGAGAGCCTCACAGCAGGCTACAGACATCACCCAGCTCTTAGGGAGGAAACAAACTCCCTTCATTGTGCAGTGCCATGCAACCAACATATCTGCCTCTGGGGACAAGCATCATGTCAGGAAAAAGCATCCAGACTGGTGACAAGCAAAGAAACTGAGATGCCTTGCAAGGACCCTTCTTTAGACGCCCTCTCACATTTTGCATGGTTTTATAGAATCCCGAACGGAGCACGTTGCCTTACGTGATGCCGTCTGATGGAGGAGACCAGCTGGAGCGTTCAGAAACTACACGGGGCCTCACTGAGTGGCTGAGAGCAGTGTAGATAACCTGTGCTGGAGCTCAGCTGCCAGATGACATTGGGACTTTCATCAGACAATCAAAGGTCACAAAAACCATATACATATTTTAAAATAATAATTTAACTCCCTCAGAAGAGACATGAAGAGTCTTCTTTACACAGTTATTACAGCTTTGTATAGCTCCAGTTGGTGAGAAAACCTTAAAAGCACTCGTCTTATAAAAACAACCACAGAAGAAATATTTCCCATCTCAGCTATCCGTCTGTGAACATCGCAGAGCTTGGACTTTGCTTATGAGAGGCCCTGGATGTCAGGAGTGAGGTAAGTCTACTAATTCCCCTAAATCATGCCTCCTGGTTCTTCAGAGAAAACAGCAGTCTCACTAAAGACATATTGCTTATTGTCGTTGTCATTGAAATTTTCACAAAGAAGAGAAGCAGAGCCATTCCTCACCAGGTGACCCTATAAGGGACATCCTGTACAGACATGCTAACAGACCCCTACCCCAGCTCAACAGACATCTTGAATGATCATGAACCCCACAGGCACCTTGTCCCAAGTCTAAGTGCTTGGAGGCACAGCAAACAGCAGAGATTCCCCCTCAAGCTCTGCATGGGAGACTCATGAAGTCACATCTGAACTGAAAAGCAGGGTCGGCTGCTTTTTTTTTTTTTTTGCCTTAGTTCACCCTAAAACAATCCTTTGACTTGATGCTAAACCAGTCCCACTCCTGTGAGGACACAAGTATGTTCCAGCGCCACCTAGCCACCTTGCCTTAGAAACACGCAGAAGCACCTGAAGCATGAAAGCCATTGCAGAAGTTGTCCCTAAAAGCACAAACCTCTCACCACCAAACCCAACTGCCAGCACTGGTCCCAACGTACACCTTGGCTTGGCAAGTTTGCTAAAGGAATCTTGAACTATGTTGGCCAGCAAGTTCAGTGCTACCTAGAGATTGAGTTTCATATGCCTTTGCTACCAGAAGGGAAAAGATAACAAGGGAGCTATTGTGTCTTCAACTAACTTTCATTTCAGGTTTTGTAGTTCCTTTGAATGAGAAGCAAGAAGTGAAACCTGAGTGTGAGGGTGCAGTGTAAATCCCCAGATAGATCTAATTAGATGAAAACTAGAGTCTCTGTTCAGCTCCTTGATGTGGCTTGACTGGCATCAAAGCTGGACTTGGTGAGAGAGAAGACTTTGCAAACTACTCCAAGCAGGAAACACAGCCAGCGCTTGGAGGTAGGATGGCTGTGACGTGCATGGAAGGAGAACCAGTGCTAACACAGACTAGCAGCTTTCAGTAAAGGATTTGTTTTCATGATCAGTTTAAGCCAATCTGAGTCTGCTTCCTCCCTGCCATACACTGCCATCAGCTCTCTTGTGTGGGTGCCGGTCATCACAGGGTTAGGTGCAGTGCCAGACTGGCCTTCTGATGCAGTTGAAAATCAAAATCCTGAAAGGAAGAGTCTTCATACAGGTAGCAACTAATCCTTCTCCCCATCCCAAATGCCAGCACCAAGAAGAGAGGTGGCAGGAAGATGTAGCCAGATGTTCAGGGGATGGCAGGACTGCTTCTTTTGGCCACAGTGCAAACCTAAAGCATAAATCCACACTCCTAGCACTCTAGAGAAATCATTTAATTCATAACAGCTAGCAGAGTACATGCTCAGTGTCCCCACTGAGTACGCTTAACTCAGACGTGAACTTTCATGTGAAACATTAGAAGACGACATAGAGGAAACCAGAAACTGAACTGCAGTAGCAACGTAAGAGTGCCACCTGTAAGGTGACATGTTTGAATGCTGACCTTTTTTACTGAAAGTTCACTCTGCATCTGTCACAGAGTAATAAAAATAGATATTTGTTTCATCAATTGCAAACCAACCTGCTTTGTGTGTACTGAGGATCCTCAGCATTGATATGATACAAATAAAAAAATTCCAAGGTAGAATGGTTTACTTCTAAAAAATTAACAAGCAGTATTATTTGGGGATTAATTATGTACACACATACATATATATAAATATACATAAAAATAAGCAAATCAGTACACTGCACAATTCTTTCTGGCCTCATGTGGGTTAAAGGCCACTAAATTTTAGTGGAAGAAGTTTTGTGACAGCAGAGTTTTCCTTCGTAGCAAACACTATGGCAGATGTCAGCACAGGCAGTTCTGTAAAGTTGGGCTGATGTGAAGCACCAAACATCCCAGTAATGAGTTTCTGAGAGTATGGATTTGTGAATGCCTAATTTTAGAGAACCTGGGAGTGGTATCCCTATTCCACTTGCCTGAGCGACGGCAAATATCTCATGAGCGTTCTGTACGTCTGAAAAGAAATAGCCTCTGGTTGGTCCACCTTGGTTCACTGGTCACCAGAAACTGGCCACAGAAGACTGTAGCCTAAAGCTGCATGCTGAAATGAGACATGCATTTGCTTCCCAAATGAGCAGTTCATCGTCTTTAGCAGGGAAAGCTGCAAGGGAAACACAACAGCTACTATCTCCTGCCTTTGGAGACCATAAAGCAGTACTGTAAGCACTCATTTCAGAGGCTTGAGCCTGATGCCCTCAACCCACAGGGCTCCCTGTCCAGCAGCATAAGCACTAGTTGAACATAGGGTGTCCTTTTAGCAAATATCTCAACCCTGATGGGATGGTCTCTCCCAGCAGAGACTTAGTTTAGGCAGGAGCCATTCAGACATTTCCCCCCAAGCCTCTAGCACAGATGCCAGTCAGTGCAAAGGGCACCGGCGGTTCTTGGCAGCGTGGAAATGCAGGTCACAACTGCCAAGTCATAGGAGAGTGACTTGAAATGGCCAGCTTGGCATGTCCCTAGGACCACAATTTCCTCACTACAGCATGTGGACAAGACTGCTTTTGCCAAACCTCTCTTCAGAGACATAAGGTAACAGTTCAACTTTCACCCATTGTCCAACTCTCCCTGTCCGGAAGACTCACTGGACTGGCAGAAAGCAATGGTGTGATGTTACTTTCTTGGGTTACAACCCATCACACATTTAAGAATTTGGCCTTTTGATTTGTAAATGCTTTTTATTTTCATTTGAAAGGATTTTAGTGCAATCTGGAATCTGTGCTTTCCCAACCACTGGAAAAGCAAAAGGCTCAAACTTCAGTCCAGAACTTGGTGAGGAAACCACTGACAGGACCCAGTGTTTCCAGTTTTTCAGATCTAAATGCTGACACCAAACCTTCCCCGCTCCCCGATGTTACATGAACTTTGATACAGCTGCTTCAATAGGCAAAAAGGCGGCGACAGCTGAATTGCAGATCTTCCTGTATCACTCCTGCATCACCTCTGCTTGCATTAACCATGGTAGGGCTGGACTCTCCATCTCTGGATTTTCTAAATGAAAGCAAGGATGTATTTCTGAGGCATGTGCTTTAAAAAAAAAAAAAAGCCAGAAGTTATTGAGCTCAGCACGAGGATAAGCAAGATGAAATTCTCTCTAAAAGCATGTTTCAAGTCTGAACAGCAGCAGATCATTTCTGTGTTATAAACCAGGATAATGGGAACACAAATGCAGTTGCTTCTTAAGTGATCCAAGTTTGTTCCCTTGAAGGAAAAGGAGGAGTGTTGTACCCATGGTTTTTCCACGAGTACTGAGTCAATCTGGTCTGCAACTACCAGAGAGCCAGGAAATCTGTCCTGGTCACCCATCTAGTTACCAACCTTCCCAGATCACCACTTGAGGTAGCAACATGGCAAATGAAGGAATGATTTGATGTCACACCATGAATCCAGTAGAAATTTATTTAGGAGGCTCTTATTTACAAGTAGGCTGTGTCAAAGCAAGTCTGTAAGAGTTACTTGAAAGTTACTAAAACGATCACTGAGCTGATGCAGAGAAGGGCTGAGATGTGGGTAGATTCTCTCTATTTAGCAGAGAGAGATAGAGAGGAGTTGGCCTGGCAGCAGCCTTTTCTGTATAATAACATCACAGTGACAGGAAATGCATGCTGTTTTCCGGTATTGAATTTCTAATTCTGGCATCTTGCTTCCCTCAAACAATTTTTGTCGTGTATGTAGCTGCACTAAAGCATTATTATCTTTTGAAAGCCTGGTTTGCAGCTTTTTGTGCCGTACTCGAACACAAGCAGTTTTTTGGCTTTGTAAAGAGTAGCATATTATTGCTTTGTCATCAGGAAAAATGGATAAATTTCTTTTAAGGCAGAGAGGAGTTGTGGAGGGAGAGAGAGAGGAAACGTAAGTCTGTAGCTTATTATCAGCTTGATGGGGATACTCTGCTGGTTTTGTCAGTAGCTCTACAGCTCTTATATAATATTTTTGGGCAATGGCCAGCTCAGCCTCACAGAACTGTTTTGGTTAATGTATTTGGGAAAGTAGGAGAGGATTTGAATATATCCAATATCTACGGGTAATGGAACGAAAGACAAAGATGATGCAGTTAAAGCTGCAGCCCACGTACACAGCTTCTAAACACAATCCTTGAGAAAGGGATTTTATCAGCAACTCTTCCCTGGCTATGTATGGTAAAAGTACAACTGAATGCTGTGACGGCTAGGAATCCTGAAGAGCACCCAGGGCGCCCCTACCCAAGGAGATAACACTTTGCGTTAATCCGCCCCCCAGTACCTCTGGTGGAGTCCCACCTGTACCCAGCACAGAGGCACAGTTTGCAGAGCGGGAGGGGAATAAGCATTGTTTTGTATAAAAAATACCTCTTACTAGAACAGCAGCATAGTCACAAGAAGCTTTACAACCCGCCTGGTTAAAAACAAAACAGAAGTAAACCACCCACCTAATCAGTGTAGTTATACTAGTACCACACCCCCCTGCCACCTTCAACAGGACACCAGGCTGGGTCAGATGAGCACCTTGCAGGGAGGCCTGTGGTTTGACATGCCAAACAAAGTATTTGGAAATTACTGGATAGCAGGAATCCTGAGCTCAGTGTATGCCAGCCACCAGAGACAAAAATACCCCAGCATTACATTATACCTATAGCACTATTTATGGCATATATACTTACCTAGGGGTAAAAGGGAATTACTTCTACTGTGAAATATTTTTCCTGCTTCAAAATTACCACTCTTTCAGTAAATACTGAAAAGCTACTGGAGATGCCCCTGTTGATGCTCTACTTTGTTAAACCTGCTCTGGTGCGGTAACTATCACTGTGCCTAAAGGTGGTTGCTCCCTTTGCTTGTCCATTCAGGCAAAGTGAGCGTGCAGTACTGTAGTTTTGGGCTTGCTGAGCAGATGACTGCTTTGAATAGCCTGAAGTCTGTCTCTAATAACTGAAGCATCAGTATCAAATTATACTATTCCTATGATTTCAGGATACACCTAAAGCAACCAGCTGCTTTCTCGGATGGTCCCTTTCAACTGTACCTTCAACTCAATCCAGCGCACTTGCTATCATTTCAACTCCCATATTTGAAGCTGGTGGGCTGACGCACGCACAGGGTGCAATGTCACCAGGGACTCCTCAGTTCCCAAAAGTACCAGCTGGCACCAGGAAGGAGAAAGGAAATGGTGAAAAGTCATTAATCCTGGTGGCATTAAACCTTGACATTGCATCCCGTGAATAAGAACAGCCTCATAAACCCCTTTGTGCCTGCCTGGGGATTTGCAATTTCAATTTTTAATTTATGAGAAGTGGCCAAATTTAGTTTCAACCTATGACACTCCTCTGTCATATTTGTTCCCATCTATATTCTTGATTCATCCTAAATTAGCCTATGGCCCAATCCAGACTGTAACAGTCAAGGACTCAATTACAACTTGTGTTGCAATCAGGTCTGGGAACAAGTGATTTCCGTTTTGTGGCGTTGATGGGAACTGTGCCCATGAAAACTTGAACCCAGACAAAGCCAGATGGTCCCATCAACTCCCTTGATGGGAGAGAGGAGCGGTGCTGGCAGAACTCCTTTTGCACTGTTGTGCTGGACTATTATGAAAGCAAATTTCTTTCCCCATCCTTTAACCCAAGCTCACATACACATTTTTGGTGGGTGGCACATCTGGCTCTCAAACTTATTGTTTCTCTGACTGACAGTTGGCAGAGGTTGGTGGGTGATTTTCATGACAAAAAGGCTTTTGTCTGGTGCTCCTTTCCAGCTAGCAGATGAGAAGCAAAGACGCACAGCAATATTCAATGAACACAGCGCAGCTCTCTCCAGGAATATTTTCTTTTTGAGCCTTTTCTGTAACAAAAATGGTTTTTCCACTGAAGTCTACACATTTCTGGAGAATTTTTATTTTTATTTTTTTAAAAAAATTATATATATTATTACTGTTACTGAATAAACATAGATATTTTGTATTTTAGCCTGTCTGCTGGGAAGACTCTTCAGCTCGAACAGCCTCCCCGGAAGAATCTCAAAAATGAATGAACAGATTGAACACAAGTCTCAGCCTGATTCCCCTAACCTGTCTAAGCAAATTCAGCTCAGGTCTGAACCTTATAAGCGTGAACCAAACAAACTTCCCCATACTGCTCTGAAATAGGGAATGACCGCCTGCGTTATATAAAAGATTATTTCAGTCTTGCACAGAAATCTGTTTGCCCAAGGTCACAAGAATATTCTGGCAGAGGCAAGAATAAAAATCTTGATTTCTCGTCTCCCAGTCTGCCCTTTAATCAACTGAAGTCAAGCAAGTACCCTGGGGAAGGAGATATGCAAGCACCACACCAAATTGGGAATAGGAGGGGAAGAGAATCTGACATTGTGACAGGACAAATAGTCTCTTCCTCATGGGAACTGTATCTCTAAGGCCTCTTCCAGCAGATGCTGGAGCTCAAAGAAAAGGATGGTCTTTGTTCTTGTACCTCAGAAGTGCTGGGAGCCCACAGACAAGCTGTAAAACATGAGCACCGACATTTCCCACCCCTTCACTGACATCCCAGGAGAGTTCACGTCTGACACCAATTACTCCACTCGCTCCACATGGTTTTCAAATACATACCAGCAAATATTTAAGGTGTGTTTCTTTTTTAGCAACTGCTTTTCTCTATGGCTTAAAGAAATGTCCATTAATGAATGGATAAGAGAGGAAATCAACAGAGGAGTGGGTGACTTGCTCCCATACCTCACTTCCCAAATCGCTTCAAGACTTTAACTGTGAAATAATTCTTCAGCATGTTAAAATGCATTAAAGCAAAGCTTGACTCCAGGCTTTGGCTGCCCAGCGGTGTCCCCTTATGTCTCCCAGCACACCAACCCCAGCAGCTGGCACCCATGCCCCAGGTTCTCCCGCCACCTCTGGCTGGTGGCTCCGCACTGACTCCCTGCGCTGCCATCCCTTCATTGCTGTACCCCGCTGTGATACAGGCTAGTGCTAAATAGGAGGTTGCCTTCGTGAGAAAGGCCAGAGAAACAGAGAAACAGGAGAAGGGCTACTTTGCAGTGGGGCCCTTGTGTGGCGGCAGGCTGACTCCACCGCCACGGCAGTCTGGGAGGTTTTTTTTTACCTGCCTCTGAGAAAACCTCCACAAAATGATGAAGTAGCACCTGGCTGCTGAGAGGAAGAGCGGGCTGGTAAACCTTAAGAATATCGTGCTTGCTCAGAAGCACCCTTTGACAGAGTACTGACAGGCACTGTCAGCACACTGGTTTTCTAATCTGAGTTTGGGAGGGGCTGAGGGGATGCAGTAGGAGGAAAAAAGTGTCTAAATGTGTAAAAGGCATGTGAGCTGTTAGACACCATGCTGTCAGGTGAGTAATCAAGACCATCCAGGGCTTGCCTGGATTACCACTGTTGCAGCAGTGCCTAGAAACACCGGTCCTGGCCTGAGCTGCCCCACACTCCTCAACATGGTGCAAACACAGAACAAAGATTGTCCTTATGCAAAGAGCTTAGCAGAGGATACCCCAACCCACAGCACCACCAAAGCCTCCAGTTGCTGTCAGTACACTGGCTTGTTCAGGTTAGGAAAAAAAAACCCATCTGTAAAAGCCTGTTGGGATCTTTGGACAAGATCCAGAGCCCCTCCTACAAGGCATCTGTAAGAAAAAATAGGTTATATTGCATTGGCCTCTGAGGATAAGTCCTCAGGATAAAGCCTGGGCCTGCTTAAATTAGCAGGCATTAATACCAACAAGAGTTCAGGGTTCATCAGTCAAGCTAATTTGTTGAACATTACCCTGCTGTTGCTTATCTGGGATAATCTTTCCTGCTGGAGGAGGGCACTGGCAGGCTAACACACTTGGTCCCCCTTTGCATGAACCAGTTTTATCTTCCAGCCAGTGCTCCTGCTCTATCATAGCATTTCTGTTTAAAGGTGGCCACAGAGAGGGAAAAACGTGTATCGGTGTCCTTTTTCTTTCCATTTCATGATGTACCAAGGAGACAAAGGCAGCTTACTTCCTTACGAATACTGTATCTGTGCAGTTTCAGCAGCAGTACCAGAGGGCTGATATCATGATAGGGTGAAACAGAGGGTTTAGGAGAAAATCAGTTTTGATTAAAATCAGATTTGTGAAACTTGTTTTTTGATAACCCTGATTTTCATTTATTTTCCCAATATACACAGGAGAAAATGTTGTGTGGGAGATATGCCTGCCTCTTCCATCAGAAGCTGAGAAAACTTCTACTTATCAATTCACTTGTGAAATTCTCCAGCAAAAAAAACTGCCGGAAACTTTTCAAAAACACAGAACGTGCAATATTAGAAGGAATCCAAAAATAACCCTTCCCTTGACAAAGCCTTCAATGAAGGCAGAGTAAATTGTGACCCAGACTGCTTCAGCAGGGAACCATCAATGGAATGGAGCAGGGGAAGGGCTGAGGGACCACGTGTTCACTGAAGCATATGGTTACCAATTTGCTGGACATATGTTGTATTTCTCACAGGGCACAGGAGGACTTTTGGATTAAAGGGTGTAAATCATTGGTTATCATCATAGAATTAAGTTCTAGTCTAAATGTACAGAGTCTAAATATATATACCTTTTTCTCCTCAGAGATCTCTTCCCCTAGTCACAGCTCAAAAAAACCCCACCAATCACACTGTGCATTGCTTTTAAGAAATAAAACAAAAATAACTGTTCACACAGACTTTCTTCCCTTTATTATAATCCTTTTTGGGAGGCAGGGAGTGACAGAAAAGGATGTGGAGAAAGTAGAAAGATAGAAAAATGTCTTGGGAGATTTTATCCCATAATTTCCAGAGGGAGCCATTGATCACAGATGTGCTTTTACACCACAGCAACACCTAATTATTTTTCAGGACTGTTGCAATACATGTTTAGGAATCTCTGAATAATAGAACCATATGGTAACATTGTCAGAAGGAGAAAATAGGAACCCAGAAGGCTGTGGGGAGGGAGAAGGCATTAAAACGTGCTGGCTGTAAATAGAAAACAATTTGTCAAACAAAGAATGAGGAAAAAAGCAAGAATGTGAGTTGTTGAAGATAAAGGTTTTCTTCACATTCTCTGGAGAAGATTCCAAAAGCCTCATTCTTTGTTTCCCAGCCTTTTTGCTTACAGCCATTCCCAGAACACCTGTCCTGTGAGACTGGGTACTGTGCTGTCGCAAAATTTTTGGAGGACTGAGGAGGAGCTTGAGCAGTTGTTTCACACCAGGGCAAGACAGCTGGACACAACATGCTCGGGGAGTTCTGGATGTGCCATTAGTTGTGTGAGGTCTGATGCTTCCATGAAAGCTTCTCCTGGTGTCCTGAAAGGTGCTGAAGCAGCTACAGAAATATGGGACGCTTTGCCGTGGAAGCTTTTCACTTGGGACAATGTCTGTCTGGGTAGAGATTGCCCAGGCAATCCTGGTGTCTGCAGCTACACAACCGCACAAACACAGACTGGAGGCACCCATGCTCTTTCCCGAAGAAGTTAAACCAGGACCCCCTGAAGGGTTTGGCTCTCACAGGCACACTGTAAGAGCTGAGGACTTCCACCTCTTCCTGGAGCATCTCAGAAAGAAACAGACGTGTATGTAATGGATAACACGTATGGGATGGGGTAATGTGATACGTCCATGATGGTGTCCACTCTACTTTATGTACACTATAGTTATGGTTCACCCAGAGCCCAGGTCCTTCTGATGCTCCACACTTGCATGTGGGCTGTGACATATCCCGAAATCCCAAACACCTGAAGTCCTCAAAATCCTCCTGGATAAAATGTTCACTTAGAAAGAAGAGAACTGCTTGAGGAAAACCCGTGCCAAATAACAGGTACGACCATGCTGGGACATCACCACACCTGAGCTCCCTTCCCCCGACACCCTACACCCACACTGTGAAGTGGGCAGGTCAGAGCTCAGCTTCAAAAGCAGCCGGGGCTCCAATCAGCCTCACACAGATGGACAAGAAAACACGTGCTAGAAGTGTGTGTGCACTGGCATAAGGGCTCCTTGTTTAAGCGGTTACAGGACTGGGAGCTACGGTAAGTTTCCAGGATAAACCTACAACACAGCACCAAACCCAGGAGACACAGGCACACACACAAGAGGAGGCTTTTTCCACGACACAGCTTGAGGTGAAATAACTCCACATGCTACTCATCTGCGTGGGCGTTGCAGTGCAGGAAATCCACCCTGCTGAAATCAAGGCATCAGAAGGTGACTGGGGCTGTGCACAGTGGTGGAAGGAGCCCCTTCTGAACAAAAGGATGCCACTGCAGTAATCACAATGTCCCCAGCATGAGGCAGGGGCAACCGTAATTGTGCAAAGTGCTCTTTATTCATTATGCTTCACTGAAGATGTGCTCTTGACTGTGCCTCTCAAAAGAACTTCAGGGCCACTTCTTTCTTGTCCTCAGCAAGATGCAATTTCCTCTCTCCTCCTGGAAAGTACATTTAATCATTCTGCAAGGGACCAACGAGTTCAATTGGCCCAATGAGCTAATTTTAGATCTTCAGATGCACTTCAAATACGCTTTATGAACAGGAAATATAAATGCTAACAATTTTAGGGTCACTTTTTTCCAAGGGGCCCAGAATCCTCACTGCAGCTATGTTCTTTTGCATATATAAATAACTAAAGTCACAAATGATAACTGTTAATTATCTGCCTAATGTGCAAAGAGCACCAGGTAGCCAGATCTCCAGAAGGCATTCCCTGCAACCACAGCTGATAGCAGGAGCAAAATTGGAAACTGCTTCCCACGCACAGGCCCATAATGTCACTGAAGGACTGGAAAGGGGAAGGAAATATGAAGACCTGTGTTCCTCCCCTCAAAAACCCCCAGACCTAAAGAACCCAAAGAAAAGCCATGAGAACTAACTACCCAGCCTTTGAGAAAACCAAAAATGACTACACAGTATTCAAGAATATTCAGCTGAGTCAAACTCTATTCAAAAATAACTACAGATTACATTAAGATACATTGCCATCATCCTTGCTTAAATTAGTACGTTTCAAAGAAATAAGAACAAACTCTTCATGCTTATTTCTTTTATTTTCGTTAGCTAGCTATAAAGGAACTAGTCTGGTGTCATGGTTTAACCCCAGCTGGCAACTAAGCACCACACAACCACTCGCTCACTCCCCCCTGGTGGGATGGGGTAGAGGATTGGAAGAGTAAAAGTGAGAAAACTTGTGGGTTGAGATAAAGACAATTTAATAAGTAAAGCAAATCTGCACACGGAAGCAAAGCAAAACTAGGAATTCATTCACTCCTTCCCATGGGCAGGCAGGAGTTCAGCCATCCCCAGGAAAGCAGAGCTCCATCATGTGTAATGGTGACTTGGGAAGGCAAACACCATCACTCCGAATGTCCCCCGCTTCCTTCTTCTTCCCCCAGCTTTATGTGCTGAGCATGTGGTCATACGGTGTGGGACACCCTTGGGGTCAGTTGGGGCCAGCTGTCCCAGCTGTGTCCCCTCCCAACTCCTTGTGCCCCCCCAGCCCACTCGCTGGTGGGGTGAGGAGCGGAAAAGGTCTTGACTCTGTGTAAGCCCAGCTCAGCAGGAACTAAAACATCCCTGTGTTATCAACACTGTTCTCAGCACAAATCCAAAAGAGAGCCCTACACTAACTACTATGAAGAAAATTAACTCTATCCCAGCCAAAACCAACACATTTGGACACAGGTAATAATCTCCTTATACACTAGGAAACTCTTCACAGGCTGGTTTACTTTGCTCAGACTCAGTTTACTGCTGATACTTAAAGCAATGTAATGTTTTTCAGTGAGCTGTCATTAATCTTGGCCCACGTAAATCCTTCTGGATTGCCTCAGATGGTGGCTAAGGAAGGAGGTGACCATGTGTTAGCCAGGCCTAGACTCACCTATTTCTCCCCAGCAAGACCCAGACTTGTCACTCTTCCAAACACGTTCCAATTTGACATTATTGTCCCGCTTTTGCTTACCGTTGCCAGCTTAATCTCCTTGTACCTTCTGGCTTTCTTTAGCCATTACCACTTCCTAGATTTCTCTTTTTCACAGCATGAGTTTTCCCAGATTTAGAAGTCTGCCCAAGCCAAACCTCAGTGTTGATTTCTGCCCAGGTTTTTAATCCTTCTAAATCAATTTGTATTGCCTTTTGTCAACATTGGTTGCCACAAAACCTCTCCTATCTTGCCATGATCAGCTTTTAAGTATTTTGTTAATATTTTTTTGCTCAGGGCAGAAGAGGAACATTTTAAATTTCCAGTTCAGCACCAGCAAAGCCCAGCACACTGCTCAGGGGCCAATGCATTGCACAGGAAATACGTTCCCTATAGACATTCCTAGATGATAGAGTGGAACTTGCATGTGACAGACCAAACTTGGTTTTCTTAGTGACTCATAAGGGATTTGCATCTACAATAGACACCCAACATAACAATAATTACACTCCTAAATCCTTAACAAACCAAACCACTGAGAAAGACTTCCCAGATTCATTTATCAGAAAAAAGTTCAAGTGATCGCTCTGCTGCTGCTGTGTTTATACATCTGACCTAGAGACACTGCTTCCAGACTAAGAGCAGAGTTTCAGTTTTCATGGTTCGTTTCACCATTGACTTATCATTTGTTCTTTTACAAGGGGATCACAGCAAGTGCCAACAGAGAAGGTATTTTCTGTAGATGTTCATGGGAACAAGAGAAAGACCCAGAGCATCCTATAAAAACAATAAAACACATGAATAAAGACTTGTTGCTCCAGACACAATGGGCGATAGAAAACGAACACTGCAGACCCTAAGTAGAGAAATTCATTGGGTACTTTGTCTTATTTAGGTTTCCCCATCTGCTTGCAGAGATAGCCCCATTGTCTGAACAGCCAGTATACACAACAGTCAGTATGCCTTAAACTGTGTGGCTATAACACAGCCACCTTAGATATAACGTATAGCTTTCTGGATGGACAGCAGTTAGTCTGGGGAAGCCTTCTTAATGGTGACATGAATTTGAAAACACTAATTTCTTAAAATCGTGAAGGTGACAAGTGGATTCAGTTAATTCAGCCTGTGATCTCCTATTAGCCGTCCTTGGCCTACACCTGCTATCCAGTTTTCTGGGCAAGAATAGTCTCCATGGAGCTGAGGCTGGGGGCTTGTACACACTCCCTTGGGATGCCGGTCTTGGAACCCAATTGTCCCTGAACCCACTCTGTCCAGCACACTTTGTGACCCAAAAGATAATTTGAGGCCACATAAAACTCTGTAAACAGGATGCATTTCCAGTCTCTGCCATAATGCTAGCGAGTAGTGGGTATGCAGCAATTGATTCACGTTTCCATCATGTCAGCTCCACTTAGCACCCTGTCAGTTTCTTTTTTGTCACACCACTGACTAACCTGAGAGAGACTAACATAGCATGAAGCAAGGTAACATGATTGAAAAGTCTGAGAGATACTAAACCAAATACATTGCAATGGACTTTGTACCGCTCTAACTGCTTTTCCTCCCTCCTCTTTTTTCGTTGAGAAGAGCGCAGGTGGGGATAAATGTGGTAGTCAAAAACAGAAAGGGCCTTAAAAGAAAATCATGTGACTCCCTCAGTCCAGTAACTTGAAAGCTGGCCTTTATTTGGGAAAGTTTCCAGCAGTGCCAGTAAGCTTACGGAGAGGGTAAGAGAAGACCTCGGTCCTACCCAGGGCCTTTCCCACACTGACGGTGTAGGCACTGCCACTGTTCAATGGAGAATCCCCACAGATGACTCAACGAGCTAGACAACATTTATTAGCTACAACCTTCATTTTCTTCCCTTTCTGCTAAACCTGAATCTGCTCTGGGCCCTTCCCTTCCTTTCATTTCCTCCCCTGGCCCCTGTTTTGACTATTGCTTAAAGTATGATGGCCTAAAAAGTTCTCTTCATTCGTACCCATAAAGTCATCCTCACGTTGGGACATCAGAAGGAAAATGATGCTCCTATCCACAGCTTTCAACCCTTTCCCCGACTCAGGTTATCCAGTGCCATGACTCTCCATTTCTCTCTTGGCTCCTTGGCATCCTTGGGTGCTTTACACCCTGTGATGCAACCAAAGAACACTGGTTATGATATATTTCTGTTTTAAGCTACTCCAGTGTTCTTAGTAGGCCTTTTGCTGACGAACTGCTAATTTCTTCAACCTTAGAGTCATAATGTCTTCCTGAAAGACAGACAGAAAAGACAAAAAGACAAGAATACGAACAACTTGCTTAGCATTACCACCAAGATGTACTTCAAAACTACAGAAACATTCACAAACTCCTGCACCAAAACCTTGCTATGATTAACCAAAACACAGCCATTCTGTAGCATTATTAATGACAATAAGGGGTAAAGTTACAACCAAGTTTCCACTGATTCCACAGTCCTGCAGCTCCGTTACATTGGTATCTTAGTAAAGAAACCTTAGACATCTACTTAAAATCAATTTTTCCACAGAAATACTTTTATGAAATTTCTATAAAATTAGAAAAAATTAACACAAGTGCGATACTGCTACATCTTTGCTTTCATAGAAATGGAGTCTACAGTGTCTGTTGGGACACAAAAAATACCAGATTTTGCAACAAGCAAACCTAATTTTTCTCTCTTTATGAAGTTATTTTCTAACTCAAGCTACCTTAACAATATTTTTCTACTTCTTACTTTTTAGTTTTATTAAAGTTCTCGTATGTGCCTTTAACTTCCTGACTTGCCCTGGACTTTACATGTCTTTTTTGAGGTTTCATTTCAACCTACTTCCCCACCCCGATACTTCAGACTCTTTCCACAGCATAAAAATACATCTTTTTTTGGTGCTAGCCATTCAGAACATCTTCTGGTGTTCATATTGTTCATCCACGTCCTTCCGTGTTGACTCATCTCTGTGACGTCCACTATTATCTTTCCTGTCATTTCCAGTTCATGCCTTAGAGCATTATGATGTGTTTTCCCTTCCACACTTACGGTCGCATATGGTTTGGAAGAGCGAAGTGATAGAAAATAAAGGGCTTTCCTACTGATCTCATGTCAGCTGGGTTACTTCACGATGACACATTTTTCATCAGAACCCCCACCAAAACCAGAGGAGACCTCTGTTCCCCCCCAAATATCAGCCTTTCTTTAGCTGGATGTCCTTAATCACCATTTGTTAATTCGCTACATTCCCACTCAGTGCTGTTCTACACAGGTTTTTGTGCTTGCATAACTTTAGCGGTTAAAGTTGAGCCATTTCTCCATGAAATATCTATAAAACATAAGCTTTTAAAAAGTGCTTACATGTCATTAATAAGTCTTACTGATGTAAGGACCTCTATTCCTATTTAACTCCACCTGTTACCAGAAGGCTCACCCCTTGCAGACCTGCCCACGGGTATGTGGGTAGCCACGCTGGCACAGATGCTGCGCATAGACCAGGCGCAAACGTATGATGGACAACACTTCTGGCACTTAAGCCCTCCTGCGACAGGGTCGCCGAGGGTGCTGGATGCTTTAGGGGTAATTGACCTAATCAAAGGACACAACAAGTAGCTACACTGAGATGTTTGACTGAACCTACCCATGCCAGTCGTTGTCCTTGGTAGTTCCATGGATTTTGGCAGAAATCACATGCTTGTGTGGCTGTTACCATAAACCAGACTAACCAAGGGGTTCCTTTACATGAGATAGATGAGTGGATAACAGGTGGTGCTTAACAGACCTGAAATGAGTAGTGAGAGAGTAGGATGTGATAAAAAGGCATTATTTAGGGACACACAGAAAAGAGACAAATCAAATCATTGACAACAGCGACCTGAGGACAGATAGCATGCCCAGGAAGTAACAACAGGAAAACAACAGCTTATGTTGTCACCTACTGCTGTCCTGCAATCACCTTGTGGCCTCATCTCACTGCCATCAGCAGTGACCTGTGCAGCTATTAGCACTGTTGCTAACTCAGCACTCTGCTCTCTTATGTCACACTTAAGTGTGACAAGTACTTCATGGTCTGATCATAACTTGGCGAGGAGGTATGTATCTCCCACCAACACTTCTAACGGAGAGGTCTTTCACCGTTCTCCTAGATATCATACCTGTGAAAGATATCCTGGATATGGTACCCACAGATATAATATTGGAAGAATTCCTGATAAAAATTAAGTAAAATCATGGTGACCTACAAAGCAAGCCTGAAGGCATCGCCTCACTTCTTGCTGGCCTACAACACCGGGAAGGTAAATTATTGCATGCTAACATTGTGCTTGGCTCTTCCCGTGAACTGCAGTGGTGGCAGCCTCCCAAAGCTAGGGACAAGAGCGGAGAGGAAGACCGGCAACACCCAGTCCACTCTCACATAGGCTGCAGACCCCTGTGAAAGCAGGTCTGCGATGGGGAGGAGTTTCTGACCTCCCGTCTTGCACAGCCGATGGTCAGTGAGCACCACCACACAGCCCGCTCTCTCCTCAGCTTGAGCTGAATTGACGTTTCAGCCACATGTTTGTGTTCTGCTCCAGGTCTGGGGAGCTGCTTGCTGTTTTGGAAATCTGAGGAGAAGAGAACCAGCAGCCTTTGGAGACCGGTCAGCAACCAGTCGTACACCCAGACAGCTGGACTGATCCAAAAGAGACCGTGTTTGGGAAGGGGAAAGCTGCAGGGAATCAGCTTTGCTCAGCAGCAGCTGATGTAACATCTCTGGAAAGCAAGATAGGCAGAGAACTCTGATGCATCCTCTCTCCGTCACAAGAACAAGAACTGGGGAGGGAGGGTATTCATACAAATGTGGGGAAAAAAGCAGAACAGAGGGAGGAAGGAACAAGCAGACGGGGAGGAGGAGGTGCTGAAAACCGGCAGGGGAACAGCTCTTTCTGGGAGAGAGTAGAAAGGATTTTGCGTTGAGAAAAGCTGTTGCCAGTTATTTTTGTACATATTTTAAAGTTCACCGAACCCAGCTCTGGAAGTTGCATGTTGTGTTTTTGGCTGGCAATATCAACATACCATATGGAGAAGCCTCAGTTTGAGCTTTACAATATTGTTTGGATTTGATATTGACGTATTTTCATTACTGAACCTGCCTTGAATTGTATGTTATTTCTTTTGATGTATGATGTAGGAAACAAACCCATAAAACAAAGAAGCAAAACCTAGAAACAACAGAAGAAATGCACAGGGAAATTCCTGTATTTTGAATTAGGCCTGAAATTCATTGACTTCAGCATTCTGTCTTTAACAGCGTCTACCAGACACTGTAGATTCCAGATAAGAGGAAAAGGCAAGAAATACTCTACTACTGTAGAGACCATGGATGCTGTTTCTCCATCTGTTTGTCCCATAATTATTGGACTGGTTCCCTGTTTTAGGGATTTACTGAACTAGTGGGGTAAAAGGGGGAACAGTCTAAAGATAGTCCTTACATTTACTGGTATAGTAAGAAATTAAGGGCAACAGCTCCCACCTTCTACACTCTGAGAAGATCCTTAGCGGAAAATAACCTGGAACAAAAACTTGGAATGGATGAAAGCATAGAGGCTGATAGGAGTGAAACATGTAGGGAACAGAAGAACCGGAGGTCCCAAAGACATGAGAGCTGAAACCACTTTCTAGTTTTTCTACTTGTAAAGCTTTTATCTTGTAATGTTTTATTCTTCTGCTGAAATTGTGCTGTATGTACTGCAAAAAGCTCGGGGCTTTAGTCACTCCAGACCACTGATCACAGCTGCCAAAGGCAAGATTGTCAGGTAATTAAATGCCATGCAGCTAACCTGCTGACCTGATCACAGCACTTGGTGTTGGAGCCTGGGGACCTGGTCTAAGGTGAGGAGAACAGCCACGGCCTTTTGGGCCAGCCAGCTAATGCCTGAAGGGAGCTGCTGGGAAGAGCTGGACAAGTCAGAGGGTGGGTGTAAATCTCCAGCCATGAGAACCACTGTGAAGAGAAGGGCAGCTTGCTTTGCAGATCCAGCATGCTGTAAACATACCAGTTAATTACGTGGACTGCTGTCCATGGGGAACATGAGAATACCAGGACGCAACTTCTGAGCTGCATGGAGGAGCTGCAGGAATACAGGGGAAGTCTATGGGAGGCCAGCTTCATGAGGCCAAAACTGGCATTTATATATCTAAAGCTGGTTTTGGAGGTTTTTAAAATAATGCATAAAGATTGCAAACTTTTTAGAACATGAATACTGCTGACTTCATTCTCCATGTGCTTAACACCTTGTGTCCTTGTCCTCAATAGCGTCTCTCATTGTTACTGTAATATGAAATCCAACCTCCAACAGTACCCAGCAACCACCCTGTACTAGATTTGAACCCAACAGCTGTGCCGTGAAAAATTTTGTGTTTTGTAAACCTCTCTTCAACCAGCCATTGTCCGTAGTTGATACTTTTTGCTACAACCGGCATTTTAATAAACCGTACTTTCCACTGCTAATTACCATCAGCAGCATGAAATCAAGCAGTACTAAAAGACCCTCCCATGCACCTCTTCCTCCTCCTTGCAGCCCATGCCGCACCAAACCGCATACTTGCATTTTCAGAAACTGTTTGCCTGAAGTGTAATTGAAGACATACAGATCATCTGTTTACAGTAACAAATTACAGTAATTTCAGTGAGGCTTTCGTGATAATTTCACTCCTAACGTGGCTATTTTTGATAGGCAGTTAAAACACAAGAAAGATATGATGAGATGATGAGAAAACTTGCAAAGATGTTAGATGAAGAAGGAATACTGTAGTAATCTTTGCTATATCTATAAGAGAAGCTATACTGAAAAGAGCCTCTTTTCCCTTCCTGGAACTCTAGATGAGGAAATTACAAGTATGTGATTACTGCACTGTACTGTGTGATACTACATCTCTGTAGCCAGTGTGGGTTGTGCTGTGCAAGAGAGAACCCTGCTAGCCATGATCCTGCTCCAAAACCTCTCTTGATCATCTCTCTAGCAGCAACTCCTGCACTCTCTTCCATTGGCATCTCTGTCTATTCCTTAGCCTTTCTACAGGCTACAGAGTATATCCATCTTCCAGGTAGCTGCAGGAACCGTGCAACACAAGTTCAAATTGCTGCTTGATTCACCTCATGAGATCTTATACTACGGTCTGCATTTACTAGAGCCTGGCAGCATGGGGTGCCCAGCACTCTGCCACAGAGCCAGAAACATGAGGGCCTTTAGCACTGGCCTCCTGTCACCACAACTTGCAGAAAGTGTGGTGTTAGTAAAGATTTAGAAGGAAGCGTGACAGCATAGGGAGTTATTCCATTGTGGTTGGAATCAAAGGATCCCTGGAGAAACAGCTTGTTTGTTACACTGGGCACAGGCAGAGAAACTTAGAGACCAGTAACGAATGCAGAATGGATCTCTGATCTTGTAGATATTCACTGCAGGGAAAAGCTCCACTGGATTCAGTGTTTTCAGGCTTTTCCTGTACAAGTGGGTAAAAGGAAAGGGAAAAGGCATAGATTCATTTTTTATTGGCACTACAGGTCACAATCAAGAACTGAAGCCACACCTTAGGGAAAAAAAGAAGAAAAAAGAAACACTGCCCTTGATAGCATCACTGATATCACTTACTTAGACTTTAGTTGATGTGACTGATACCCCACTAGCCTGCCTACCTGCTGCTCAGTTCCTAACACTCTGCTGCTGGTGCTTCTGAAAAAATTTTCCACCTCTGCTTGTGCTGGAGTGGGAGCAGTGGGATGGAGAGAGAAAAAACCACTGCTGAAAAGTCAGCCCTATCACTGTGCCCTCATTTCTACTTATAAGCGCATTTGTGCAACAGTAACCCAGCTCTGTCATTTCATAATCTTTAAAGGTATTTATCACCACAAGCACTGCTGAGGTAGGAAGCAGTCATATCGTTCGCTTCGCAGAGCAGGTCAGGTAATTTACCCAAAGACAACCGAGACACTCAGGTCTGCCAAGCCAAGGTATGGTACTATGCCACCTTCCGTCTGGTTCAGCTGATCTCTGTTCCTCTCTGTTTTCTCCCATGATTTCAGAATATCCACCAGTTTATTCTCAGTTTTAAAAGAAATTAAAGCAATTATTTGGACAAAGAACAGTTTTTCTATCAGAAATCACAGCTGAGTACATTAAATCTTTAAAATATGAAAAGTCATTCTGGAAGCCAAATACTCTGAGTGTTACTAAATGCTTTGTTGAAGTTCTTAAAAATGAGCCATAGTCCAAGTCCTATTAACAGATTACTGCTGTTAGCAAAATTCTTTTCATTGCACAAGGAAGAATATGAAGCATTAATGAAATTATGTAGATTAATAGGGTATAGCAAGTATTACTCAACTACTCTGACCCCATCAAAGTAACACAGTTATTTTTACAAAGCTATTGATCAAGCAGAGACAGCTGGAAAACACGGCTTACATTGAACACAAGGGCTTCCTCGTGCATAACTATAGATTAATTTAAGAGAATAAATGTACATATAAATTTGTAATTTTGCAGGGATGGAGCTATAATGAACTGCAAAAAGTTTCTATATAAAAGAAACAGTAACCTAACAGGACAGAAAAGCAGCATCTTCTAGGTAGAAGACAGTTCTGGAAGAAAGATACTAAGTTCTCACACTCATCTCAGAAAGATAAGACTTCACATCTTTTACTCTTCAAGCAACAACAGGTTATACGCAGAAGAGATGCAAACAGAAAGTTTCTATCAAAGGTCTGGAATTGTCCCATTTATAAGGCAGATGAATTGACCCAGGGGAAACTCAGGTCAATGAGGGAGTAAAGTAGCCTTGCAAAACTGACTTGGTAATTTTCAGATTGTTAGATTTCAGTTATATTTTTTAACTTACCTGCCCCCCCATCTCTAACCTTCTGGCCAGAAATGAACTACTGATCTTCAGGAGAAACAGCCAGGTCGAACCCCCTGCACTTCTCCAAACCCACTTGGCACGTGGGAAAGAAGGATGGTTCTGCGATTAAGTCAAATGAGAGTCGGATTCTGTTGCCAGCTTCCTCTGTGACTGCAGGTGCCTAAAAACTGTAAGTCATTCCTCCTGCAGAAGAGAGGCTGCGGAGGAATTTCATTCATCAGCGTGTATGAGCATGCTTGGGTACTGGAGCATTAGCGTATGACAAAGTCTGTACGTGCAGGACATCTGCATGGTACCACTACCACTGCATTTGAGTTCACCCCATAGACCGTAAGCCAGGCCTCAGACACTCCTCGTACTGAGGTATGCTGTTGCAAAGACAGGGTCAACACACACAATGGGATGCAACGTGGATTGCACTGCCACAATCAGTCCCCAAATTTTCATTTGGCCCTTGGACAGGATTTTACTTAAAAAAAAAATCACTTGAGTGGAAAGAACATCAAATGGAGATCCAGCCTGGCAGACATCACTGTCTACAGCCAACAATGTCCATTACAAACACAGGAAGCAAGATGCTGTGAAGCATATATTGCTTCAGCTGTATTTTTACCTGTATTGCATACAGGCATTTCAATTTCCTATCTCTCACCTATTTATACTGTATCTGTAAGAGTTATGTGAGCTGGTGGCAAGCTCTGCTGTCATGTTGAAGTTGAAAGGAAATCAGAGATTCTCCTACAACAAATAAGCTGAGGTAGATAAATCATTAAGATGATAGAAAGGGGAGCTCTCTGGCTCTGCCTCTATTTCTGTAGCACACCTCTGAAAAGGCAGCTCTGCTCCAGTCCACCATCAGATGTAGGTGTAAGTGGGAAGCAAAGTTCACAGCTTCACAAAGCATTTTATAAATGCTTTTCTAAGCACATGCAGTTATCATTTGCCTCAGCTGTTTAAACCCTTGCATTCAGAGCTCTGCTCACTAGAGTAGCTCAAGCTACACAAGAAAAATTTAATTAAAGCTTCACAAATATTTCTGTAAAGAAAACTAAGTGAATTCTGTGCAAGCAAAAGGAACCAAACTGACTGACATCTCTGTGAGCTGAATTCCCTCATTTACTTACAAAGCAGTCCAAGGGCAAACACAAACCCAATCTTCCTCCTACACAATATGTATCAACCTGAGGAACCTTCTAGGAAAGGCAGGAAAGAATGCATCAATTCATTCAATCTTTTTCTGTCCTAACACTACCAGCCAAGGAGACGTAGCTGCAGAGGGGGAAGGAAAATAAAAACTCTGTGTGAGGCAGACCCCTGTCTGTTACAGGGGATTTGATGAGGGCCACTAAATTATTTTAGATGATCTTTAAAAAAAAAAACAAAAGAAACA